>NW_026596440.1:2905165-3070512 GCF_907164565.1 Psammomys obesus | reverse complement strand
CACACACACACACACACACACACACACACACACACACACACACACACCAGCTTGCTGCTAAGCCTATTATTTGTCTGAACAATGGCTGCATTTGGTCAGAATCATCATTGAAGATGCAGATCTAGCAGAATCCAGTGTTCCAAAATCAGAGATGATGGACAAGGTCAAAGATCATAGATTGTTTCCTGTGGCTTGACGCTTTTTCTTGCCTCTTCCAGCTCAGTGACTGTTCCACAGCTGGGACTCTGACCTATCACTGGCCTTATGCCACCTCTCTTCTCATTCTTAAGTTTTCTGTCATAAGAATACTGATCACAAGACACCACCTAGATTGAACTGGACAAGAGTCCTATTTCACATAAGATGATAGATTGAGAATTTGGGTTAAAAATTTAGAACAGAACGTTTTCTATTTATTGCAATTTTTATAATTTTTATAATTTTAAGATTAATTTTTTTATTTTTATCAATTACAGTTTATTCACTGTGTATCCCCCCTGTAGCTCCCTCCTCCCCTCCCAATCCCACCCTCTCTCTTCCCCCCATGTCCCTCTCCCAGTCCACTGAAAAGGGAGGTCCTTCTCCTTCCCTCTGATCCTAGTCTATCAGGTCTCATCAGGAGTGGCTGCACTGTCTTCTTCTGTGGCCTGGTAAGGCTGCTCCCCACCTCAGGGGAGAGGTGATCAAAGAGCAGGCCAATCAGTTCATTTCAGAGACAGTCCTGCCCCCATTACTATGGAGGCCACTTGGATACTGAACTGCCATAGGCTACCTCTGTGCAGGGGTTCCAGGACATCTCCATGAGTGGTCCTTGGCTGGAGTATCAGTTTCATAAAAGACCCCTGTGCCCAGACTTTTTAGATCTGTTGCTCTCCTTGTGGAATTCCTATCCTCTCCAGGTCTTACTATCTCCTACTTCTTTCATAAGATTCCCTGTACTCTGCCCAAAGTTTGGCTATGAGTCTCAGCATCTACCTTAATACCCTGCAGGGTAGAGTGTTTTAGAGGCCCTCTGTGGTATGCTCCTGTCCTGTTCCCTGTTTTCTCCCTCCTCCAATGTCCATCTTCTTTGCTTTTCAGAGTCCTCCTTCCTGATTAGCTTCCTTAGGTGTACATATTTTAGTATGTTTATCCTATATTATATGTCTAGTATCCACTTATGAGTGAGTATATACCCTGTGTGTATTTCTGCTTCTGTGATAACTCACTCAGTATGATCTTTTCCAGTTCCCACCATTTACCTGCAAATTTCACGATTTCCTTGTTTTTATTGCTGACTAATATTCCATTGTGTAGATGTACCACAATTTCTGTATCCATTCCTCAACTGAGGGGCATCTGGGCTGTTTCCAACTTCCAGCTGCTACAAACATGGTTGAGAAGATAACCTTGTTGTATACTTGAGCATCTTTTGGATATATGCCTAGAAGTGGTATAGCTGGATCTTGAAAGCACTATTCCTAACTGTCTGAGAAAGCGCCAGATTGATTTCTAGAGTGGTTGTACAAATTTACATACCCACCATCAGTGGAGAAGGGTTGCCCTTTCTCTGCATCCCCTTCAGCATGTGTTGTCACTTGAGTTATTCATCTTAGCCATTCTGATGGGTGTAAGGTGAAATCTCCTTAGTCTTCAGGGAAATACAAATCAAAATGACCCTGAGATTTCACCTTAAGATTAAATTTTAAAAGACCCCTGTGCCCTGATATATTTGGTCTTTGTGGAGCTCTTGCCATCTCCAGGTCTTACTAACTTCCCCTTCTTTCATATAATTCCCAAAGTTTGGTGATGAGTCTTAATATCTGCTTTGATATATTACTAGGTAAAATCTTTCAGAGGCCCTCTGTGGTAGGCTCCTGTCCTGTTACTTGTTTTCTCCTACATCCAATGTCCATCCCATTTGTCTTTCTAAGTGAGGATTATCATCTTACCTGGGTCCTCTTTCTTGTTTATCTTCTTTAGGTGTATAGATTTCAGTATGTTTACCCTATCTTATATGTCTATATAAGTGAGTATATACCATGTGTGTCTTTCTGCTTTGGGGATACCTCACTCAGGATGATCATTTCTAGGTCCCACCATTTGCCTGCAAATTTCATGATTTCCTTGTTTTTAATTGCTGAGTAGTATTCCATTGTGTGAAAGTACCACAATTTCTGTATCCATTCTTCAACTGAGGGACATCTAGGTTGTTTCCAGGTTATGGCTATTACTAATAAAGCTGCTACAAACATGGTTGAGCAAATGTCCTTGTTGTGTACTTGCGTATCCTTTGGATATATGCCTAGGAGTGGTATAGCTGGATCTTGGGGTCTTTTATGAGACTGTTTCTCCAACCAAGGACCATGTATGGAAATAACCTAGAACCCCTGCTTGGCTATAGCCCATGGTAGCTCAGAATCCAAGCGGGTTCCCTAGTAAGGGGAACAGGAACTATTTCTGACATGAACTCAATAGCTGGCTCTTCGACCTTCCACCCCTGAGTGAGGAGCAGCCTTGCTAGGCCACAGAAGAGGACATTGCAGCCAGTCCTGAAGAGACCTGATAAGCTCGGGTCAGAAGGAAGTGGAGGAGGTCCTCTCCCATCAGTGTACTTGGAAAGGGGCAGGGAAGAGATGAGGGAGGGGTGGTGGGATTAGGAGGGAATGAGGGATGGGGCTACAGCTGGGATACAAAATAGATTAATATAAAAAATAAAAATTATTATAAAAAGATTAAAATTTAACATGAGTGTTTAGATCTTATCTCACTGAATATTGGCATTGGTTACTAAAGATTAAGCAAATGCTTAAATTTGTAGAAAATGGTTACCTTCTGAATATAAATACCACCTAAGGAATCTACTCTCCAATTCCACCTGGGGTTATGAGTCTACGGATTCGTATTAAGTGAACAGAGAACAGTACATCTCTGTGTGGCTGAGGGCCACTCCTTGGCAAGTTCTGCTAGAGTAGAAGGAATCAACCTCTAAAGATATCAAGGCAGGAGACTTTGACACTGAGCAGTTACACTGGCTACAGCTTCCTATGTCAACTAGACGGGGCCAGAGGATGTCAAACATCTGGCTGAGGCAAGACATTCCCCAAACACTTTACATTAGACACTGAGTCTTTCGTTATGCTCTTTTTATATTTGTATTAAATCTTTGAGAATTTTCTATAGTGTATTTCAGTAATATTAGTTATCCACTTTTCCAGTTCTTTTTTTTTCCCAGATCTCTACCCCATACACTCATTTTCTTTTTAATTTTTTTCCAAAATGACTCCTATGTTTCATCTATTTCCAGTATGAGGCCACCTGATAGAACATGCTCAATTTATGAGGGACCTCACCCTTAAAGGTCATTGACTTTCCTTTCCCAAGAAGCCACCCATGTCCATAGCACTTCAGTCAAGGATGGAGGTCCATGAACCTCTTCCCTGTCCATGTGAGAATGTTGATTGTGACCTTTTCAAGCACATTTTAATTAATATATAATTATATCACTTTCTCCCTTCTCTTTCCTCCCTCTAGCCACTTCCAAGTCCCTTCTCTCCAGCTCCTTCCAAGCCCCTCACTGCTCACTCTCAAACCAAGAGCCTCGTGTCAATTATTATTGTTATATATGTGTGCACAAATATTTAAATTCAAACAGTTGAATCCTTTTGGGGTCTTTGTGCATACACAGTTTAGGGGATGACAACTCTGCATTGGAGAGTCAATCTTGCATAGGCCTTGTGCAGGTGCCCCAACTACTGTGAGACCATGAGTGACTGCCCTGACCTCTGGATCCTATCAGGCTGTCACCCTCTCTTTCACAAAGACTCGTGAGCCTATAGGGGGTCTGATGTAAATGACCCACTTGTGGATGGGCACCCCACTGACATTTTCTCTACATACCACCATTTCCTTGTGCAGATGATACTTAACACACTAAGCCCCTCTTCACCAATCACAAGTGTGACTTGGCCTTGCTTGGACCAAGACTGATACAAGGCAGATAGCACAGGAGTTCACAGGTTGTTAAAGGCACTGGCATTCCTCTGGGAAGCACCACACTCTGAGAGCGGACTTGACAGGCTTGTTCCCGTTTACCAATGCTCAGTCTCAGAGAACAGAAAATGTGCGGCCCAAGGATGGGAAGTTATGTGCTGAGCTATGGGATGTCACCCAGAGTTTAGAGCTGTAACAGAGCTAGAGAGAAGGGAGTCTAAGGTCATGGTGGAACCTGTGGGTCCAGGAACATCTGACTCAGGGTTTGTGTAACAGTCAAGACAATCTGGGGCTTAAAAGAGCAAATATGAGAAGAAGGAAATGGTGATGCAAAAACTAAAAGGTGAAGTTGGTGTAGACTGACTCGGGAAAGCTTATGGGTGGGAAAGACTTAGGGAGAGGTGGAAGGGTGTAGATTTAGACACAGGGGTTTGGCCTTTCAGAAATACAGGGCAGAAGAGGCCTCCACTATTTCCCAGTTAATGTTTCTATGGCAGCTGTACTTCTTGCCTTCTGCCATGGCTTAGTTTTTTGCTCAACATGATCCAGCCCTGAGGCCATCCTGACCTCAGCTTGTGAGGTTCATTTCCTTCCTCACTTTTGGAAAGTTGTTCAAATTGTCCTTTCTCTGGCTATTCAAAATGGCAATCCTCTTTGCTGTTTAACCAGCCTCATCCCACTGCAGTCTGACAGTCAAGTATTTGCCTTTCATACTGCTCCTTTTTAATTATCATTCTCTACCTCTCTCCAGCAGAATGTGTTCCAAGGGAGTAGTACCTCTGTTGTCCTTTCTCTTCATCGATTGTCTCACACACAGATGCCTGGTGGTTGTCAGTGAATAGTTGCAACAGTGAAGAGCAGGTGAACTTACATTGTTTGTATCATATGTGTGTATCATATCCTCTGATGGCATGGAAGACCATTAATTCTGTCCATTAAGCCATGGTAGATGAGGCCCACCTAAGCTCATGCCAGGTGCAGCACAGAGTTACAAAACAGCCCTGTGTTCAGTCCAGACCTGCTAAAGAAAGAGCATGCAAAGGGACTGTCTTTAATTTCTCTGTTTCCCTTTGATTCCTGTGAGCCTCATCTGCCTGCTGATATTGAAGCCATGTGCCTCCACGAGAGAGCTGAGACCTTCTCCAGATGTGCTTGTCAATGTTGGCAGCAGTCATATTTTTATCCATTTTGAACATATTTTTCTTGATTAATACAAGGAGCCCTATGTAGAGATTCTTAAAATTTACCTAACAGCTGCATAGTCAGGTCAGATAAGATCATGATCAGAATATGTTCATTTCAGAGGAAAGGATGATGTAATGTTCCACCCCATTTGCCTCTGTTCTATAAGGTTCAAAGCTTTTGGGATTTAAGCTCTCAGCTTTTCTAATCATAGATGTAATAAGGTTGCTCTTCGAAATATGCTAAGTGTCCCAGGAAGTCAATGTGTGAGAGGAGAAAATCTTTTATGAATAATTTGTGTAGCTCAGCTATCCAGTGGTTCGCTGGCAGGCACACTGCTCTGGGTTGAGTCCTCAAAACTGCCAAAAGAAAGGATAGGTTTGTCTCCTGTAAAGGATGTGCTTAAGGGTGTCTGCTCTTGTTCTCATCTAATATGACCTTGATCTCAGGCAGTTTTCTCTGCCTGCTTTCCTGATGATTTTTCTGGAAAGCTAACTGGTGGATTACAGAAGTCCTTCATTTGGGGCACCTGAAAAATCAGCCTTCTTTGGAAATGGGCTTCTTTCAGATATAACCAAGTATTGGTGAGGCCATACCAAATTGAAGTAGCTCTTAACCCTGAGGGCATGTGTGGTTCTAAGGAGGAGCATGAAGGCTTCAGTATATGTTGAAGCAGACAGAAGCCGAGCCACTAGACCAGCCATGCAATGCCAAGGACAGGAGCCAGCCAACAGACAGTAAGAGGGAAATGTCAGGTGCTTTCTGAGTCATTCATCTGTCTGTCACTGGAACACAGATGTCTGTGATACTGGGCTGTAAAGAAAGATCTAGTTTTATCCCATGGTCTTACAGGTTTCAATCAACACAGAGTTGCCCCTATTGCTTTTGGCTCTGTGTTGGGACAGCACATTACATGTGATAGAAAAAAGTAACTTAACTTATGGTGACAAAGAGAGAGGCAGGCAGGGGCTGTGTTTTCATATCCTGTTCAAAGGCACTCCTCAGTGACCTACCATTGTCTCATTTGGTCTCACCTACTCAAGGTGCCACTATCTCACATCAGTGCAAATGGAGGATAAGGCCTTCCACACATGAACCTCTGAAGTCATAACTGTAAAAAACAAACAAACAAACAAACAAACAAACAAAAACTATTCCAGGCTAGGTTCATCCCTCAGTGCCTCAGTGTGGCTCTTGCTGCTGCCATGGCTTTTCAGATGTCTGTCCTCAGAGCTGAGAAAAAGTAAGTTTCTGCTGGGTTAAGTCATATTTACTACTGTGCCTGGGCAGCCATGAGACAATGACTAGAGTGTTCACCTCATTGTCTCTAAGCCCCAGGAGTCCTCCTACCGGGAGTTCCAAATGGAAAAGCTTCTACCAGCTGGAGAGATGGAGCTGGACCTGAAAAATGGAATTCCGATAAGGGAGGGGCTAATTGAGTGAAGGAGGAGAGAAGGACACTGGTGTGTGCCACAGATGTGTGCCAGGAGAGAAAGGGAAGTTTTCCTTTGAAGTTAGAAAATAAGTCTAAAGTTAGACGTCATATAGGAATGACCTCTATAAAATGTTATTTTCTGATCATTCAACAACCAAAGAAGAAAATGGAAAATGTTAAGATTGTTCTTGAACTAAAATTGCAGATATTTTGTTTCCATATGCTTAAGGAAAATCTTCATTTGAGTACAAAGAGCTCTGTAGGAATTATTGGTAATAGATTTTTCATGGATTTATTATAGCAAAAGTGAAATTAATCCAAAATCTATGAAGAAAACAGGATGCCCTCGAACAAACCAAGTGTCCTTGGAGGATGAAGCAGATTTCGTTTGTTTGTTAGGCTCAGTGCTAAATTATTTGCAAATGCTGAACACAACCCTGAGAATTTCACAGCTCTGTTTGTGCAAATTAGTATAAATTGGAATGATAGAGGCCTGAAATTGTAGCTAGAAGTCTTTTAAATGTTGATTTTCCCCTTGATTAATGTGCAACCTGGAGGATTGTGAGGCCCCTTGCCTTTCCTTGGATCCTCTTCTGTCAGAAGACGGGGAAGATCCCCTTGCCTCCCAGCCTTATCTGCATTCTGCCTTTGCCTCTGACAGAGATGTCGAGGAGATAAAGCGATCACAGAGGAGAAGTTCTGGGAGCTTCTCAGAAGTGATATAATTTGCCTACTTAGAAGGTTTACTGAGAGGATAAAGGGAACTCAAATTCCTGTGAAGTGTTGTAAAGCTCTCTGCAGAAAGGCAGGGAGCACTCAGTGACTCCCATGCTAGGAACTGTCATGCAGGAGAATGAAAACTATGTGTGTTCAACCTCACTGCCAAGCCTTCCCTGTGAGCTGTTCAGCTGTCCTGAAACTATAGATACAAGTTTATCCTCATCTTTGTGGCGTCACTGAATCCTGGGTGGAGGACAGAAATGTACTGCATGCTTCAGTGATGGACTTAACACAACTTTTACCAAAACACTGCTGTAAGAAACATCTGAAACAGATGAAAGAAAAGCCAGTGCTAGAAGTGTCCTCAAATATGTCACAGATATGATGGGAAGATGGCTCAGCTGTTAGGAGCTGTTTGCTTCCTGTTGGAGCAAAAGGACCAGAGTTTTAGGTTAGATTCCTCAAACTCATATAAATACCCATTGGGTGTGGAAATTCACCTATAGGTTCAGCTTCAGAGAATGAAGATGAAGAGGAGATCCAAAATAATTTATTATAGGGCTAGCAATACCAGCCAACTCTGAATTCTTTCAAGGTTGTGCCTTGAAAGAACAAGGTTGAAGCATAATTGAGGAAGGTTCCCAAACACCAATCCTAGGCTTACACCAATGCATGCACAAACACGTGAAAAGAAGAAGAAAAAAACTGCCACCTGTGTGTGCTGCTGTGGCTCTCCTCTGTGCTATAGATGTTTGCATTGCTCTGTCCTCCAGCAGCCCTGTGTATGCTCTGGGTCACACCCCAGCCTGGCTTCAGCCTGAGCGTACATCTGTAGATGCTTCTGAATGGACCCTCCTATGCAGGCAAGGCTCCACCTGTCCTGTTTCTTTCACCTCCACTTCCTCCAGACTTCCAGTGTGGCAGGAATGACTCCACTGCCCTATGGATGAACAATTGCCCCTTTAGCCTTCAGTCACACTCTTCCACAGTTGCCCATTCATCCGCTACTCCATCCACTTCTTAGAGTCACTCAAAGGATCCAACCCTCCCCAGAAAGTGACCATGGAGGACTTCCTCATACCTTTGGGCCATGTTTGTCAGTGGAACCTGGCCCTCAAGGTCTGTCTAGCTCCCTGTTTAGAAAACATGTGGGCACTTTTCAGGGAGATAAGGAGACAGGGGCATGGAGTGGTCATCTAGAGTGGGGCACTGTGATATGAAGCCTGGTTCTTCTTCCACTGCTGTCAGAGAACTGAGACATGAGCTCTGTCAATCGTCCATGTCCATAGCAGATGGATGGTGAGTCCTCAGGTAGTAAAAATGGTAGGGACAACTCTACAAAAACTTCAGTCATCTGAAGTCATGCTTTATGACAGTTAACAAGCAATAGTCAATGAAACATGAAAGGTGATTAGAGTGAGAATTTTGGTTGGTTTAAAGACTTAGTTATGTTCTGTAAATATGTTTTTGTTTTAATCACAGGTGTGGGATATGAGGCCATTTCAGATTATCCATAGCCGCTAACTGTGATTTGTCTCATACTCTAGGAGGGGCATGCTTTTTGCCAGCTGCAGGTGGTTTACATTTGGAATTCTGGGGAGTCTTGAGAGAGTACAAATGTGAGAGCTTCAAGAGGGCCTGAGGCAGCTGCTGCTTCCCCTGAGGCTGGTGGTTCCTGCTGCTGCTTTTGCTATTGCTGGATTGCCATTTGCCGTATTGCTGGTTTCTGGTTGGAGATATTCTGATGATGAAGATTTGACTTGTGCGAAGGAACTCCCCTAATCAGTGGGAAGTAGTCTAAAGGGGTCTATGCCCCTTTCCCCTCTAGCCCTCTTTCTTGACTACCTAGTGTTGGGGGCTTGGAAGGGATTGGCGTGGAGAAACATGCTAAATATAGCTAATGAAGTAGCCAAAAAGCCCTGTTTCTATAATAATTCTCACGAACAGCAATCAACACTCAGCCAAATCAACTGGTCATAAATAGAAATTAAGCACACAGAAATTGAGTGTATTGTATAAAATCTTTAAGTATATGAGTACAAGTTTTATAAGAAACATCAAAAATTATCTATCTGTAAAACACCTTGCTAGCTGAAGGAAGGGCTCAGAGAAAGGGTGGTGCTGAATGTCTACATTTTAAAAATCAGAACTGAAAAATTATTTCTGTGGAATTTTCATGAGTAAATATCTGTAATATTTTACTTGAAGTGAATAGTGTTACATCTTTTCTCTTTCTCTTATACATAAAATGATTCCAAATGACTAATCCTTCTCTTCCCTTAGATACAAATAAAATTTTATTTTTATCTATAAAATCCAAAGAAAACAAAATTATTTACCATGGGGCTCAGGGTTTTTAACGTCTGTATTAATAAACTATAATGCTTTTTGCAGGTGACCAAGGGAGTCACAGAACATTCACAAGAGTCAGGTATAATAGCAGAATGTTTCTATACAACCAAAGGCTTCTCAATGATGTTGAACTTAAAATATTAATATAACTATGAATTGTGACCAACCACACACACATGCAACATGTATGACACACATATGTACACATACATAACACAAATATATAGATACATGTACATATAAACACATATACATGCACATATACACATGAATACACATACACACACATGTATACATACACATGTATATACATACAGACACATGAAAACATTATTTATCACACACACACACGCATACCCACAGATGGCAGAAGAAGCGGTGGGATTGGGTGGATTGAGTTCTTTGATGGAGAGGCCTCAGCTCCTCAGAAGCTCAGTGTATTTATTACATCAAATTGAACATGGCGGTAAGAGTATTACAAAGAGTTGGAACAGGGAGAGGTTGCTGCACAGAGCTGCATAAGGAAGTAGGGTTATTACATGCAGACAAATGAGGAGTCGGGGTTGTTATACAGCTGGACAGGGAGGTACATTTGTCTAATCTCAGTTTGAGTTGTCTCTGTAAGGGGGCAGTCTTCAGATAGTAAATAACTAGGAAGAGAATGCTCTGGTGGCCATTTCTCCATACACCATCAACATCTACACATGGAGCAAAGGAAGGCTTTGTCATTTTCCTCTGACCCTCCCCCCAGGAGGTGAGACTCTACCGTGTTTGTGTTTCCATCTGTTGGGCTAGGGTCCTTCATGCTCATGTCAACAACACACACCCAGCCCTTTATTTACACTCAAAGGGCTTCCTCTGCTCCCCACAGCCACGGGATCCATAAAGACCTCCAAAACTCAAATCACACCAAAAGAGAACCAGCTCTTTTTCTCTGGAGGTTTGTTAGGAGAAAGAGAGCATGCTCTAAGCTGGATGAAATAATGGCTTTCAGGCTGTGCCTTGGCGTTGGAGACTTCATTTTTGAAACAGTTGACTGTGTTTTGGGTTAAACACTGAGGCAGAGTGACTCTGTATCTCATTTGTGCATGGAGACACCAACACCTGTTAGCAGCAACCATGAGACAGCCTGATAACATTTCTGAAGGGGATTTCTATGTACCTGTGGAAGTAAGCTGGGAGCATATGGGTACATGGAGGTATTTAAACCACACTAGCTTGGCTGGGAGACATCTCAGTCTGTAAAACACTTCCCTCAAAAGCCTGGGACATAATTTTGATCTCCAGAAAATTTTTTTTTTCAAAGCCAGACATAATGGATTTTGCATCTGTAAACCCAGAGCAGAAGAGGCAGAGACAGTAAGGTCACAGGGACTGGCTCTACCATCAGCATAACCACTTATCATGTCCCATGCCATGTCTCAAAAACAAAAAGACAAGATGGACATCTGATAACAGAACCATATTGCCCTGTTCCTCATATGAATGCTTACATATGTGCAACTACTCTCTTCTGTCTCTCTTTCTCTGTCTTTCTGTCTGTCAGTCTGTCTGTCTGTTGTCTCTCTCTCTCTCTCTCCCACACACACACACACACACACACACACACACACAAACACATACGTACATGGGGTCGGACAAAGCTTCAAAGCCTCATATCTATCAACAAGGCCCAAGGACAGACCAAGTACACTAGACTAATGATGGGTATGATATTCTCAACCCATAAGGAGAAAGTCACCCAACACTGAAATGGTAATGGTCCCCTTGAACTCTCATGAACCCAATTACTGAATATGTTGTCCAACAGGTAAAGAATTTCACCACTATTTGATGTGACCAGCAGAATCACCATAGCTGTGTTCACACCCCAACCTGTGTCTGGCTTCTGTAGCTTATGTCTTGGCAGCTGGGCTCATGGGCTTCCAGCTGCTTTCCACCTAGGTTTTATCATATCTTCCCCAAGTACCTGTAACATATCTCATAAGGAATATTGAAATTAGGCTCAGAATAAAAGGACCAATGATACCAATTGTCAAGGGAAATATGCACTAACTGGAAAAGTACAGCCATCAAACCAATTTAGCTGGTGAACTTTGCTTTACCCACTGAATCCTGGCATTGTGGCAAGACGCAAACATGCCTGTCTCTATGCCTGAGGTAGAACAGTCACTGAAAAGTAGCTGAGGAGCACAGGGGTCAAAGCAAGAATTCTGTAGTCAGAAAGGCCATGTCAGATTCATACTATCAGTGTATGCTACCTAAGTCAGTGAGCGAAAGTCTCCTTATTGTGTATGTTATCATCATTCGAAAGGCCAGTTGAATGTACTTACATGTGACTTAGTTCTGACAATAAGTGAACAAAGCATGGTATAGAAATCATCTAATGTCACACCCCGCAGTTGATTACCTGGACTTTTGTTGTTGTTGTCATTGCTGTTGTTGTTAAATGATTTAAACCCTTTGAAAACAAGCCTTGTATACCTTTCAAGGACTTCACTCTCTCTTTTCCTAAGAGTGTACATAGTCTAATATGCAGTAACAAGATATCAAACAACCAATTGAGGCTAGACAGCCACTTCCACAGGGTTTTAATGCTCCAAAGAGACACCAAGCAGAGTAAACTGGGTCCTCTGTCTGCCCCTGAAAGAGCTCTGTTTCTCTGAACCTCTGAGATCTCAAGTGAGGTCAGATCTTTTCCCAAAAACTTTACTTTTCTGCAAGTTACTAGTGCCTCTTGACTGCCATTAGCTTTTCTTCTATGTAGTGCTTATTGTCAGTCACTATGCAAGATGAACACGGAATAAGAGACTGAAGAGGTTAGGCAGATAAAGGACCTTTTCTTTGGTGTATGGTATCCCTAAGTCAGATGTCTACTTGTGAGTATCCATTCCCTACTCAACTCATTTTCTGACCAGCAGTCTTTGCTTCTTTCTCTTGGGTGTATATGTAAGGAGCTAGGTATGTAGGCTGAGCTTAACAGGGTGGCATTAGACGTGCTCTTCAAAAGTATAAGCTATGGAGGTGGCAAGAGCATGGGGTATTTTTATTTTAATTTTTATTTATTCATTTTACATCCTAGCTGCAGCACCCTCCCTCTTCTCTTTCTGGTCCCACCTCCACCATGTTCCCTATCGCCCTCCCCTACTCCTCAGAGAAGAACTCCACCCACTCACCCACCCTAGCATCTCAAGTTGAATCAGGACTGAGCACATCCTCTTCCCCTGTGGCCTGGCGAGGTAGCCCCACCTGGGGAAAATGATCAAAGAATAGGCAACAGAGTTTATGCCAGAGTCAGCCCCCAATCTGCTTACTAGGTGACCCATATGAGGACTGAGCCGTCCATCAGCTACATTTGTATAGGCATACCTATGTCCAGTCTGTGCATGGTCCTTGGTTGGTGCTTCAGTCTCCATAGGCCCCACTGGGCCCTGGTTAGTTGGTTCTGTTGTTCTTTTGTGGGGCTCCTGTCACCTCTGTATACTTCTATCCTTCCTCACACTCTTCCACAAGACTTCCTAAGCTTCACCCAATGTATGTCTGTGAGTTTCAGCAATTTGTTTCCAGCAGGTGCTGGGTGGAGCCACTCAGAGTACAGATATGTTAGGCTCTAGTCTGTAAGCATAGCAGAGTATTGTAAGTCATTTTAGGGATTGACTGTCTCCTATGGGGTGTCTCAGGTTGGGCCAGTCATTGGCTGAACAGTTCCTCAATCTCTACTTTATTTTTGTCTCTGCACATCTTGTAGGCAGGGTAAATTTTGGGTCAAAGTTTTTTGTGGGTAGGTTGGTGTTCCCCTCACTCCACCAGGAGCAGTGTCTAGTTAGAGGGTGGACTCTTCACTCTCCATGGTCCCTCTTACTAGGAGTCTCAGCTAGAGTCGCCCTCATATCTTCCCAGGAGCCTACGCTGTAGTAGGCCTGCAGCTTGTCACAGAGGCGTCCCTGCCCATGGTTTCTCTTCTCTCTGCAAGTCCTCTGTCTTCCCAACCCCACTCTCCCCAGGTCTCTCTCCATGCTCCCTCTCTTATCATGTTCATTCTCTTCAACCACTTCTGCTGTCTATTCTATTTCTATTTCTGAGCGGGAATTAAGCATCATTCCTGGGGTGTTCCTAGTTACTTACCGTTTTTGATCTGTGAGTTGTAGTATGGCTACCTGTACTTTATGGCAAAAATGCACTTATAAGTGAGTATTTATCATGTGTATATATATATATATATATATACGAGTGAGTATATACCAGTCTTCTAGGTCTGGATTTCTTCACTTAGGATGGTCTTTTCTAGTTCCATCCATTTGTCTGAAAAATAGATCATGTTCTTATTTTTAATAACTGAGGAGTATTCCATTGTGTAGATGTACCACAATTTCTTTATCCATTCTTCAGTTGAGAAACATCTAGGTTGTTTCAAGATTCTGGCTATTACGAATAAAGCTGCTATGAATAAAGTTGAGCAAGTGTCCTTATAGTATGGTAGAGGATCTTTTGGGTATATATCCAGAAGTGGTATAGCTGGGTCTTAAGATAGAACTATTCCCAATTTTCTGGGAAAGCACCAGATTGATTTCCACAGTGACTGTATAAGTTTGCACTCCTACCAACAATGGTGGAGTGCTCCCCTTTCTCTACATCCTCACCAGTATGTACTGTCTAGGTCTTAGTTATTCTGATGGGCATAAGATGGAGTCTCAGACATTTTGATTCACACTTCCTGGATGACTAATTATGTTAAACATTTCATTTAAGTACTTCCTGGCCATTTGACATTCCACTGTTGAGAATTATCTGTTTAGCTCTCTATCCCATGTTTAATTGGTTTATTTAATAGTTGGTATTTAATTTCTTGCTTTCTTTATATATTTTGAATATTAGCTTTTTGTCAGATATAGGGTTGGTGAAGAAGTTTTCCCAATCTGTAGGCTGCTGTTTTGTTGTACTGACAGTATCCTTTGCCTTACTGAAGCTTTGCAGTTTTGTGAGGTCCCAGTTATCAATTGTTGATCTTAGAGCCTGAGCTGTTGCTGTTTTGTTCAGGAAGTTGTCTCCTGTACCAATGAGTCCAAGGCTCTTCTCCACTTTCTCTTCTAGTAGATTTATTGTCTCTGGTTTTATGTTGAGGTTTTTAATCCACTTGGATTTGAGTTTTGTGCAGGGTGATAGATATAGACTTATTAGGATTTTTCTAACTATAGACATCAGTTAGATCAAAACCATTTGTTGAAGATGCATTCTTTTTTCCATTGTAAGACTTTGACTTCTTTGTCAAATATCAAGTGTCCATAGGTATACAAGTTTATTTCTGGGTCTTCAATTAATTTTCATTGATCAAGTAGTATGTTCCTATGCCAGTACCATGCAGTTTTTATTACTATTGCTCTGTAGTACAGCTTGAAATCAGGGTTGGAGATAACCCTTTGATTGCATAGGAGTGTTTTAGCTATTATTGTTTTTTTTTTTTTGTGTGTGTGTGTGTGTGTGTATGTGTGTGTTTCATATGAAGTTGAGAATGATTCTTTCAAGGTCTATAAAGAATTGTGTTGATTTTTTAATAGAAATTGCATTGTATCTGTAGATTTATTTTGATAAGGTGGTTATTTTTACTGTGTTAATTCTACCAATCCATGAGCATAGGAGATTATTCCATTTTCTGTTATCTTCTTCAATCTATTTCTTCAGAAACTTAAAGTTTTATCATATGAGTCTTTGACTTGCTTGATTAGAATTACACTAAGATATTTTGTATTATTTGTGGTGAGAGACCAAAGTGACAGCTATCGTTAAAACCTAGAGTAGGTGCGGTAAAGTAGTTAGTAATGCCCTGAGGGGAAAGCTACCTCCCTGCATTCTTTCCCCACCCACTAGAGATACAGTTGCTAGGAAACTAGACCATCCCCCTAGGGAGGGACACCTGGTCATTAATGGCCTGCGAACCTTCCTATAGCCAATCGATTTAAAAATGGAGCATTTTGACCAATAGATGCTTGCCAGGCAGGAATTGCCCCTGCCTTGGGTATGCTGGGAGGGACCAGAATCTATAAATCACCCAACTAACCTGGGCACGGGCACTCAGTGGGCCCAAGCTGCAGCTTGTAATTTACAATAAAAAGACCCTCATGTGTTTTGCAACGGAGATCTTTTGGGGGCTCGCGAACTGGGTATAACAGTGGATATTGTGAAAGGTGTTGTTTTCCTAATTTCTTTCTAAGCTTGTTTGTCTCTTGTATATAGGAAGGCTACTGTTTTGTTTTGTTTTTGTTAACTTTGTGTCCGGGTCACTTTGCAGAAGGTGTTTATCAGCTGTAGGCGTTCTCAGAGAATTTGGGGGGTCACTTAGGTATACTATCATATCATCTGAAAATAGTAATACTTTGAATTCTTCCTTCCCATGTATTTTGTATCCCTTTGATCTCCTTTATTGTTTTATTGCCCTGCATGGAACTTCAAGTACTATATTGAAGAGATATGATGAGAGTGGGGAGCCTTGTGTTGTCCCTGATTTCAGTGGCATTGCCTTAAGATTCTCTCTATTTAATTTGATGTTGGCAATAGGCTTGTGAATATTGCCTTTATTATGTTAGGTAAGTGCCCTGTTTTCCTGATTTTTCTAAGACTTTTATCATGAAGGGGTATTGGATTTTGTCAAATGCCCTTCCAGCATCTAATGAGTTGATCATGTGGCTTTTAACTTTCAGTTTGTTTATATGGTGTATTACATTGATGGATTTTCGACTGTTGAACCACCCCTCCATTCCTGGGAGGAAGCTTACTAGATCATGGTGGATAATATTCTTGATGTGTTCTTGGATTCAGTTTGCAAGTATTTTACTAAGTGTTTTCTCATCAATGTACATAAGGGAAATTGGTCTGAAATTTTCTTCCATTGTTGGGGGTTTTGTGTGGTTTAGGTGTCAAGGTAACAATGGTCTCATAAAATGAGTTTGGTAATGTTTCTTCTGTTTCTATTTCGTAGAATATTTGGAGGAGTATTGGTATTAGCTCTTCTTTGAAAGTTTGGTAGAATTCTGCACAGAAACCATCTGACTTTGGTCTGTTTTTGGATGGGAGACTTTTAATGACCACTTCTATTCCATTAGGGATTATAGGACTATTTAACTTGTTTTCTTGATCTTTATTTAACTTTGGTAAGTAGAATCTATCAAGAAAATTTCCCATTTCATTTAGATTATCCAATTTTGTGGAGTACAGGCTTGTGAAGTAAGACTTAATGATTCTTTGGATTTTGTCAGTGTCTGTTGTTATGTCCTTTTCATTTCTGATTTTGTTGATTAGGTGACTGTCTCTCTGTTTTTTAGATATTTGGCTAAAGGTTTTTCTATCTTGATGACTTTCTCCTCTTGGTTTTATTGATTCCTTGTCTTGTTCTCTTTGTTTCTAATTTATTGACTTCAGCCCTGAGTTTGATTATCTCCTGCCATCCACTCCTCTTGTGTGTGTTTGCTTCATTTTGTTTCTAAAGGTTTTAGGTGAGCTATTAAGTTGCTAGTATGAGATATTTCCAATTTCTTATTTTATTTATATAGTTTATTTTATTTATTTATTTATTTATTTAATACAATTTATTCATTTTGTATCCTGGCTATAGCCCCCTTCATCTCTTCTCAGTCCCACTTACCCTCCCTTTTCTTTCCCTATGTCCCTCCCTTAGTCTACTGATAGGGGAGGTCCTCCTCCCCTTCTATCTCACTCTAGCCTATCAGATCTCATTAGGATTGTTTGCATCATCTTCCTGTGTGACCTGCCAAGGCTGCACCCCCCAGGGGGAGGTGATCAAAGAGCCAGCCACTGAGTTCATGTTAGAGACAGCCCTTGCTCCCCTTACTAGGGAACCCATTTGGAAACTGAGCAGGAGGTCTAGGTTCTCTCCATGCATGGTCCAGGGTATGAAAGGTATGAAAGGAGATACTGAAACTCATAGGCAAACTTTGGGCAGAGTGCAGGAAGCTTTATGAAAGAAGAGGAAGATAGAAAGACCTGGAGGGGACAGAAACTGCACAAGGAAACCAACAGAGCCAAAAATCCTGGGCTGAGGGGGCCCTGCAGAGACTAGTACTCCAACCAAGAATGGACTTATATGTCTATTTTTTTCACAGCAGTACAATTGCTCAGTCTTGTGACTCATAACCTTTTAGTGTCTTGTAATGAGCATGGGCAGTAAGTCAGCTGCTTAATGAAGGCATGTGAGAACTTTCTTTAGCACTACTTTTACTATATCCCATAAGTTGAGGTATGTTGTGCCTTTATTTTCAATGAATTTCAGGAAGTCTTTAATTTTATTTCATCCCTGGGAGTTGTTCGGTTTCCATAAGTTGCTCAGTTTCCATATTTTGTTGTTGTTGTTGTTGTTATCTTTGTTGTTATTTATTATTTTTCAAATCCAACTTTAATCCATGATGATCTGATAAGGTACAATGGGTTAATTCAATTTTCTTATATCTGTTGAGGCTTGCTTTGTGATCAACTATATTGTCAATTTTAGAGAAGGTTCCATGAGGTACTGTGCTTGGGTGAAATGTTCTGTAGAAATTTATTAAGTCCATTTGGTTCATGACCTCTGCTAGTTTTATTAATTCTGTATTTAGTTTCTGTCTCAATGATCTGTCCATTGGGGAGAGAGGGATGTTGAAGTCTTTCACTATTAATGTGAGGGGACCAACTTTAATAATGTATGTTTTCAGCTTTAATAATTTTGTTGTTTGTTTGTTTTACAAATGTGGGTGCCTTTGTCTTTGGTGGCATAGATGTTTATAATTGAGATGTTTACTTGGAGGATTTTTCCTTTGATGAGAATGAAATGACTCTCCCCATCTTTTTTGATTAATTTTAGTTGAAAGTCTATTTTATTAGATATTAACATGGCTACTCTAGCTTGTTTCTTGGGTCTGTTTGCTTGGAAAACCTTTTTTAACCCTTTATTCTGAGGTAAAGTCTATCTTTGTTGCTGAGATGTGTTTCTTGTATGCCGCAGATTGTTGGAATCTGTATACATATTCATTCTGTTAGTCTTTGTCTTTTTAATGGAGAGTTGAGGCCATTGATATTGAGAGAAATTGATGGCTAATGATTGTTAGGTCTTTTTATCTTAAGGTTGGTGGTGATAGTGTATATTTGCTTCTTTTCTTTTCATTTTGTTGCAGAGAAGTTATTTATATCCTGTGTTTTCTTGGGTTGAAGTTTTCCTTCCAGTATCTTCTGAAAGGCTGGGCTTGTATATAGATACTGTTTAAGTTTTTTTTTTTTCATGGAATATCTTCTTACTCCATCTATGATGATTGAAAGTTTTGCTAAGTATAGTAGTCTGGCCTGGCATCTGTGGTCTCTTAAGGTCTGCAAGATATCTATCTAGGCCCTTCTGGGTTTTAAAGTCTCTGTTGAGAAGTCTTGTGTAATTATAACAGGTCTGGCTTTGTATGTTACTTGGTCCTTATCCCTTGTAGTTTTTAATATTTTTTCTTTGCTCTGTACATTTAGTGTTTTTATTGTTGTTGTTGTTGTTATTGGTCCAATCTATTTGTTGTTCTGAAGGCTTTTCTTTTCTTTTCTTTTTTGCATTTATAGGCATCTCTTTCTTTGGGTTAGGGAAATTTTCTTATATGATTTTGCTGAAGATATTTTCTGGGCCTTGAAGCTGAGAGTCTTCTCTTTCCTCTATTCCTGTTATTCTTAGATTTCATCTCCTCATGGTGTTTTTTTTATTTCTTGAATGTTTTGTCTCATAAATATTTTCTTTGACAGATGTGTTGATTTCTTTAATTGTATCTTCAGTGCCTAGGACCCTCTCTTCCATCCTTTATATTCTGTTGGTAATACTTACCTCTGTAGCTCCTGTTCTCTTCCCTATGTTTTCCTTCTCCAGGATTTTCTTGGTTTGTGTTTTCTTTATTGAATCTATTTTCACTATAGGTCCTGAACCATTTTATTCATTTCCTTCACCTGTTTGGTTGTATTTCCCTGTATGTCTTTGAAGGCCTCTATTTGTTTGATTGTGTTTTCCTGTATTTCTTTGAGGGGTTTATATATTTCCTCTTTAAAGTTCTCTATTTTTTAAATTTTTATTTCCCTAGATTTTCTTGGGGGATTTATTTGTTTTCTTTTTAATTCCTCTGACATCTTCAGCTGCATTAGTATACCAAGTGTTTGTTTCAGCTTCTGGGGGGCCATATTGCCTTGTTTTTTTGTTTATTGTGTTCTTCCCCTGGCCTTTAGCCCTCTTTTTTTTTGCTGGCATTGGCTGTTAGTTCCTGGAGCCAGCTGGAATTTTCAGGGATGGAGGGGAATCCCTGCTTGGGTTGTGTGCTGGGGACTGGATATCAGTGATATACCTGCAGCTTTTCTCTTTTGGTTGTGTCCCAGTTGAACCTATAAGCAGTGGAATTAGGTTTTGGATGCTTACCTTGTGTGACCCTGAGGTCTGGAAGGTCTGCTCAGGTCAGCTGATAAAGGTTTAAATCATAGGTTGTGTCTTTGGAATCTGGAGTCGTCCTCTGGTGGTATGGTTAGCCAGGTGGTCTAAGACTGGATCCATGGGTGTCTGGGCACCGGGATCTTCTCTTCTCTTCACAGAAACACGGATGGATACTGGCATTTCAGCATCATCAGTGCAGGCAGTTGCTCGCATGTAGTTTCTGCTCTTCCTCTCTGTACTCAGATTCCCTGCACTCTGGGTTCCACCATCTTGGCACAAGATTCTGGTTGCACTAATATACAGCTGGTTCCTACAAGAAGATGGGTAGAACTATAGGCTTGTAGCTGGGGACAGTATCCCTGGTGTATGGAAAATGTACTATCCTCTGGGATGTGGAAGGAGAGAGGAGTGAGGTGTCTGGGGTGCTTGTTTTAAATAACACTCAGCTTGCACCACATTTCCTCCACTAAACCCAGTAGTTCAGGCAAATCATATGAGTTGACACTAAACTAAGAAAGCCCCAACATACCTGTCTACCATGAAGCCAAAGCAAATCAGACAGTGACACTTGGGATAGAGAGAACATGGCAGTAGTGATTTACATGTGGTGGCTGTTCCCCCACTTAATTCCACTGAAGGCTTCATGGGCTAATCCCCAGCAGTCCTGAACATCAGCAAGGGGTGAGAGGTCACCAGCAGTCCACAGGGTTGCTTTTAATGTGAACATGACAAACGTAGGGTGTAATTTTTCTCCTTTGGTTTATTTCTTCACAAGTTATGAATATAATTCTTCACAAAGAAACTATAATTCCATATGATCTCTATGCTTTTTTTTTTCATCTAGGTTTCTGGGTCTTTTTATTGAAATGTTTTATTTGAAGATAATGTTCAATGGACCCAAGTTTTTAAAAGGAGATTAAGTCCTCTCATAGCACAATATTGACGCAAATTCATTTGAATCTTGATTGAGACATCCTGATGGAGCTAGGGAGCTGTGGACCACAAGGTTGGATTAATGTAAATCGATTTGTCCAGGGTTATTTGTTTAGATAATAGAGGTAATAGAAGGAGAGCCAGGGTCTAGAAGCTGAAGCTGGGTGACAGCCCACCCTATCATCATGTTCAAAGCAAGTTCACTTCAGGGCAGACTCCATTTAGATGGGGAAAATTCAATTAAGATCATCCTGTGGAGTGGAGAATCCCAGTGGGGCTCCTGCGTGAGAAACAGAAGCCTCACTGTTTTAACAAATACATGTTAACAAACGAGATTTGGTCCCTGCCTGAGATTCTGTCCTGTGTCTGTGTGCCTGTGTGGGTGTTCCTGTGTATGTATATGTATGCACATATATGGATATGTATATCTGCATGTGTGCATGTATGTATGTGTGTCTGAGTTCCCAGTCTCTTACTATAACATTGTTCACATATAAGTGACACTTTTGCATTTATAGCTTTTGAAATTTTTTGTTTCCAAATGTGACCTCCTGTTTGAACAAGGGAGTTATATTTTTTTCTGTAGTCCCCTTTCTAGCTTCTTTTAGCAAGTGAATTATGACAATTCAGATGTAGATTAATCAGATCATTCCAAGCCTCATGATGTAGTTAGAGGGCCGTCATGGATAATCATCCTGATTTTTAATTTAGTAACTGATAATGATATGAATATTCACACAGACTGAACAAGGAAGCATGCCCTCTCATATTTCCACAAGAGCATTTGCTTGCAGGTGGAAATTAGCTTCCTATACTCTCAAAGAAAACCCAAAGGCTGGAGAAAGGGACTAGTATGCCTGCCAGCGTGATGGGGACATTGTCCTCTGTTATTGAGGTTTTGTTGACTACAGAAGAGTGGAGTTTAGTTGTAGTTTCTCCTCATCTTCTAAAAGCAAACAGAATCAGAGATTTAATCATCATAAATAAAGAAAACCTTCACAAGATCTGATTTTGGAGATTCCTCATTTCTTTGGCTCAGCATCAGTCACAGTGAGGGAATTGTCACTAACAATCTGGGACTCTATAGGAAACAAATAACACAGAGATCAAAATCCTTTCACTATGATTGTTGAGATATGCCTTAATTCTGCAACAGGGCAGCATGGGTACACAGGATGGATGGATGGGCTAGACACAGGTGGAATGCCACAGCCCCAAAGCAGGTCCTCGTTAGTCATCATAATAAATCATGGGTCTGTGAGTATCAGGCTGGAACAATCTACTCCTCAGTCCTCACCGCCCCCATACATATGTTGCTCTTTTCTCTAATATCAACAACCACCAACTGATCCAAAGCCCACAAGCCAGTTGGAATATTTAGAAAACATTTCCTAGAATAGACGTCATTATATCCATAAGCTCCAGAGACTAAAGTAGTGAGATAGGAGAAGGCTGGAGACAGTCGGCAGCATTTCGCTCAGCTCCCTTGGCAAGGCTGTGCCAGAATCTGATCTGAAGGCAGGGACATGGTGTTTTGCAGTGCAAAAGTACCTCAGTGAAGAGAGGCAATTTCACTGAAAACATTTATTATATTCTTCAGCTACATAACTATCACTGTATAGTTTACTGTCAGTATCAAAGTGATGGTTGGATGTTCTCCAAAAGCCAGTTATTGTGTGTGTGTTTGTGTGTGTTTGTACACATATCTGTGTGTCTGTGTGTACATGTGTGTGTGTAAATGTGCCTGTTGTGTACATGTGTGTATGTGTCTTTGTGTGTACATGTGTGTATCTATGTGTACATGTATGTGTTTATATGTCTGAGTGTAAATGTATGTATCTATGTGTCTGTGTGTACATGTGTGTCTATGTGCCTTTGTGTACATGTGTGTATGCTGTGTCTGCGTGTGTGTTAGAACTGAGGTTTGCAGAGAATGCCTCACCTCTCCCTCCAAGTTAGTTATGCCGATGCTCTGCACTGACAGTGCGTGTATTAAACTTTTCAACGTTATAGTTTGCATTCGACACTCCTTTTTGTAATTTTTGTAATGTGTCCTTATCATTAGGTTTCAGTTCCTTTAAGTGCAAGGCAATTTTAATTTATGTTTTAAACATGATTGCCTAATAATTGTGTCACAAGTTGGCTATGGACTGCTTGTGCTAAAGTCATTCAATCAGTCCACAGGGGATTTCTTCAAGAAAAATGTTTTCTTCCTTTGTCCAGTTCCCAGAAATGCCAGCTCTGCACCCAGCTCAGCTGAGAACTTTCAGCCAACCTCTTGGCTTCTTGTGGCATGACACACTACACCCACTCTTCCTGTGGTCTTCCTCCTGGAAGAGAGTGTGTACCCAGATGACAACTCAAGATGCTGTCGATACATCAAGAGGATCTCATAACGAACTTGACACCAGCTGGGACCTCAATGCTCCTTTGCATGGCAGTTGACAGTTTTGTGAGAGTTAAATAGGGATGTTTTAATCTGGTGCATTCTCAGACAATTAAGAATAGTGCTACCTCAAGATCCAGTTATATCATTTCTAGGCATATATCCAAAAGATGCTCAAGTATACAGCAAGGACATTTGCTCAACCATGTTCATAGCAGCTTCATTCATAATAGCCAGAAGCTGCAAACAACCCAGATGTCCCTCAGTTGAGGAATGGATACACAATTTGTGGTACATTTACACAATGGACTACTGCTCAGCAATTAAAAACAAGGAAATCATGAAATTTGCAGGAAAATGGTGGGAACTGGAAAAGATCATCTTGAGTGAGGTATCCAGAAGCAGAAAGACACACATGGTATATACTCACAAGGGGATATTAGACATATAATATAGGATAATCATACTAAAATCTGTACACCTAAAGAAGCTAATCAAGAAGGAGGACCCTGGGTAAGATAATCAATCCTCATTCAGAAAGGCAAATGGATAGACATCAGAGGAGGGAGAAAACAGGGAACAGGATAAGAGCCTACCACAGAAGAACTCTGAAAGACTAACCTTCACAGTATCAAAGTAGAGGCTGAGATTCATAGCCAAACTTTGGGCAGAGTACAAGGAATCTTAAGAAAGAAGGGGGAGGTGAAAGACCTGGAGGGGACAGTAATTCCACAAGGGGAACAGTAGAACCAAAACATCTGGGCACAGATTGTTATTTTCTCAGACTGATATTCCAACCAAGGACCATACATGGAGATAACCTAGAACCCCTGCACAGATGTAGCCCATGGAGGCTCCGTGTCCAACTGGGTTCCCTAGTAATGGGAATAGGGACTGTCTCTGACATGAACTCAGTGAATTGCTCTTTGATCACCTCTGCCTGAGGCGGGGACAACCTTACCAGGCCACAGAGGAAGACAATGCAGCCACTCCTGATGAGATCTGATAGAGTAGGATCAGATGGAAGGAGAGGAGGACCTTCCCTATCAGTGGACTGGGGGAAGGGCATGGGTGGAGAAGAGGGAGGGAAGGTGGAATTGGGAGAGGATGAGGGAGGGAACTACATTTGGGATACAAAGTGAATAAACTGTAATAAATAAATTAATTAATTTAAAGATAGATAGATAGATAGATAGATAGATAGATAGATAGATAGATAGATAGGGATGTTTTAGGAAACACATTATTCTTTTAGTTACTTACTGAATTCTAAGGGGTTCATCAGGTCTTCCAAAAGGAGTGAAAGTGTAAATGACTTCCAATTCTGTATCCATTGTTGGAATGCAGCAGATCTGTGAACTGTATTAGACGTTGCCACTAGCCCACTTCTAAGTTTCCTCTCTCTCCTTCTTCTTCTTCTTCTTCTTCTTCTTCTTCTTCTTCTTCTTCTTCTTCTTCTTCTTCTTCTTCTTCTTCTTCCTTTCCTTCCTCCCCTTCTCCTACTTATCTCTCCCTCTTTCAGTCTCTCTTTCTCTGGGGTTTCTCCTTCCCTATCTCCTACTCTCTCTCCTCTTATGTTCACCCACTGTCTCTCATCTCTCCCTGTCTCTTTCTCTTTCCACCCTCTTGGCTCACTCAGGCCTTAACTCCTCTTTTCTTTCCCCTCAAATAAATCTCTTTGTATCAAACCTGTTGTGTGGCTTGCAATTCCATAGATAGATAGATAGATAGATAGATAGATAGATAGATAGATAGATAGATAGATACTGAAGCAGGATTCCTAATTAGAAAACAATCTGTGGCTCTTAACTTTTTAGAATTTATTACTAATTGGTGGGTTTGGACTTCTTAAATTCTATCTCCTGGATTTTTTTTTTCAAGACACGGTCAAATGTAGTACAGGCCAAGATGGCCTTGAGCTTTTGATCTATCTGTTTCTACCTAATGAGTGTTGGAATTACAGGTATTTTAAAATTAGACCAAGCTTATGCTCGGTACTGAGCACAGGGCCTCATGCATGCTGAGTGCCAAGTGACCAATGGAGTCATGTTACCTGTTAAAAGGAACAGAACCCGAGAAGGCAGTCAGAATCCAACAGTCAGGAAAAGACTCCTTCCTCCCAAATGTTGAGAGCCTACTCAACCCCATGATTATCAAGTCATTGGGAATATCAGTACAGATGACAACATTTAACCTCCAGTTTTCAAAGCCTCCAAGGGGATTCTGCAAACAGTTTTAGCCCAGAAGTAAAGGTTTGAATCCAGAATATCCCTAGAGGCTTATCTCCCCATGCTTATTCCTCACATAGCGCACCCTAATTGCTTCATTTAAGTGTAACACATTCACCAAACACATTTAGAACCATCGGGACACTGGGATTTCAGCATATAAATTTATCAGTGGTGTGGGCTCATTAATTTTTTTTTCATTCTGAAGGTGAAGTCTGAGTCAGTTACTAACTTAAATACATTTCTAAGAAAATGTTCTCTGTTGATTCTTTTGGGATTTAAGATGAGAAGAGAGCAAAGAAAGGAAAGATAGATCTAAATAAAGGTCACAGACATGTCTCAGAACTCTTTTTGTTTGCCTGTTTCTCTCACTTATGGCCTTTGGGAGTTTCCGTATGGGTAAATTATTTTCTCATTTACTTTTCCTTGCAGTAATGTCCTTACTCTCAAGGTTCGGTTCCTGCAGACTCAGTAGTTAGCTGCTGTTAGCTCTCTTTTGTTAAACTCTGCACATCTGAGACTAAGCTCTTCATCTTACCTTGATTTTGAAGGGATTTTGGTGGACCTGGGGCTTTTACATGACACCATAATCTGGCCCTTTGTCTGTAAGGATGGAGCATCTCACTGTCTCTTGGTTTCCTTTATCTCTGGTGAGCAGTTAGGTGATAACTCATAACTTGATACCTGCTTGGAAGTTGTTTATCCAATGCTGGGGTCCAGGTTGTCTATGTGTCTTGTTTCCAGCAGTTTGGTCTTACTGTGCCTGATTTGGCCTCATCTTAGCCAGCATTGATCTCTTCTTCCTAATGCCATTGTTTCAGTCTTTAATTCCCCTTTATCTCTTTTCACTTCATCTGGAATCCCTAT
Source organism: Psammomys obesus (assembly GCF_907164565.1). Lineage (NCBI taxonomy): Eukaryota > Metazoa > Chordata > Mammalia > Rodentia > Muridae > Psammomys > Psammomys obesus. The sequence goes on along the minus strand of NW_026596440.1, from coordinate 3,044,011 downwards.
TATACATATATATTACTTTGATCTCTTAGGCTCTTTTTATTTCTCTGCTTGATTTCCATTCTGTTCTTTGGATTAGATGTTACTGATGTATTCTGAATTTCCTTGTTTTTTTTTTTTTTGGTACTTCATAAATTTTGAATTTTGTAATTTTGAATACCATAGTATGTATAATATTGTCCGTTTTCAGAATTTGAATTCCTTTCAAAATTTCTATTTGATAATTCATTCTTATAATAACTTTTCTTCAATGAAAAGGAGTCTTGCTTTCTTTTAGGACCTTCACCAATATGCTATGGAAGGAATGTTCAATGATGAGGGATGAGAGTTAATCCTATGTGAGTGAGGATAAGGGTGAGTGCTCAGCGGTGAGAAATTGTACTGTTAAGTGGTGATAGAAGGCTCTCCTCTAAGCTTCCTGGCCTCACGAGCCCTGGAAAATTTAGTAGGTTTCTAACACCAGAGCTGATTTCCCTCCTGTTAAACAGTCCTTAAGTTCTATTGAGAGTCTTTGGTTAAGCTATAATTGCCACTATTTGCACATAGAGGATATCTTGCAAAAATGCTCATGTTTGTGGATCACAGTCATCACAACTGGATAGGGATCTTGTGTGCTTTTCTCCTAGCATCTTGCACTCCACATTCTGGTGCTGTGAAGGCTAATCCTCAAAGAGGAGTTTTTTTAGGTTTGGTACAATTCAAAACTTCCAAGTCTTGTGTCCAAAACATATGGTGACTTCTACGAAGAGATTTACCTTTACAGAGACCATTATGGAAAGCCACAACTGGTACATCTATACAATGGAATATTACTCAGCAATGAAAAATAAGGAAATCATGAAATTTGCAGGTAAATGGTGGGACCTGGAAAGGATCATCCTGAGTGAGTTGTCCCAGAAGCAAAAAGACACGCATGGTATATACTCACTCATATAAACATACAACATAGAATAAACCCACTAAAATCTGTACATCTAAACAAAAGAGAGGACCCTAACTAAAATGTTCAATCCTCATCCTGAAAGGCAAAGAGGATGGACATCAGAAGAAAAAGAAAATAGGAAACAACCTCGGAACCTGCTACAGAGGGCCTCTGAAAGCCAGAAGAAAATAGGAAACAACCTTGAAACCTGCCACAGAGGGCCTCTGAAAGCCTCTGCAGTATAGACTGTCAAAGCAGATGCTGAGCCTGATGGCCAACTGATGGGCAGAGTGAATGGAATTTTATGTAAGAAGTGGGAAATAGTAAGAGCTGGAGGGGACGGGAACTCCACAAGGAGAGCAACAGAACAAGATAATTAGAACACAGGGAACTTCCCCTATCAGTGGACTTGGGGAGGGGCATGCATGCAGAAACAGGAGGGAGGGTGGGATCGGGAGGGGAGGAAGGAGGGGCTTATGGGGGATACAAAATGAATAAAGTGTAATTAATAAAAAATAAAAAAAGTTAAAAAAAAAAAACTCTAGAAAAGAAGAAGCAGACACACCAAAAAGGAGTAGACGGCTGGAAATAATCAAACTCAGGGCTGAAATCAATCAATTAGAAACAAATAAAACAATTCAAAGAATCAATGAAACCAAGAGCTGGTTCTTTGAGAAAAATCAACAAGATCGACAAACCCTTAGCCAAGCTAACTAAAAGACAGAGAGACACCACCCAAATCAACAAAATCAGAAATGAAAAGGGGGATATAACTACAGACACTGAGAAAATCTAAACAATCACTAGGACTTACTTCAAAAGTCTATATGCCACCAAATTTGAAAATCTAAATGAAATGGACAGTTTTCTTGATCAATTTGACTTACCAAAGCTGAATCAGGACCAGGTAAATCAATTAAATAGTCCTATATCCCCAAAAGAAATAAAGCGGTCATCAAAAGTCTCCCATCCAAAAAAAGCCCAGGACCAGATGGCTTCAGCGCAGAATTCTACCAGACCTTCAAAGAAGAGCTAACTCCAATTCTTTTCAAACTATTCTACAAAATAGAAACAGAAGGAATATTGCCAAACTCATTCTATGAAGCCAGAGTCACCTTGGTACCTAAACCTCACAAAGACTCAACAAAGAAAGAGAATTTCAGGCCAATCTCCCTTATGAACATTGATGCAAAAATACTTAACAAAATACTTGCAAACCGAATCCAAGAACACATCAAAGATATTATCCACTATGACCAAGTAGGCTTCATCCCAGGTATGCAGGGGTGGTTCAGTATATGGAAATCCATCAATGTGATCCACCATATTAACAAACTGAAAGAAAAAACCACATGATAATCTCCCTAGATGCTGAAAAAGCATTTGACAAAATCCAACATCCATTCATGTTTAAAGTACTGGAGAGATCAGGGATACAAGGCACATATCTAAACATAGTAAAGGCGATATACAGCAAGCCTATAGCCAACATCAAACTGAACAGAGAGAAACTTAAAGCAACCCCACTGAAATCAGGGAAAAGACAAGGCTGCCCACTCTCTCCATATCTCTTCAACATAGTGCTGGAAGTCCTTGCTAGAGCAATAAGACAGTCGAAGGAGATCAAGGGAATACAGATGGGAAAGGAAGAAGTCAAATTATCATTATTTGCAGATGATATGAGTGACCCCAAAAACTCTACCAGAGAACTCCTACAGCTGATAAACATCTTCAGCAAAGTGGCCGGATACAAAATTAACTAAAAAAAAAAAATCAGTAGCACTCCTGTATACAAAAGACAAAAGGGCTGAGAAAGAAATTAGAGAAACAACACCATTCACAATAGCCACAAATGACATAAAGTACCTTGGCGTAACCCTAACCAAGCAAGTCAAAGACTTGTATGAAAAAAATTTCAAGTCTCTGAAGAATTAGAGGAAGATATGAGAAGATGGAAAGATCTCCCATGCTCATGGCTTGGCAGGATTAACATAGTAAAAATGGCCATCTTACCAAAAGCAATCTACAGATTTAATGCAATTCCCATCAAATTGCCAACACAATTCTTTATAGACCTTGAAAGAAAAATTTTCAACTTCGTATGGAATAACAAGAAACCGAGAATTGCTAAAACAATCCTGATCTCAAGCTGTACTATAGAGCAACAGTTATAAAAACTGCATGGTACTGGCATAGAAACAGAATGGTGGATCAATGGAATCGAACAGAAGACCCAGAAATAAACCCACACACTTATGGACACCTGATTTGACAAAGATGCCAAAACCATACAATGGAAAAAAGATAGCATCTTCAACAAATGGTGCTGGTCCAACTGGATGTCTACATGTAGAAAAATGAAAATAGATCCATACTTATCACCCTGCACAAAACTGAAGTCCAAGTGGATCAAAGACCTCAACATAAAACCAGACACATTAAATCGGCTAGAAAAAAAAGTGGGGAATATCCTAGAACTCATTGGTACAGGAGACAACTTCCTGAACAGAACACCAACAGCACAGGCTCTAAGAGCAACAATCAATAAATGGGACCTCATGAAACTGAAAAGCTTCTGTAAAGCAAAGGACACCATCATCAAAACAAAGCGACTGCCTACAGATTGGGAAAGAATCTTCACCAACCCTTTATCTGACAGAGGACTTATATCCAGTATATATAAAGAACTAAAGAAGCTGAAAAGCAGCAAACCAAGTAATCCACTTAAAAAATGGGGAACAGAGCTAAAGAGAGAATTCTCTGTAGAGGAATATAGAATGGCAGAGAAGCACTTAAAGAAATGCTCAACCTCATTAGCCATTACGGAAATGCAAATCAAAACAACCCTGTGATTTCACCTTACACCCATCAGAATGGCCAAGTTCAAAATCTCAAGTGACAACACATGCTGGAGAGGTTGTGCAGAAAGGGGAACCCTTCTCCACTCCTGGTGGGAATGTAAACTTGTACAACCACTCTGGAAATCAATCTGGTGCTTTCTCAGACAACTAGGAATAGTGCTTCCTCAAGATCCAGCCATACCACTCCTAGGCATATATCTAAAAGAGGCTCAAGTACAGAAAAAGGACATTTGCTCAACCATGTTTGTAGCAGCTTTGTTTGTAATAGCCAGAAGCTGGAAACAGCCCAGATGCCCCTCAACTGAAGAATGGATGCAGAAATTGTGGTACATCTATACAATGGAGTATTACTCAGCAATGAAAAATAAGGAAATCATGAAATTTGCAGGTAAATGGTGGGACCTGGAAACAACTTCTATTCTTAAGGCTTAGGGAACTCATGTAAGATAGAGTGGAAAGACTGTAAGAGCCAGAGGACCAGGAACTCTGCTGCAGACTGTATCTTGTATGTATAACAGGAAAGTTACCCTCATGAAGTTTCAACAATAGAGCTGCTTAAACAAGACCTAAATGATAACACACAGCAGTTGCTATGCCAACATGGATAGGAAAAATTTTATGGGACCCGACCCCTAGATGAAGGCATTTCAAGCAATTAAAGATTTCTCAGAGACAATTGGACTTCTTCAGAAATGAGGCCCCTAAATGATTATCAAGTCCCAAGTGGTCAGCTGTGAAATTATATGTATGCAAAGAACACTAAATGGACGTAGCCAGATATATATATATATATATACACACACACACACATATATATATATATATATGCATATGTATAACTATAGACATGTTATGTATGCATCAACATACATAAAGTATTATATAAAGTATGTATTTATACATGCGCACACATGTATGATACATATATACATATATACTTCTTTTTCTTATTTTCTTTATTCTGTTCACAATCAGATGTTCTGGTGCATTGTAAAACTCTTGATTCTTGCTCTCTGGTCTTGACCCTGGAGCATCACAGTTGCTGCCATTTTCTCAATCAATATCTTGTGGGAAATTTTGCAGTGCAATTTCTTTACAGTAGTATTTATCTATGATATCTCTGCCAAGTTTTGACTGGTTCCTGTTTAAATTTTACTCTTGGCTTCCAAAGGGTCAAGTCACATTAGCAGAACTTGTGGTCACCCACCATTCCTCCCAGCATTCAGAGCCAGCAATCCCCCACTGAGAGGTAATGAAGCTGTGTGTCAAGTAATGCATCTTTCTAATTAGGTTGTGTGGACCTGGCCTGCCTCTCTTTTTTTCTCCATGGTTAAGCAACACCTCAAGTTTAAATAAGGGCATGTGGCTAGCTGAGGCTCTGTCTGTCCCATCTTAATGTTGATGTCCACAGCCATCCAGGCTACCAAGGTTATTTGGAACAGAAAGAACCTGCTGTTACATTTGGGTCCCAGTCTTTGAAGGTTGGTGAGGCTTCTGACCTGCTGTTTATACTAGTCAGAATTTTAACTTTGGACAACCCACCACATTGGCCTTTCCTATCCATTTTTCACAATAAGGACTGCTGTTCGGGCACAATTGTGGGTATGAAATAAAGCTTCCATACAGCACAGAGTTGGATATCACTCATCACTCTAAGGGAGATGACAGATATGCTGATAAACAGGCTATGAGCCAAGCCAGAGAGTAGACAGAAGCTCTTGATGTTCTTGAGCATGTTTGAGTAACTTTTCTATTTATTTAACTTATTTATTTCTATATAGTCTTACAAAACACTAAAGTCTCAGTATTTATAAGAGTTTCATCTTATTCGTCCTATTTGCTAATGGGATTTGGGGAAAAGAATTTTCTGAGCTGCTTGTTCTCATGCAGTGGAAGATGTCACCTCATTAACAATTGCATTCTATGAAAAAAAAAATCATTCTCTTCTGAACTCACTGGAATAAGTATGGACTGGGTACTTAGTTTCTCAAAGGTGCCCTGATATTTTTCAAAAAGCACAAGGGGTTTAGCTATGCACTCATTCTAATAGCATTTGTGGCTAATACAAAGACTTTTATTCTGCCAAATTCAAAGGCTTCCTTCAGTGTCAATTTCTTTTCTTTTTTCTTTTTTTTTTTTTTTTTTTTTTTTTTGTGAGGACAGACTACACTTAACAAAGCCAATAGTGAGATTTGCTATAATCTTTACTTGCCCTGCTTTCCGCCCAAGAAAAGCTACTTTAAAGTCCTTTTACATTCCTAGATGAAGATGGACAGATTAAGAAAAGCCATGGAGAGTGACACTTGGAGGCTTAAAATGGTTGAGGCATCATATGTGGGAGAATAAAGCAGACCCAAGGCCATGGTTCCCCGGGTACACAGATTCCTTAGGACAGGATGATCCTCACCAAATGCCCATTATAAGTAAGGGTGCCCTGTAAGCCAGAGTGTGGGTATCACTCTGGAGATACAGAGGACAGATTCTGCGAGGCTTGAATATGCCTCTAAAACCCATCTCTGGAGTACATGCTTAGGTTAACCAGACTTGTGTTAATTCAGTGGAAACATTTGAAAAGGTGCACATTCATTTAGAGAAAAGCAAGTGAATCACACTATATGCTGGAAAGGAAGAGATAATTTGTTTGACACACTTACTTGGGATTTTGGAGCTTTGGGCATCATCTCTTCATGTGTAAGTTTGTGGCTGAATTCTTCTGTTGGAATGAGTTAGAAAACACCAATAAACCCTTGGGACAGAGTAGAGAACACATGGCAAGGTATGGTCCTAAAGACTTAGCCACAATACATACTTCACTTTTATCTTTAGTTCAGGTATTAGCTCATTACTATGTTACCTTAGATTTAAAATTGAAATATACTCTCGAGTCATTCAGTTAAAACCCTCTAAAAAAGATGGAATATTCTAATTCACAGTATGGATAAATGCTGAATAAAGCAAAATTGCCACTTCTTTACCTCAAAATGCCTGTAAGGACAATGAACCCTTTAAAAGCCTTGTTTCAGGGATTAGAGAGATGGCTCCACAGTTAAGAGAACCTGCTGCCCTTCCAAGTGGGCTTTCCAGCACTCACATCTGGCGCCTATAACACCAGTTCCAAGGACTTGGATACCCCCTTCTGTCCATAGACATCTGAAAACACACTGCACATAAACTCACACCAACACAAACCAAAGATTTTAGGCATAAGTAAAAAAGTAACAAACACATCTTTTAAAAAAAGATTTAAACTAAAATGATGCCAACAGTCCCTATATGAAGTTGTTTTCATTTTTACCCAAATCATTTCGTAGAGGTGTAGCATCTACAGAAGGTTACACTATCTACTGCATGGAACTTGATGGCTCACTCTCAAGTCTACAGCTGTGACATTCTTGGTGACTTGTTCAGTAAGGTAACTTGTCAGATGGACAGGGCCCTGCTTTAGTGAGCTCATTACTTCCTAAAGGCCCAAACACTGGCTGTCATCACCTGGAGGAACAGGTTCCAGTCTGTACCTTTCTAGGTAGACATACCTTCAGACCATACCAGCATCTCTGTTGAGACTCCTCGGTAGGTGGCTTGGAACAGAGTCATAATGGAAGCACAGAGACTGCCCACAATATTTAATAATGAGCTATATGTGACCATGGTATAACTCAGCTCTGTTCTGCACTGAGGAAAGCAAGCTCAAAAGGAGGAAGCACTTCTCTACTAAGTCCAGCCCTTGACAGGAGGAGCCCCTAGAGGATGCTGGGGATGAGGCATTTATCTAACTGTGAGAAGATTTATGCAAACAAATAAGATCAAGAAATAAGATCAAGCTTTGGAGAGTGCATTGGTTGCCATCCCTGTGGCTGGAGAGGGTATGAGCAGTTGATTTCTCCCAGGGAGTCGGAGTAATGGCACATCATGGGTCTCTAGGGTGTCACTTGTGTTCACAGCTAACTGATCTCTTAGCAGTGTGATGCGGGGGAAGCTAGAAGATCCTTAAAAGGACCAGAACCCATTAGTGAATGGTGCACAGTATATGCCCCAAAGGAACATATGCCTCTGTGCTTTCTCCATGCCTCAAACCCTTAAAACCTCCATGAAATGTTGCTTAGAATGCTCCATTTCTATAAGTCATAGTTTCTTTCCACAACCCAACTACACTTGGTAGAAAAAAAATGCTTATGCTTTTTTTTCTTTTCTTTCCTTTTTTTTTTTTTTTTTTGGTGGGGGGTGAATTATTTCATAGAATTTGTTCTGATTTGTATATGCCTATTTCCAAAAACAGTTATGATGTATGGAATTCTCTACTCACTACCTGTTTTCCCCTAAATATCATAAGAATTCCATTGAGGGTCTCAGATGTGAGTGACCCACAGGGCCCATGGTTTCCTGACATCAAACTGATATTTCTAAACCCACAGTGTGATATTCTGGCACTTAATTTCAAAATGCAGCCTAAATCACAGAAGCCATAATATGTCAAATGATCCCACCCTCGCAGGGGGAAAACAGTAAGTAATGAAAAAGCTATGATTGCTTTTCTGTCCTCCAAATGACAGCTATCACCTCAATGACCTGCTCCGGGCGGACCAGTCTAGACCCGACACACTAAGGGATAACGTCATCTAACAGGGTAGTTACAAAAATCAATACAAAACCCATTTCAGAGATACTCTGTGTAAGAATCCTGGCGTAATGCTCATTTATTGAATAGGCCTGAGGAAAAATACACAACAACTTCTCTGATATATATGCCTTACCTCCCAAGCAAAGGAATTCTGTAGGTAAGCAATAATTGTATTTTTCAATCTATTACTTAGACTTGGCAGGGCTCAGGCCAGAATCTAATATATGGATGATGGCTATAACTCAATTATGGCTTTTCGGCAGAATCCTAGTGTATTCAAAGAGTAAAGGTACAGAACTGGATGGCTCCCCCGCTGGGCTTGTGGGAACCACTGTGTCCACAAACGCTTCTTTACAAGCTCGACTCCTTGTCCTGCTGACTGTTCAGAGACCCAAACATTAAATATATATTTACCTAGGCAATTTCTTTGGCATCTCTGTTGCTGACTCCTCATCCCATCTTAGGTCTACATTAGAGCTTCAGTGCATTCTGTTTGAATAAACAGAGTCACAGTTACTGTAACTGGGAGGAGCAGCCTGAGGTGGCCCTTTGAAATCCTTGGGGCTGGAAGATGAGCAATCTTCTGCATGCCAACGGCTGAGACCCATCCCAAAGCTCACAGCCTCTTCACTCAGCCTGAGCAACAGCTTCAAGGAATAAAAGCTAACAACAAGGCAGGAAGTGGGGGTGACCTGTACAACAACCTGAAAAGAAATACCTGGACAGCTGGTAAAAGAATTTGAGCTCAAATTAAGGCTGCTCTGGGGACATGATAATGGAAGTGGTTAAATCAACCCATGCCCCACAAGTCCAATCACCTTAACCTTCACACTTTATGACCACCTCACAGCTCCATTACCTGGATGCTCCGATGCTAAATGGAAAGCTATCCTGGCATTCCTCGAATCATGGAATATTAACAAGCATTGTGTGGCCAGACAAAAGCATTTTCAGGCTGTTCATACTAATTTCAGAGGGCTGATTTACTTTGACAATGCTGCTCTTAAACCTGGTAAACACTTGGATTTTAATTATTTTCTATTTCACTTATTTTTCAAATAACTACGTATGAACAAACCTTAAAAACCTCATCACAGGTGACAATTACCTCTTTAAAATACGTAACAACAATGAAAAAGAATGGACCCATGAATGTGAAAGAGAGCAGAGAAAGGGAGATTAAGAGGGCTGGAGGAAGAAAAGGGAAGGGAAGTGCTGTCATTATATTATAATTTCAAATATTATTAAAAGTAAAAAAAAAAATCAACAAATCCACCATCCAAAAAAAGTTTCCTGAATTTAAAGATATTTAGGCAGGAATCTAAATATTTTTGTACTTGCTTCCACCAACATCACATTCAAATCTATCCTATCAGTCAGCATGATGCAGGCTTATTTATCTCTGGACAAAATGACCACAGAACCAGTCTACACAACCAATGACTCTGACTAGTGGGAAATAGGAAAATCATGTTGAAGCCTCACAGTGCTGTCCTCATTCTTCGGATATGGAGTTTTGAAAATGTTATTCTTTTAGTATCTATGGTTCATTGATAGAGATTAGTTGTAAGCCTTCGTTTAAACCATCTCTGAAAACGCACCGGCGCCTTTGGCTCCTCCATTCTGCATCCTATAAATTGCTGTGGAACAGTTTGTCCTGAGCTCAGGGCTGCAGAAGCCTTGATTGTGCTAGCGTATAGCATGTGTTGTCTCCAAAAGTGGGGAGTGTTGGTTACTACTTCCATGGAGGTATGCCCAGCCCAGAGCATGCCTGTAGGCTGCAGGCATCCCAGGAAAGCAAGGAATTCTTCCTCACAGAGAATCACAGGCATACCTACTACATCAGATTTGTTTTGCAATTATTTTTGTGACTGGACTTTGGATGACAATGTTAGGAGACTGACACACCTGCAAGTACTTAGTTTACTGAAACCTTCAGTTCCCTGGACTTCAGACTGTGATATAACTCTTGGTGTATGCGAGTGGTGGTCAGTTGGTTGTGGACACTTCGTATCTGTCGGGAAGAGGAGAGGTGACTGAGGTGTGTGACAACAAGGACTAGAAGTAGTCAATCATCTGCCATCACAGCTGTGTGGTCACGTGTTGTTTCACCTATCTGTAAGCCCCATGAGGTACCAGAACGAGAAGGCCGACTTGTGTTTGGAGCTACTTGAATTATCTACTAGACACTTGTTTTTAGAATGCAGAATTCTGTTTGGAGACAGAGGTCAACAGAATAATTCAGATTACATTGAGAAGTGTTTCACATCCAATGGAATAAACACCAAAGACCATTTCACAGCATGCTGCAAAGCCATCAATGTGATTAAGAATACATACAATGTACAAAACTTCTATTAGCTTCACTGAAGCACACTCACAATTGTTTAAAAACTGGATTGTGCTAGTTCCTTTCCATGCACGTGTTTGTCTGTGTGTGTGGTATATATGTGAATGTGTGTTTGTCTGTGTGAAGTGCATGTATGTGCAGGGTTATATACCCCTGTGTAAACACAGGCACATAAGGACAGAGATCATCATCAGGAATCTCCCTCTACAGATCTCCACCTTCTTCTCCCAGGCATGGTCTATCACTGAACCCAGAGCCGGTCAGCAGGCTAGCCTGGCAGCTAGTCTATTCAGAGGACCTACTTATGTCTACTCCCCCAGGATTAGAATCATGGATACACGCTACCACACTTATCATTTTATGTGTGTGTGAGAGTCTGAACCCAGCACCCCATGCTTATGTAGCCGGAACTTTATAAAACATCTCACTGAAGCTGGTAATTGTGCCTTAAATCTAAATAAGACATCAGGGTCTTAGCCACACCCTTCACACTGAGCTCCATCCTCAGCCAGAACAATGTTTTTAAGCTATAACATTTACACTTTTGTGACTATTTTGTTCCCTGAAATTATGATGGCTTTAACATATTGTGTTTTCAACAACCATGTGAGGAAGGTAAGTACATTAGCCGATATGTGTAACAGCAGGTCCCACAACATCCAGTCAAGTCTCCAGTTACCTGCCTTTAGACCTTTACATATCAGGTACACAGCACAGCAGCGTTTGACCTCACAAAATTGTCATGGAGAAAGACGGGTCTTCCGAATAGTCTGTGCCTCTGTGTTCCTAACAATTCAAGTATGGCAGGGTTCAGGCAGGATTATTAAAAGAAATAAAGACATAAGCTCTAATTGACACAAAAGATGCTTAGAAAGAAGGTACCTGTGTGGTGTGGCATTAAAGTCCCTGGCAAGTGCCCTTAGGATTGGGGGAGAGATTTTTAAGGCATGTCCCCCAAAACCATAGAAGCCACCCAGTATAATTCTGAAGCTAGGCCTCACCTTTCCTTTTGGAATCAATTTTGTTTTTGTTGGGTTAACCTCAGCTTTTATTCTGCTTGAATGTACTGGATTTGAAGCCAGAGAGCTGAGAGGTATTTCAAAGGTTCTTTCAGGAAGGTCTGCCTAGACGTTCCTTGATTCCCTGAGCAAACAGTGTGGTCCATGGAAGAAGATCTGAAGTAACCTAAATAATTGTTCAGGATCTCAACCCAAATCTCATGTCTAAGTGTGACAATGACAACTGGGTCTGATGGGAAAGAAGAAATGTAAGCTCTCATTCTGTTGTTGTGTGTAAATGAGAGAATTGTGGGGGAAATACAAAAGTGTAAATATCATGTGACTTAAGGTACAAAGAAAGCTTTCAATAGTCTCCAGGCATGGACAGTCAATTAGAGGGAGGCCTTATGTTCTGTGACCCTGTGACAGCAAGCTTCTCAGCTTATGGTTAGCACTGACCGTCGGAACAGGTGAGTGTATATCTGGCTCACTGTTGAAAGGTTTTTGTTCATGACCTTGGGTGCCCTCAAACCAGTAAAAACAGGTGCTGAGTGTTGTATTTTACACCATGAATAATAATATCAAACACCACGATGGACAGCCTTGAGTTTAAGCTCCCTCTGGCTCCAGCCTCAGAGCAACTCAGACTCCAGGCAAAACAATAAGGTAAGCTTCTTCGTGGCCAGCCATGGAGCTCAGTCCAACAAGCCAGGAATAAGCTCCAGCTCTGTGGTCAACTCCTCAGCTAGTCCTTATCCTCAACCCCTTAGCCTGCTGGCGAGTTTTTTGTCCAGCTGACCTCCCTGGCACAATGATACTAAACAATGAGTGAATCTCCTGGTTTCTGGGGTTCTGAAAGAATAACATACCAAGCAAATGTCGTGGACCTAGAAGAAGGTGAGTATTGGAATAAAAAGCTTCATGTAGATCATGGGCAAGAGAAACTCATCAAGCAATGTGCCTGGAAAGACAGCCTGAAATTCTGGAAACCCAAGAACCCCTGCACGATCTGCTTCTGGTTGTCCTTAAGCATTCTTCTCACTAAGAACAGATGGAAACTCTCAGAGAGAGAGAGAGAGAGAGTATTCTGTCAGATTGCCTCTCCTAGGGGGGAGTGAGGTGGACCTGGCACCAAGATAACTAAGTGTGGACAGACAGTCTCAAACATAAAGAAGCACATGCTTTCTGCAGGGTCTGGACATAGTCCCCACAGCAAAGCGGAGATCACCATTAGGAAAATACAGATGTGTGTCAGTGCACATATGCGTGCACGCACACACACACACACACACACACACACACACACACACACACACAGGAATTCACATGTGCACACAAATCACCTGACCTTGGTAATTTCTATTGGTTTTGTGTATTACAATACACCATGGCCAAGGCAACTTACAGGAGAAAGAGTTCATTAGGCTCACCATTTCACAGGGTGAGTCCATGATCATCATGTGGAGAGTAGGGCAGGCGACAGGCAGTCATAAGTGCTTGAGCAGTAGCAAAGAACTTATGTGAGACAGCCATCATAATGCAGACTGGGAGCTAACTAGAAATGGCCTGAGCTTTCCTTTCAAAACCTCTAAGGCAACCCCCAGTGACACACCTCCTAATCCTTTCCAAACAGTTCTATCAAGTTCAGATACAACACTTCTCCTTTAGATTACCTTATGAGGGCCACCCTCATTTAACCCCCCACAGGCTTATAGCCATATCATAATGCAAAATGTATTTAGTCCAACTTCAAAAGTCCCTATAGTCTTTCAGACTTAAGATTGTATTGAAGTCCAAAGTATCTTCTGACACTCAAGGCAATCTCTTCCTTGTAACTCCCTTAAAAATCAAACAGAAAATCTCACACTTCCAATATAGGATGGCACAGAACATGCATTACCATCTCAAAAGGAGAAAAATGAGGAAATGTTAGACTAACAGGAAGATGGAAACCCCGCAGGACAAACTTCAAAACTCTGTGTATGATGTCATAGGACTCACACGGCTCTGCCTTTACTGCTTTGCTGCCTGCAAAACTGAGAGCTTGTGGACTGGCTCTATTACCTGTATGCTGTGCCTTGTGACAGACATCCCAGGGATCTGGCTCCTCCAACATTGTGTCTCCAACACAATCCAGACATCACTTTCACAGCTTCATGCAATGGCCTCTAAGGGCCTTTACTCAGGAACTCCATGTCACATTCCTGGACCCAGTCGCTTTCCTTAGTCTCAGAGAATGATTCCCCCATCCCTCTACTCCTGTATCCTTCTTGACTCTAAAGCCAGACCTACATGGCCAATGCTACCAAGTTTGCTTGCTTGGAATGGAACCTGGCAACCTCCTTGATTTATATTTGTTTCAGTTATGACTGTTACAGCTCTTTGGAAGCAGGTAATTCTTTAGACTTTTTTTTTCACAGGTTGTAGGATTAGCTGAGTGAGGACCTGCCCTGAGGTCACCTTCCCACTTATCCCACTTTGCATCTAGGTTTTCTTTAAACTTGTCATCTTTTTGGGCAGAAGGCTTGTCCCCAACATTGACTTTTCTGGAGCTTGTTTTCTCCGCAAACTGTGCATTTTGTATGTCTTTTTGCCTGGCTTGCTCTTTTTTTAATTGTAGTCATGCATAGGAGTGATAACTAATAATCACATGGCAGGGTCAATATTAGAATGTCCTAAACTGTCTGTCAATGAAATTAGTCTATAACTCTTCAATTTATCCTCAGACAGATTCTTAGGACAAGTCAGAAAGCAACCACATTCTTCTTAAAAATATCACAAGAATGGTCTGTAGCCCATTACTAGTTGCTAATATTGTTCCCCTCTGAAGCCTGTTAATCTGGACTTTCACATTCTACATTGCTCCCACTATTGTCTTCCAAGCTTCTACTAGGATGGTCTGTTAAGCCAATTATAGCATTTAACTATTCACCTAGTTCAAAGGTCCAACACCTTCCATATTTCTTAAAAAAAAAAAAAATTGCATTTCTTGTCACCAACTTCTTTCTCGGTTACTTTTCTATTACTGTGACAAAACATCATGACGAAGGCAACTCATAAAAGATTAAAAAAAGGGGTTATTGGGCTTACAGTTACAAAGGTGAGTCTATGACAGCACTGTAAATTTGAATAAAGGAAATGACCTATATGTTGAAGAAACAGTGTAAACACTGATGTGACAGAAACATGGAGACAGTAGTGAAAAGTATTACCAAATTTTCAGAGACAGACAATGTGAATAAAATTGATATGCTCCTCAGCCTCTCTCCCTCTCTCCTTGCCACCTATGGTAATCAGGAGAGCTTCCCATAAGTCATGAGAGCTGCAGTTTTATCCCTGTGTCTCACCATCTATAGCACTCAGGAGAATGAACTCTTTGCCTTGGTTGAGCAACATAGTCGAGCATGCCTTTATGGTGATGGTGATACTTTGGGGTATGAGCCTGGGAGAGCTGGCACAGCCCAGCCTCAGATGCAGCATTCGGGAGAGTGGGCCTCACACCTTGACTGGTCAGTTCAGTGGAGCTGGCTCTGGATCACAGGCGCAGGTGAGCCCACTTGAAGGCATGAGAGCTGAAGAGGTGGTCCTGTCAAAAAGAGGTGGCTCATGGCAGCACTGAATGGCCTAGCCTGAGCAGTGATGAAGAGCTTTCCCTGGCTGTGTGGATCAGGGAGAGCAAGTGGGCTGCCTGGCTCTGCTACAAACCAGGGCCAGATCCAGGTCTTTGAGTTTACCCATGCCCTAATCTACATCATCTGTGAACTGTTGGGGAACATGAAGGGGCTGATCCTGCTGATCCAAAGCTGCAAGATCTCCGTGACACAGATCAACAACAGGATAACCAGGAGGAGTCCCAGTGAGGACCCAATATTTATCATGTCACATAACCAGATAGCTCAAACCAGACCAATGACTCATTGTAGTGAACATTTGCAAGTGAAGATGTGTGGACAGAGGGCTATACTGTGGGACACGGTGGGACACACTACAGCTTCCATAATGAGATGTTTTTCTGTGCTTTGTTTTGTTAATTAATTAATTAATTAATATCTCTGTGGGTTTTTGTTTTGTTTTCTTTTTTTATTTTGTGAGGGAGGTTGCAAGAGCAGAAGAAGGGACAGAAGATAAGTGGGACTGGGGTTCACAAAGAATCAATGAAAAGTTTAAGACAAACAAACCTTCTATGCCACCCAGAGAAAAATTATAAACTACATACAAAGAAACAAAACATGGAGGACCTCATGTTTCCAAAAGGAAGACATGAAAGTTGAAAGAGGGAGAGAAGTGGGTGAAGGCTAGAGAGTTCAAAGGGGGCTGTAAATGGCTGAAGTCCCTCACCTGATAATCTGAAGATGTCACTATCAATAACACAATACTAGAAAGTCTGTAAGGCCTCAACCGTATAAAGGGAACTACAGGAAACCAAAGAATGCTAAGAGCTGGCAAAATATTCTATCCCAGAAAAGAGCACACCAATTGGTTATGTAATACCAAATAGTCAGTCCTGAAAACATACATATGAGTAACATACAGACTGAGCACAGTATATTTATGTATTTAGAAATATATATATATGTACATACATAAACATATATGTATGTAACAATTAAAAGAGAGGCCATGAATTTGGCTGAGAACAAAAAAACCTATATAGAAGAATTTGGAGGAAGAAAATGAAAATGGTAAGTTGGCTAACTATAGTATAATCTCAAAACAACAAAAAAAAAACTATACTTAAAAGCAGATTACTTTATATAATTAACATACACTGATAGTTTTTCAAGCCTGGCTCAGTAAAATTGTAGAAAAAAATGAGAGAAAGTCATCTTAGTCTTGGGGAAAATAATATTTTCTAAATACATCACAAATTAAATAATTTAAAAAGTGATAAAAATTGGAATACCCTTTTCAGACACTGTGAAGCAGAAGAAACATTTGCAATTAGGAGATAGTCATAATATACACATTAGATGAATATTTGTCTTTACAAAAATGTAAATAATGTTTATGTACCAGTAACACACACACACACACAAAAAACAACAACAACAACAACAACAACAAAAAAAAAACAGCCAGATGTGATGACATTGGACAGATTTGTGGAGACACTTGTAACTCACAGAAGAGCTGCTTGCCATCAACAAAGGGTTCCAAGTAGTCCCCAAGCACCCAAACATCTATCAGGAAGCAGCTGGTATGGTATGCCGAGGACACAGAATGGTCTTCAGCCCTAACAGAGGGTGCCTGGAATGCAACAACCAGGGAGATATATGTAGGATATTATATATAATATATAAAATACACCATGGCAGTGTGCACAAAACCGATATAACTTTTCACTCAGTGTGCAAAAAGTAAGCTTCATAGCTAGGTAAATTTGGAACAAGGAGACACTCCTTCCCATGCTCCAAAATTACTGACTTTCATCTCCTGAAGTGGCCCAACAGCTTGAGACAGAGATGCAGAGATGTCTTCCCAGTCGCCTCAGACACCGTGTTATTTTGGACTCCCAGCTGTCATAGTATTGTATTTCTGAGTTCTGTTCTCATTCTCGAGTTTACCAGCAGATCCTTCTTGAAGTGTCCAATGTCATCTGCTTGCAGGGGTGAGGAGTGCTGTACAGTGGACTGCTGTGTTCTTGGGGTGAGGGGTTCGGCAGACAGCTGTGCTTCCATTCTTTGGCCTCTCACTGGAGATTTTGTTCATGGACAATCAACCTGCTTCTCCAGGCTCTTCCAGCATATTTCCCCAATGAAGGAAAACAGAAGCACTGTGCCATCTACACAAAGCTACCTCCACCAGGCAGTCGGGGGTCCAGCATAGAGGGGCCTCACCCACAGCAGAGAAGACAGGCAGGTGTGGTTTTTACCATACACTCACCTAACATCATTTAAAGTCTGCATCAAAGCAACAGTACACATTTGCTTTATTTGTGCCCATGGATGCTATCCACCTTGATAGTTGACTCTCTGCTACATGCTAACCTCTGTTGAGCAACAGATAACTAACACCTACTTTTAGAAAAGATAAAATTGAAAAGGGAACAGACTTGCCACCAAATACACGTGTGAATGTTTTCTAGAATGTTAAAATTATGGCTGTGAAGCCACTCTTTAATGCTCTTCATCTGGTCATGGCTGTTTATGGTCCTTCTTACGTTGACCTCTGCTTTTCTTTGCTTATATTCAGAAGGCTTTTCTGCTTTCCCATTCGAACGATGGTCTTCCAGTTCCGAATTATCCTAGTCCCATGAACGAGACAAAAGTGCAAATTTTGGTGTTGGTGTGTTCAATAATGAAAGGGTCTGCACCGTGTGTCACTGCCTGTCTTCTCCTTAGAGGGAGCAAGAACAAACAAAGCATAATAACCTGTGGGCTCTTCTTTAGTACCCTCCATGGCATCTCCTCATAGTCCCCCAGGAGAGCATTTTAGAATGTTCTAATCTTTCCACTCTCCAAATGCTTTCGCTCTCTTCTAATGTATTTTTCCCCTGGTGGAAATTTAAGTGACTAGTAGAAATCTGAAAGTGAGAATCCTGTCCTTCGTTGTCCTATCCACAGACTCCTGCTTCGGTGGCTGTCAGGGTACATAGTCCAGTCATCAGAAAGCCACTTTAAGTGCAGTTGTAGCAGCCTGCCTGATTGACTTCAATCCCTAATATTCTTATTGTTCCTAATATAGAGGTGTTTATCACTGAAACTGTTCACAGAGGCGGCCTGTCACCTGTGTACCACTTACCTAGAAGCAAATTGATAAACTCCTGAAATACCATTGAATGTGACGACAGTGGGGGTGGGGGAACCCTTCCAGAGCTGCATCTGTGTCTCATCCAGGTGCCTCCAAGCTGCTGTCAAGCTCTATTTGATTCCACCTGTGCCCTGATAGTTCTAGGGAGGGAAATGTATTCTAACACTGCCAAATAAATTAGATTCCACCAGTGTTACAGCCACAGCTTCTTCAGAGAGGATAAGCAAAAGCTATTGAATAAAGTATTAGTAGGCTTGGAGCTTCTCCAGCAAGGAAGTTAGGGAGAAGAGGAGGGCAATCTTGTAATCCTACTCCTGTATCATCATCATGCAAATTATCCAACTGCAGAAGAGAAATTAAACATGGGTCCCTTCTATCTGGTGTACTCTGAAAATGTTTCTAGGTAAAATAGAAAGAATGAAGAGGTGGAAGTCAGAGTGAGGATGGGGAGGTAGAGAGAGAAGAGAAGGAAAGAAAGGGGAGGACAGGAAAGTTCTGGGGCTATGAAATGTATTATTTCTGAATTTGGATGACTTGCCCCTCCCCCAAAATAAACATGGACAGTCCAGGATAAACATGGACAGACCAGGACAGCCCAGGCTACAGAGAGAAACCCTGTCTGAAAAACAAAACAAAACAAAACAAAAAATTGGCGATAAAACTCATAATGCCCAATGCAGTAAGAATTCACCTGTTATCTCATGAAAAATTAAAATAAAACCCATTTTGAAAAAACAAACCATTTCATGGTACCTGACATAAAGTGATGCAGGAAAAATTCACAGATTCCTGACAATTAAGTTACCACAAATGCAAAATCCTTATATTCAAAAGTTTAATACAACCCAGGATCATATCTTTGGAAGAAAAACAACGGAAGTGTAGAAATAAAAAATGAAATACTTAAGACAAAAATACAATAACTTAATATGAGTTTGATAATGCTGAAGAAAAACTTAGTAGGCCTGAAGATGTGCCAGTGAAAATAATTAAAACTAAAACACAGAGACATCGTGGAAGCCAACAATAAGTAGTATTAATGAGTCACAGAGATTTAATACCTTATTATTTGTAAAAGTAACTTATTTGCCTGATGTAATTGTTGTCTCAGAGGCTTACTGCCTCTGTTTTGTTGACTTTGACCTAGTTCTAGAAGCTTCTAGCCTCCATACAATCTAATCCAGGCCTAGAATGTTTTCAGCCTTTGAGACTTACAGATGAATAAACTCACCTTTTTTAGCTCTCTCTCTCTGAACTCTGGCTGGCTGGTTCAACCCATTTGTTATGGTTCAAATTCCTTTCCAAGCTGGTTTATTCATTCTGGCTTCTCTCTCAGCCTCTGATTGAATTGTTCTGTTTGAACTCAAACTAACTCTAGCAACTTGTCCTAATCTTCTGGCTCCTTCTCATTCTGGTACTTTCTGTCTTTACCTGTGTCTAGCTTGTTCTCTCTACAACCTGTCTATAAAACTCTCTTATAAAACTGCCTCTGAATTCCACAAACTGAACTACCACCAACTCAACTCTAGTGCACTACCTCTCAATTTACTAACTCAACTAACCTGACTGAACAGCACTGGCTAGAATGCAGAGATCTGCATGTTTTTGTCTCCTGACTGCTGGGATTAAAGCTGTGCATCACCCACTCCTGGACTTAAGCTTTTCTTTACCTGACACTCCAGGCTGGCCTTGAATTTAGAGACAACAGGTCTGCTTGCCTCTGTCTCCTGGGATTAAAGGTATGTCTGTAATCCAGGGGGCTCACACAGACCTACAAGCTCTTTGGATATGATGTCTTGACAGAGCAGCCACGTTCTGAATTATGATTCCTCTACACTTACTCATACAATTTGGTTCTGTTATAAAAATATGCATTATCTCCAAATTTTTAATTTAATGCAGCAACACATGTGCAGATTCAGGAAGGCAAAACACCTGGGCAAGACACCTTGGAGGAATGTTATGCCCGGGCAGGTTGCATACGAAGTTTTCAACACTGATAAATAGGAATTTCCTAAGAAGCTGAAGAGCAGACAGAGAAAATGCAGCTTCCATACAGAGGAGTAAGCATGACTCCAGTTTGTCCTAAGGGCAACACAAGTCAGGTGGAAAAACAATAGTTTATACAATGGAATGAAGCACACAAGGAAATGAAGCCAAACTATTTGTCCACTAGGAAATGAGTAGATACTGAAAATGTGGCACATACATAAAGTGAAATGCTATTTATCTTTTAAAAAGTGAGATCACAAAATGTGCAGAAAATTGAGGTATTCAGAATGTATAATATTGGTCACACAGCTCAACAGCTCATAAAGAAAATATACATACAAAGTTATCTTCCTATGTACGTCGTGTGTGTGTGTGTGTGTGTGTGTGTGTGTGCTTAAATATTTGGACATGGGGAAAAGGGATGCAGGTGAGGGACACATAAGTCATGGAAGAGAACATAAAGTTAATTATTGTTCTAGTTCCAACTCTTGTGGATTTGGGGTTTGTTGTGATGGCCAAGAACATAAGAGTATGAGTGATGGGTCAATGCCTTCCCAGCTTTAAAATGACTATTTTAACTACACAAGTTCACTGAGATGTGTAGATTTTGGATTTGGTCAGTCTCACTGAACAATGATTTTTATTTGCAATTTCTTCACAAGAAAGTTGTAATTATTAAAAATATGAGAAATAAATACCTATCCTTGCATCCAAAAAGTAATACACAATGAAAACTATCAATAAACCTAGAACTCATTGACAGAATTAAATAATTTTTCTTAAAATATTTCAGATGTATGAAAGCTAAACAAATTTATTATCAATATATCTTTACTGACAAATAAAACAGAACAGAACATCATCTATGCAAAAAATGGAATTAAAACTCACTAGGAACATAAATGTAAATGAAGGAACAGAGAACACTAAAAATGGAAACTCTAGGCCCAAGGCAGTTGACCTCAGTTGTGGATTTGATGAAGTCATCTGGGAGGTGTGACTCAGGGGTTACATGTGGGGATTACGTAGGCTAGGGTAGCCTCTGGGCCTGCCTGTGGCAATTATGTAGACTAGGTCAGCTTGTCTTAAATGAGAAGCAAAGACTTGCCCACTGTGAGTGGAACCATTCCCTGGGAAAGAATTCGGAACTGAATGAGGAGAAAGTGAGACGCTCACTAACACCCATCATTTTCTGCTTCCTGACTGTGAGCTGCCTCAAGCTCCTGCCGCCTTGCCTTCCCCCACTGAGATGGACTGTATCCTGGAATCATGGAAAAAAATAAACCCTTCCTTAAGTTGCTTTTGTCTGATATGTTATCTTAGCAACCAGAAAGTTACTAAGACAATAGGCCAACAAAAATAACTGAGAGTGCTTTACAGCAAAACTGAAATGTTTCAATCACAGCATGGAGATGGAAGAAATTAATTATACTACTTTAAAATTTTATCCGATTTGTAAAATGGCTTTCCATCACTCTGTTGAAAATGGTGATAAAATCACGCAAACCACTCAAATAGGAAGAGTGTGTTACAGATAGTAGACAAGCAAGGGAGATGACTGAATTATATATGAAAATATTCAAGAAAATGGGCATTTCTGTTCACAGCCCTTTCACTCAAACCAGTGTTAGAGTTATTGGCATGTGAAATGAAAAATATTGAAATAAAAAACACCATGTTTGGACAGAATTAAAAATGACTTTACATACAGAAAGTATAGCCATTTTTGTAAAAATCTGATGTAATATAAAACTTTCTAATAAAATATACAAAAAATTTTCGAAAAAATCAATCATTGCATTTGTGAGTAAAATTAACTAAAGATAGAAAGTCAAACATCTGTGATCTCCCTCATACATAGAAGATTAAAAAAGTTGTAGAAACAGAAAGCAGAATAATGATGAATGGATATTAAAAGTTAGAGTGTATGTGTAGGGGTGGATAATGGATATCAGAGTTCTGGTGCCCAACAGCAGTGTGCTGAGTATAATTTCCAAGTTCTTACATATTTTGTAAAGAATGCGAAGAAAGTAGTTTAAAGATTTGCATCACAAGAGATATGATAAGTGTTTAGAGAGGAAAAAACTACCTATTCTGATCAGATTACTTCATTGTGTGTGAGTCAAATTGTCACACTGTGCCCCATAAATATGAACAGTTACAGTACCCATTAAAATGTGAGAAATCCAGCTGAGAGAATCAAGGCGCAATCAAACAGATGGAGAGATGCAATATTGTGAGAGCATAGTTTTCTCCAAATTGATCTATGCATTCAATCAAGTTGCTAAATTTACTTTTATATAAATTGTCATATGGATTCTTAAATTCAAGTGGAAATAACAAACAGTGTCACAGTGAAAAAACTGTAGTCTAAGACTGTGTAACTTTTAAGATTTATTATGAAGCCACAAGAGAGATTGGAGGGATGAACTCAGTGGTCAAGAGCACTTGCTGCTCTGTTAGAGGGGTAGGATGGGTTTACAGTATTTATAGGCAGGAGGACTTGTATGCCTTCCTCTGCCTTACAAAGTCACCAGGCACATGGTATCTACACATACATGCAGGCACACACACATACACGTGAAATAAATAAATAAATAAGTCACAACAGTAAAAATATAATAGTGGATCAAAATGAGGAAAGAAATCAATACAACATGCCTGGAGGGGGGATGGAACTGCAGCCTAGCATAATCATCATCAGAGAGACCAGAGAGACTGTATGCAGAAACTGACAGACACAAATGCAGAATCCCACGGCCAGATACTAGGTGGGGCTCTGGGGGTCCTGCGGAGCAGGAACAGGAAGGATTGGAAGAGAGAACATTGGCTCAAGAACATGGCCCACAGAATCAACTGACTGGGACTCAAATGGGCTCATAGATGAGAGATCTAGGTCTGACCTTGGTGTCTGACTTGGGTCATCTGCCCATATGTTATGGCTATGTAGCTCAGCTTCTTGTAGAATTTTTAACAGTGGGAGTGGGGGCTGTCTCTTACTTCTTGCCTGCCTTTGGGAACCTTTTCCTCCTACTATGTTGCCCCTAGCCTTGGTGTGAGAATATGTGCTTGGTCTTGTTAAAGCTTGCTATGCAATATTTGCTTGATATTCCTGGAAGGCCAGCTATTTTCTGAGGGTATGTGAACGAAAAATAAAGCAAAGTTATGGAAGAGAGACTGAGAGGAATGGAGGGTAGAAAATTGCAGTAGAGATGTAATACACTAGAGAAGAATAAATAAAAAGAAAGTATAGCTGTGCTCAATAAAGTATTACTAGGAAAAAAAGAAAATCAATGAAACGGGTAAGTAAAAGAAAAATAGATAATTAACATTCAGTAAAATGGTAAAAGTAATTCAATAAAGACTGCATTTTAAGTCATTTTTATTGTTATCATTTATTACAGTTTATTCAATTTGTATCCCAGCTATAGCCCCCTCCCTTTTCTCCTCCCAATCCCACCCTCTCTCACTCTTCTCCTCCCATGCCCTTCCTCCAGTCCACTGATAGGGGAGGTCCTCCTCTCCCATCTGACCCTAGCCTATCAAGTCTTATCAGGACTGCCTGAATTGTTTTCCTCTGTGGCCTGGCAAGGCCACAGTCCCCCAGGAGGAGATGAACAGAGAGCCCACCACTGAGTTCATGCCAGAGAAAGCCCCAACAAAATTTTTATTTATTTTTATGCATCTGTGTACGCATATTATGTGTGTAGTGCTCATGTTGTGGACTTATAGAAGCCAGAGAGGGTGTGTGTGTGTGTGTGTGTGTGTGTGTGTGTGTGTGTGTGTGTACATGTATGAACAAATACATAAAAAAGAACAAAATTATGTCACTTGTGGAAAGTGGTAGATATAACTGGAACTTATCATATCGGATGAGTAAAACCAGTATCAAAAAAGACAGAGACTCTGTTTTTCTTTTGTATGTGGCTCCTAGCTTGAAATATAAGATCATGCCTACACATATGACATGGATATAGAAGCAAAATGTCTAAGGGAAGAAAGGGGACTAATGCAAAGGGGTATAACAGAAGCTTGGAGAGGTATTGGGGTGGTACTCAATGTACATCATATTCTTGTGTAAAGATGACCTTATGTAGCATAGTACCATGAACAATGAAGATATACAAAAATATATACATTTCTATAAAAATAGAGGGAATAAATTAAAAAAAATAGCTACTGACAGACAAATACATAGACATAGTTGTAAATGATTGTGTCGTGGGCACATAGATAATTGGACACACACAAATAACACTAATCCAAACGTTGAAAGGAATATGTGTTAAATATACAGATATTGTTGTCAATGCTCTTGCTGTTATTGAACCTAATATATTGATACAGATAACTACATGGTCCCAATTTAGTGTCAGATGTAGATATGTAATATAAATTGATGTCTGCATCAACACAAGTAAAATAATAACACAGATCAACATAGATTAGGCCTAGAAATTGATAAAGAAATTGCTGTCAATGTCATTGACATAGAGAAAAATAAATTGATGTGCGGTGTTCTCAGAAATAAATATTGGTAAGCACAGATAAAGAGAGTCATGGATATGTCCGTATTGGTGCAATTGTGTTTTTTTAAGGTTATTTATTTACTTTATGTGCATGAATATTTTGCCTGTAACTATATTTGTGTACTATGTGTATTCCTGGTGCCTTCAGAGGCAAGAAGAGGTGCCAGAGCCCCTAAAATGGTTGAGAGCCATCATGTGAGTCTGGGAAACAAACTTGGGTCCTCTACAAGAACAGCAAGTGCCCTTAACCACTGACCCCTCTTTACAGTCACACTGCTGCCACTTCGAAGTACAGAGGTAAGCAGGTATGAACATACACACAGGTAAAGAATTAGATAAAATGTATGCAGACATAATATGAGCAAATATCCAGAATGTATACGTTTGTATGTATATTTGTTACTGCACATGACACTGCTATGATAGCTACGGACTAAATAGACATCGGTGTTACTGTTACTGTAGCTAAAATACGAATTCCCTGCGCCCATTTATATAGACACAGACATAGTGTAGACGATATTACATAACATCAACGCGTATATTGACAGTGTTGATCACACATAGAAATATATATTCATGTGGATATCATGACTGATACTGTCAATATCAAGATGGATGGATACATAGAACAATTTAGATTTAAATAGCAATGTCAGTTTCAATAGCAATACTAATATATATACTGAGGAGACTGGGAGGGAGGCACAAGTTTAAATTACCTGTAGGTGTTGAATAGTTCTTGATACTTTTGTAACTGCGGAGGAAAGTATGTTTGCATTCGGCTTTGGGAAAGCATTAAGTATTTTCCACATTAGTAAGTTTCACAAGTGCCCAATCTAAACACCAGTACTGACACTCTTCCTCTAGCCTGCCTGAGAGGTCAGCCTCTCATTCTCCCCAATCCATGTTCTTCTGTAATAGGCCATGTGTTGTGAACAGATACAAACTATCCCAAACTCGGCCAGTTGTGATGGTGTGGGGGCAGCCTTAACCACTCTTTGGAGTACTTTATAAAGCTTTCTGCTTCTGTAATTTGAATGCTTCTAAAACTGTTCGCATCCACACTGTGTGATAACTCTTTTTTAATTTATTGCAATTTATTCATTTTGTATCCCAGCTGTAGCCCCCTCCCTCTTCCCTTCCCTATCCTGCCCTCCCTCCCTCTCCTCCTCCCATACCCCTTCCCCAGGCCACTGATAGGGAAGGTCCTCCCCTTCCCTCTGACCCTAACCTATCAGGTCTCATCAGGACTAGTTGCATTGTCTTCCTCTGTGGCCTGGTAAGGCTGCCCTACCCCTTCAGGGGTAGGTAATCAAAGAGCCAGCAACTGAATTCATGGTATAACTCTTGGGGAGACATAAACACAGGTCTATATATACCAGAAAGGGCAGCAACAATATACCATGAAAGAATCCCACTCACTCCTGGCTCAGTGAAACAGTGAGTTCCTGGGAACTACTTGCAGAAGAATGATGACCCCAGATCTACTATAGCCCTAAAAACTACACACCAACATGGATGGTGGCTCATAAAAGCTGCATCCCCGTAGGTTCCTGCACAGCTACCAGGTATATTGGCAAGTCAGCATCTCCTCTCTCAGCAACTGTATGGGCTTTAAAAGGTCTAGGGAGAGCTTCTTGGGTCTTGCACATCTTGCTTACTTTCTGAGCCTTGTATCTTCCATTTACTTCTTGTGTCTAACAAGCCTTCTCTTTATGGATGGGAACATTCCAGTTCAGAGGAAACAGAGGAGGGAAATCCACCTCTTTCTTCAGCCCCAGTGTTCCCTCTGCTTCCTCTTCTGCAATTTTCCCTGAGTCTTAGAGAGGGTGACACAGATGTTTAATTGTTTCCCTCGTTAATGTTTCCCATCTAGTAAGGCCTATCCTATGTATTAATTTCCTTCCTTGAATCATCCTATGGAGTCATATCTTTACCATAGGCCCAAGTTAAAAAACAATCCATGGCTGTTTTAACAAGAAGTTTGTGTTGAGATTGAGCCTGACCAACACCAGAATCACAAATCTGAAGGCTGAGCTCAGAGAAGCAAAGGAAGAGCAAGACTGTTGCAGAGCAGCAGTAGAAAGAGGGGGGAGACAGACATCTACAACCAAGATCACCTGATTCAGGTTGGTTGATGATAACTGCATTTTATATTCTAAACTCACCACATAAACACTCACAGAAATATTCACATATTACTGTGGTGTGCTGTGGAACCTGTAAAACAGAAATTATGCTTTATCCTATACGTTTCTTGAAAGCAGAAGGTGCAGACACGAGAGTGCGTATATTTCTGAAGACCGGGTGGTGACACAGAGATGTGTGGGAAAACCTGAGGTGATTTGCTGGCACATTTGAACAGGCAGAGATGCTGGACCATCTCTTACTTTGTCCTGACAAGTCTTGAGAAATGAAGGACTTATAAACACAATAGTATTTTACCTTTAATCACACTGCTTTCAAATGTCTACATCTCAAAATAAGAGAAATTAAATAAGAAGACTATTAGAAAAGTCAGCAAAATAATAATGATAAAAAGAACATCTGACGGAAACTGGAGATACCATTCCATATTCAACACAGCCTCTTTTAAGTGTCTCCATGTTTGACATGAGGAACAGTGCTGAGCTCTACGGCTTGCAGAGCGCCTAGCATTAAAATACTGCACACATCTAATTTCTCATGACAAGACTGCTGCTATGGCTGAGCTCCAGGATGTGGCTACTGGGAAGGCCTGGCCCATTAACAGCTTTTTGAGAAGGCTGCTTTGAAACTTTTCTGCTGTGCTTGCATTTTGATTTAGAAAACAAACAATGGGACAAGAATCAATATGCTCACTTGCCTATTTTGTTACAACCTTTGCATAGCTAGCTGTTTTTGTTTTTGTTCATTCTTCTCTATGGTAGTATTAACCACATTGTAAAATGGCTGTATCAAAAGTCTTTTAAACTTGACCAACAACTTTGATATGGGTCCAAATGTTTCTAAGATAGCAAATGAGTTTCTATTCACCCCATCATAAGAGCCCAACAGAAGCCATTCAACACTGATTATCTTGTCCACAGTGGCAAAGCTGTGATTCTCTATTACAAAGATTCATATTCTGATATTCAAGGCAGCTCAAAGCATCCTGTCTTGGATTCTCTTACTATGATAAAGACTTGCTTTTAAGCAGCTTGGGGATGGAAAGGTTTATCTTCCCTTACAGCTTACAGTCCATCATGAAAGTAGATTAGGGAAAAAAAACTCAAGGCAGAACCTGGAAGCTTTTCCCTGAAAAAGCCAGGGAAGAATGCTACTTGTTGGCTTGCTCAGTTTTCTTTGTTATACTGCCCATGACCACCTGCCCAGGGGCGAAATCTCCCACAGTGGTTAAAGATCTTCCACATCAATCAACCAAGAAGTACCCCACAGCCTTGCTTGAGGTGACTCTGTCTCACACTGACATAAAAGAAGCCAGCACACATCTCACAGAGCATGAAAGTAATGTCTCTTAATTGTTATCTTCTGCTTCTCACCCTCTTTTATCCTCTTTCTTTTGACTTCCTGTGTATTAACACCTGAATTGTGGAGAACCTGCAACCTATAATGAACTTTAAATATATTACTAAAATTTCACTATATATAGATATATATCTACACACACACACACATATATATATACTATGTATACACATATATTTTAAATTATATATATATATATATATTACAGTCTATATAGACTTTCACCATATATACAATTTCACAAAATATTTGGCTCATTTTTTAGCATGATCAATAAATATTAGATAAATAAATAAATAAATGTGTAGTATCAACACTCAAAAATTAGAAATGTTTATTAGAAATAATAAAATTGAGCTATGCCTTCATGTATAATCTTGACCCAATCCTACATTCTCAATAGATTTAGTTAGGTTACTTTTAGGATAGAGGTAAATATGTTGTGGTAACCTACACTGGAGATAAGTGAGTTAAGATACTCTGAAACAGGAACCCATGTCTGTGTAGACATATTATTTCTAAAAAAAAATGAGGAAAGGTCCTGTTTCACAGGACTTTAAGTTGCATGAGTAAAAGAGTATTTTTCTTAGCAAGCATAATCAGTATCCCTTTATTTTTAAAAATGTTTCTGTACTTTCAAGAAAATGGGTATTAAAACTTACTTTGAATATCAAAATCTTCTGTCAGGATTCAGTTTTCTAAAGTAGCAAGAGTGTGGCTTTAAAGAAAAAGAAAATTTCAAAATTGTCACATTAAAAAAAAAGAGGGTTAACGTACTAAACACAAATAACTACTTGCTATTTATCTCTTAGCTACTGTTCTATTGCTGTGAAGTAACACCAAGATGCAGGCAACCTTAATGGTGGCTTGCTTACTGTTTCAGACTGTGAGTCTATGGCCATCACGGTAAGGAACTTGACAGCACACAGGCAGGCATTGGTGCTGGAGCAGTAGCAGAGTGTCTACTGATCTACAAGCAGGATGGAGGGGGTGGGGAGAGACTAAGCTAGGTATATCAAAGTGACATAATTCTTTCAGAAAGGCCACACCTCCTAATCCTTCCCAAACAGTTCCACCAACTGGGAATCAAGAGTTTAAACATAGGAGTCATTCTCATTCAAACTACCACAACTTGAGTAGCCACCTTGCGTTTCAGAATCCTGTTCCTTAGTCACTCACACTAATGACTCTGTGCAGCACTGATCTTTGGCAGCCTGTTGTTCTTTTTAAACAAAGTCCCAAATGTTCAATTTTACCAATAAAGACTCAGGACCCAGATGCTGGGCTGAAAGCTGAAAGAGGCAGAGAAAGCACCCAATTAACCTTCCTCCCCAGCCCATGTTCCAGAAAGTAAATATCCTTTCTTCTTCTCCATGCTGTCTTAAAAACCCTTCAAACTGAATGACCCTCCTTTTTTACTTCCTGTATACCTCTTTATCCATCCTCCACAGTTCCTGTCATTCTCTGTGATTTATTCTTGTGTTCCCTCCCTATCAACTGATTGCTTGCTCTACCTCTGGATCTATTGTTGGCTTTATTTAATCCTGTTTACAGAAAGTTCTTGGATTGAAGAAAGGTGTGTGCTAGGGCTAAGCCACACCATAACTAGAAACATCTTTTTTTTCAGTATACATTCTAGGGTTCACAGTGTGATCAAATATCCTGCAACACCGTGTGTCATTCTGGCCTCTTTAGGATGGGATCCAAACAGTGTATGCGCTTCTCACTCTGTATCGTTGTGCTTAATGTTAAGGTCTAATAATGTTTATTACTAGCCTTATAATTATTATGGCAGTATACCTAACCCACTATCACAATCAATAAAAGACACAGACACCTGATAGATTTTAGAACAACTTTACCTTACCTGGGGCAAGGCAGATATTAACCCTCTAAATGACATTTATCCTCCCAGCCCCAGACCAGGCTACCACTCATCCATAATTCCATAAATACTTATTCTCTCATCAGTGTTGCTCTTTCCATCCATGCCAGCCAAGTGCTTCTTTCACACTAACTCATGGCCGGGTGTTTCTTTCTTCCTCCTTATACCCAAGATCCCTCTGTCTTCAAAGCCTGGAACCTTAGACAAGCTTACTTCCTACTCCCCTAATTGGGGAGCATTCCTTCTCATCACATGATAGTTCAACATTAATAACAATACCCATAGCAGGGTGGTAACCAGATCTCAAGGCATTGAAATTAGTATTTGAATACACAGCACCAGACCAACTCCAACACTACATCTTCCTTACCCTGATGTGCAAAGCACAGTGTGTCCCACATTGGTTGTCTTCGGACTATAAACTGTAGAACTCTACTTTCCAGACGTGTGGTGTGAGTAGTTTAAAAGGCAGATCGTGCAGAGTATGCATGAGAAGCAAACCTCTCTGTGATGTTAGATGATTTGGTTCAGAAGAACCAGGCCGTATTTCTTTGTGACTCACAAACAGTGCTCAGACAGTAGCTCACAGTTACTGCCCTAACCCAGGATATGGCTTGCAATGAATTATTGCTGTTCACAAAAATATATTTAGACTATGTTCAAATCATCAAAGAAATGTTTACCCTTGAATTTTTATTCAATTTAAATATGCACTGCAGAGTGATATTTTATCATTGTCTTTCTCTTCTAGAAACAGCTCAATGAGGACACTATTGATTATTTCCTCTCTTTTATTTTGCTAATATTCTAGCAATTTGATTCTGTAAGACTTTATTTTTCAAATGACGTGCTTCTAATCATATGAGCAATGATTACAGAACATCTAGTCAAATACCACATCATGTTAACAGAGTCTCTTTAAAAAAATGATAAAGTAAGGCAATAATTTTC
The DNA here is from genome assembly GCF_907164565.1 of Psammomys obesus. Taxonomy (NCBI): domain Eukaryota; kingdom Metazoa; phylum Chordata; class Mammalia; order Rodentia; family Muridae; genus Psammomys; species Psammomys obesus. The sequence continues at coordinate 3,012,648 of NW_026596440.1, read as the reverse complement.
TCTAATATCCTTAAGAAAACATCTGTAATCTATGGATAACACAGAAAATACTGCTTCGGGGGTTGGATAAATATCTGTTTGTGTGGACTAGTCCTTAAAAAAACATCTTAAAATTAAATAGTGCTATGGTCAGAATGTTTGCCCTCTCCCACTGACAGTTCCATTGCCCCCTTCCCACTGCAGTGCTATCAATTGGGGGGGGAGGCTTTCGGATGTGAGGAGTGTGTGACCCCTCATGAGTAGGCTCAGAAGCCTTCTAAATGACACACAAGGAAACTACCTCTCCCTTCCACCACATGACAGCATAGGGAGAAGCTCACAGCCTTGAAGAACAGGGAAGACTTACAGATAGTGCATGAGCTGGCACCTCAATCTTGGAAACTTATAGCCCACAGAATTGTGAGTCTGAAGATCTGCTTATAAGGGATTCCTCTATGGTACTTAGTTACAGCACTAAGAATGGATTAAAATGAGCACTCTCTTACAAAACCAGAAGGAATGTGCATTTTCCAATTGCAAACAAGGAGTGGAACCACATTCTCACAACGAGCCTGTGTATTTAGATTAATTAAACTGAGGACAGGAGGGTAAATATTAACCATTAGATTGTTTGCTGTTGTTCACAGCTGAGTTGAGATTTGGAAGACCTGGTTAGTTTTTGTCAACCTAACACAAAGAGGACATCTAGAGTGAGGACCTGCTTCTGGCCGGTTATTCTTGGGGCATGTCCCTATTAACAGCTGTCATGGGAGGCCATTCAGCCCACTGTTGGTGTGCAACTCCTGGCAGATGATTCTGGGCTGCATGATAAAGCAGGCTGAGCTAGCCAGTCAACACCATCCCTCCAAGGCTTCTGCATCCTTCCCTGCCTTAAGTTCCTACTCCAGCTTACTGTGACATTCCTGACATTGCCAGCCACCCCTCTTCCTTGTCAATGTTGACAGCTGAGGCCACCGAAAAACCTAGGAACAATGGTGTCTTGCTGCTTCCTATCCCAAAGTAGACTGTTTTGCCATATTTTCTCACATCATTTGATAGTTCCACTAGAATTGTTTAAGTGAAATATTTTTTTACAGAAAACAAAATGAGATAAATGATACACAAAAGTTCACAGGCATTAGCTCCTCATGACACTTGCCTTGAGTTTAGGAATAAAACATTACTGGGGAGCTATCTGACCCATCTTCAAGGCCATCTAGGGGTCCTGTGACCAAACCACCCTTTCCTGGCTACCTTCCAGATGCCTTTTCCATGGGACAAGTGACCTCCCCATGGAGCTCAGTGTCACAGTTGTCTCTACATTTTGGGTGCATACTTAGCTTTTGCTTTGTTTGTTCTCTAGGTAATCAACATAGCACTTGGAACATGAAGGCCTTCTGTGTGACCTGTGGCCTTAAAACTGAGTGCTTGATAATAAAGGATATTAGTAGCGCATGGTGGTTGCAGTTCACATGAGGCAAAAACACATGAGAATTAGTATCTTTAAGTCATTACTGTTCCTGTACAGCAAATACCATCACATTTTAGGCTACCAGCTTGGTTTGTAAACTTTATCTTATGTCTTTGACTTTAACCACTGAATACAATAAATGCACAAATGCATGACAGTAGTCAACAAAACAAAATCTAAGCCAGGCACTTAATCCCAGCACTGTAGAAACTTTGGCAGGTAATTTTCTGTGAGTTCAGAGCCCAGTGCAGTCTTCACAGTGACTTCCAAGACAGCCAGAAAGCTACATAGTGAGACCTTGTCTGGAAAACAAAAACAAAAAAGATAATCTAAAGTTTTATTGGATCAATATACCTTCACTAGTCAGTAAGCAACTGAAGGAGCACATTGAGATTGCTTTTAAACACACTTGAATACACACACACACACACACACACACACACACACTTGTGTATAGAAGCTCATTAACAGCAGTAAGATGAGTTTAAAAGCTGGAAATTAATTAAATAGATATGAATGAGGTAAACATAGCCAAAGATACACCAGGAGCAAGGAACAGAGAGCCTATGAATTAGTCACTGTACAGAAAAGGACTATCATATCCACACAGTAGCCATAGTCCATCATCAAAAAAAAAAAAGTCCCACAAATCAGATGATGTTTTATTTCGTTATGGCAACAGTTGTAGAACCTTCACATGCATTTTCTGGCTGTACTGACGGCATTCAACATAAAAGTATCCATAGCAAACTGTGGTAAGCCCCTGGGAACAGGACTGTGTCAGAACAGTCTCACCCTGGGGGTTATGCCTGGATACTCCTATACGCACATCCTGAAGCTGGGTAGGGGAAAAGAAGAGGCTGCCTCCTGATACATGTGCTTACAGAGCCAGAAACAAACTTCCTTTCTCCCCTCCTTCTATGGAGAGCATTGCCCAGGCACACAGCCATGTCAAGGGCCAGCAGAGGGGACCTCCAAAGCACTCCGGGAAGGCTGGGCCAGGAGAGACTACGCAGAAGTAAAAGGCATTCTGAAAGGTAACTTTCTGTAAGTGTATGGCCACTGGATTAACCTGTTTCTGCTAACTCTGACGGGGCTAGAGCAGCACCATCGTGGGTGTATTTCTGAACGGGTTATGCTTGTCCTACCAAGGATATGCCAATAATTCCAGGTAATCAGGAGAGTACATTACAGGGGAAACCCTGAAACAACAAGCTGTACAAACAGAATAGCAATCAGAAGATTTAATGCATTTCTGATGTACATTTAAAGCACTGACAGTGGGCCACAGATGTACATGTGTTGTGTTTTATATTGCTGAGATATGGCCTTCGAGAACCTATTATAGCCTATCACTGTCTGCGGCAGAGGGGCCGAGGAAGGAGAAATTCCATCACACATTACTCCTGCGGATGTATTAGAGAAACAAATTGTACTTGGAATTGAAAAGTCACTGGCTTATTCTACCTTAATAAATTCCTGCCAAAAGGCTAAGTGTAAGACCAGAAATACTCCCCAAATGTCGTTATTGTATCATCATCTCTGACATCTCAAGGGCTGTTCCAGGCAGCATCAGATACCAACGGAAACTCACAACACAAACTTGCTTTTTTTTCCCTTGTTTCTTTTTCTTCTTCTTCTTTTTTAATTTCTTGATATAATGCAATAATTCTGTGTCACTTCTGCTTGACAGCTAAAGAACCCCTGCTATAAGGAAAAGGCTACTTTAAATAAGATATTTTCACTGGGCCATTCTAACTGGCTAATCTAACTGATAGTTTTGTAATCTAATATGGTTTATCTTCAACCAAGGTATTCTATCAAACATGTTGGACAGTTTTCACATTCAAGTAGAACGGGTCAGAACAGAGATATGAAAGAGAAAATGCTTATCTCTCGGGGAGCGGTGGCTGGGTGGTAATTATCTTTTAAGGATCAAATTCTAATATCAGTGAAGCATCCTATAAATATCATACACAAATGAGTTCTTATATGATTAAGAGTACTGCTGACCTACTAAAATGATCTCATGATAGTGACCTAGATAACTTTTTTATAAGTCAAGGCATTCAGTTCTGAGTAGCAATTTCATCAAGGTAACTTCATGTCTCAAACTATTCCTTTTGTCTATTTAACCTACTGAGCCATCAATAAAGAGTAGACATTTTAAGTCTTATTATCTCAGAATGATGTATACTGATTCTAGCTTTACTAGAAAAAAATGATAAGAACATATAAAGTAGACAGAGAATTTGCAGAACTACAACTAAGTAAACTTGCTGTTTACTTAAAAGCACTGACCAAGACAGATCCCTAGGACAGAAGCAGCCCGTGACAACACAGGAGACAGAAAGGCACTCCCTGGAGCTCTACATGGCCTGAACAGCTACTGTCACGAAACACTGTCAGAGGCAGGTAGACAAACTTGGGTCTTCCCAATGTCAGAACTTACTATGTAACAGACAATTCACAGGGCTCAGTGGTGTCCTGAGCAGTGATTTGCCAAGCCGAAGTGGTTCTACTTTCTTGGGTAGCTAGTTAGGACAAACATAGTTTTTGTTTTTTCAATATTGATTGCTAATCTTAACTTTTAGATCAATCCCATAGTAATACAACTATCTATCTATCTATCTATCTATCTATCTATCTATCTATCTATCTATGTCTATGTATCATCTATCTATTCTCTACTTATTTATCTATTTTATAGATCCAGGTTTGTGTGTTAAATAATGACTATCAAGGGTTAATGGATTATAGGGATGCAGGGTTATTGGGATGCAGCAGAATTCAAGGAGTTTCTAAGAGACCTGAGAGATCAAAGCTGGCAGGAATGCAAAGAGTCTCTGTGGGAGTAAGATGGTGGGACTGCAGATGTTTTGTAGAGTCAGGCTACAGGGTCAGAGCTGAGCTGCAGAAGCAAGACACTGCATTGTGTCTTTACAGAGATGAAGATCATGACTCGTTCCAGGAAAAGGAAGAGAAGAAGGATGGAGAGAAAGTTCAGATAAATGAACAAGAAGACAAATGGATAAATGGAAAAGCGGAAGGATGGCAATGTGAATGGGCTTTGTCAGTGAGGACCACCCTGTCATGTGATGTCAGTAAGGGTGTTGCTATAGCAATGTTGTGCTGTTAAAATGTGGCCTGGTGGTCCACAGAAGTAGCTCTCTTCCTGGTGTTAACTCAGGGACTCAGGGTGTCAACACACCAACATTCACATGCTTGAGCAATTTGCTTCCAGCACAGGGACTGGATAGAGAGAACATTGGGGAACAAAGGTGGATAAGTTTCACACAGTTAGTCACAGTGAACTGAAATGTCCTGTCCCTCCTTAATTCCATGAACAAATATTACTGACATGGATACATTTTGCTGCTTACAGTCAAAGGCCCTGAGATATGATGTTAATTTTAAGGAGGCTGATGATTGCTTCAGGATGAACCTAGTCTGTCTTTGCCATAAGATGACTTCCAAACCCAAGATTCACCACTTCCTGTGCTTGGACACTTAGTCCCCAGGTGCTGGCACTGTTTAGGAGGTTGGGCATAGCTGGAAAAAGTAAGTTTCTGAGGAGAGCACCTGCTTTCAGCCATCAGTCTGCCTCCTCATCCACCAAGATATGAACAAGCTCCTGCCGTAAGGATTTTCCACACCTGACAGAAAGACCACATCTTCTCAGACCTTGAGCCAAACTAAGAATTTTCCTCTTAAGTTGCTTAGGCTGGGTGTGGGGGATATATTGTATCACAGTGTGAGAAAGGCACCTAATTCAGCTGTTTTTTTTTTTTGGGGGGGGGGTTTCACTCCTCATTCTGTCATGGGACATTGGTATTTGGATTACTCATTGAAAGGGAATAGGCATAGTCCTGGAGAGTGGCCAGAGGACTCACCAGTATGTTCTCCTTGACTCCAGCACTAGTGGAAAAAGGCATGGGGCAGGGCTAGGAGCTCAGGGAAGAGAAGAACTGCAACGGGCAAAGGTGACAGTGAACTACAATGGAGATTAGGATAAATGACCATACCTGTGCTCTTTCCGTATTAGAAGTAATGTGGAAACCCTGCACAGAGATGTCTGAGCTCACAACTGCAAGGCTTTTCCACACTTAAGTGGATGAAGGCATGGAAGGGCCTGAACAGGAAGCAAACTCCTGGGAAAGCTATTAGCCTCAGCATTTGCAATTCATGGGACACTGCTTGCCTTAAGGGGCATCATTGGCAGAGCCCTGTTTGGTTTAAAATGTAACTCTCACCCTGAGCAGGCTGAGCATTCAGATCTCAGCTGGGTTTCTCTTGAATTTATTAACTTACAAATGGAAATACACTTACTTCCTTGACTATCTCTCAGCAACCTCTTAACTTGCTTTTCCCAGGAGTGTGGCTGCTCTCCCCAGGCTCCTAACTCAGAGCCCCCTGACTTCTGTTCCCTTTGGCTCTCAGTCTCCCATCTGTTTACTAAATCCTTCAGGTAAAGTTTCACTTTTCCAGCAGGCTTTGTTTGAGTCCTTCCTCTCCCTTAACTCCCAGGCTTCAATCATAGGTACTAACTGCTCTGGAAAGCCCACCTGCTTCCTCCGTCTATCAACTGCTGAAAGTAATAAAGCATTGTAGGCACTGTAAGCAGCTTGGAGCTCTGTTACTTTTCTTGCCAAAGTTCACAATGATAGTTCCAGGGTCAGCCAGGGGATGTGGTAGAATCAGTCAGAGTTCCACGTCTCTCAATTTAATCAAAGTCTTACCTGAAAGAGTATTAGAAGTTACATGTAAAGTGTAGGACAGGCCAGGAGTCCAGAAAATTCATGAATAATATGAAATAGTATTGGTTCTTCTGGTGAGTTGAAGGCTGCTCTGGAGTGACTATATTTGTTTGCACTTTTTCAATACCTTCTCGATCACCAGTTCTCAACTGTTGTGACTCCTATAATCTAACGACCCTTTCACAAGGGTTTCCTAAAACCATTGGAAAACCCAGGTATTTTCATTATAGTACGTAACAGTAGCAACATTGTAGTTATGAAGTAATAACAAAATAATAATTTTATGTTTGGGGGACAACACAACATGAGACACTGTATTAAAGGGTCTTGGCATTAGGAAAGCTGAGAACACCACTGGTCTAGGTGAATTGCTTACCCTTATCTTTTATGTAAACCCTTTCATTAAAGCTCAGACTTCCCAAGGGTTCCTATTATATTCTTCTTTACTGTATCCATGTTCATTTCTGTTTTGAGTGAACAGAGAAAGCAGTGCTATCCACTAAATGCACATTTTATTTTACAGTGTGGTTATCAGATACGACCTTGTCTCACTCCGACCCACTTCTGTCCCATTGAACTCAGGTTAGACTCACTAAGGATAGAAGTAGATATGAAGAAATACTTCAGATAAATACACAAAAACCTACAAAAAATTCTTCCCCATACAAAAGTATATAAGTAGGTGTGGCTGTATTTGCAGGTTCTGTCCAGTTTTACACCGGGCACAGGGTAGAAAATGTTTTATGGTTGATGACTCATTACAGGGTAGTTGAGTTACAAGGTTGTCAACATAATGACAGGGTTGGAGAATGAAAGGTAAATTGTTACCTCTGATAAGCCGCCGCAACAGGATTCCCCACTATTTCAGCCCGTCCGCCCATGGACAGTCAAGTTTGAGATTGTGTGATTACAGTGTGCACCTGCAAGCCCCATTGTGCTGCTCAATCTGTGTATTCCACTGTAGGTCAAGGCCGTTAATCACCAGAAGGCCTCAGGGCAGCCATGTAGAAGCTTATTTATGGGCAAATCAAGAGGCTGAGATCCTGAACCGTGCCTGATGGGCTCCGCTAATATGCTACTTGTGGCTAATTTCTGAGCCGCTGGACCCACAGGTGTTTGCCCTCACCCATAAATCAGGCCTCCCGCCTCCCCTCGTGGTCCCACCATGCATATAGATGGCCTGCTTAAATGACAGGCAGGAAATGATGGATGAAGCCCTAAATCACCTCAGTGCTTACTCACCTGGGTCTCCTCTGGAACCAGTGCTGCGACATTCCCACTGCCCTGATCAGTTCAGATGTTATTATAACCCAAGTTCTCTGTGCCACTGCATGCAACCTTCCGAGGTACAAAGTGTACCATTCCCATCTTGATGTGTTTTGCTTGTAGAGTTCACCCTTCGCATAAGAGAGCACCATTAAACCCTCGCCACAGCCCTCCGAGCAACTGAGCAGAACAGAATCCCAATGACCTAACCTGCAGAAGCAAACTCTCTCAGGGAGTTTAGCTTCCATTTAGTCTTAATTTATTTTTTTATAATTAAAGATGCTAATTAAATGGACCAGAAACCAAACAATCCAAACAGCTAAATATTAAGGGCAGGAAATAGTTGGTTTGGATGTAGTTTGATTCTCCAGAGTGGCTCTTTGTTTTAAATAGATGTATTGGTCATTACAAAACCCAGCAACTGGAGAAACATGTATCTCTTAATACTTACAATGTATAAGTTTGCTTCAAAAAAGGAGAGATATACAATTCGGAAACTTTTTATCCAGGCTTCTGTTAAAGATAATTTCCATAGAAAATATTAGTAAAGATAATACATTGAAGTCTGATAAGTAGCCAAATACTTGAAAAATATCCTTAGAAACAAAAGCCTGGCCATTTTAAGACCAGTCCACACTAGGATTGATTTGACAGAGGTACTGGACAAGGCTGGCAGGCTGCACTTGTGATTGGAGGAGGAGCCCCCTGCTTGACTTTTCAAAAACCTATGGGTTTGGAAGTATATTATTAATCTCTACATGACATTTCTACAACAGCCTATTGAAAAAGAGGAGGAAACAATTTCAAGAGCAAAGGAAACATTTACCAATACAGAATGTTCTGACTCAAAACACATCTTAATGAAACATAAAGGAGTTGAATTCAGACAGTGTTCTTAGTTGAATTCAGACAGTGTTCTTCTCTTTCCACAATGCACCCAACTTCTCTGGAAAGTCCTGAATGCTGGGCACCAATGATTCACCTCTAATGATGCACACAGGAGGAAGAAATCAGAAATCAGAAACAGGGATCATCTTAGATCCAAAGGGGAGAAAGAGGCACTGAGCTATCACTATCCTCGCATGCTCTATAGTCCTCACATCCAAACCCCTTCCCACTAGGATAACAAAAGCTTCTCTCTCCCTGTCTCCTCACTTGCTTTCCTTCCAAACTTTGGAATCCATTCTTTCCTGAGATACCACGCAGAGATGCCTCTTCCAGAAGCTCTTCTCCCTTCTCCTCCACCTCCATATTTGTGTGTGTTTGGGACAATTCTTTTTCCTGTCTCCTGTAGGCACTGGCCTGTCTGGCTTCTTTCTGCAAGTTGGCTTGTGTGGTATGCAGAACAATGACCTCCAGCAAAAAGCGCCCCAGTTACCGTAACCTACACATACCTTGTGTTAAACAGCGTATTAGCATATTGTTCACAACTATAGTAAATTACCTGACGCATGATGCCTCTAAAAGAAGCAAAGCTGAGTTAAGTCTCAGTCTCCAAGCAGAGGGTCCCAGCTCCGGGTAGACGATTGAAGTGGAAGCACATGAAAGAGGAAAAGATCATGTGACCAAACTAAAAGCCATGAAGACAGGGTGGGCACCACCATGAAGAAACTAAGGATATTCCAATAGAAATCCCTTCATTCCCTTCACAGCCAGTATCCTAAATGTGTTATGGACCTCACCTCTGGCAGGTTGTCCTACCTCGATCTGCCACATTGAGTATCACATGAACAATGCATGAGACACCTTCACCCAAGCCCAGCTCATAGCATTCCTTCATGGCTTCTTATGAGTCTTTAAGAGTCTTTAAAAGCGAAAGAGGTGACAGAAGAGTGGTTCAGGCCTATGTGCTGTGGAAGGACTTCGTCTCTTGCCCTGCCTTTGAAGATGGAGGACCCATGAGCCAAGAGGGGAAGTAGACTTGGAAGCCTGTGAAACATGCTGAGTCTTTCCTCTAGAGTCCCATGCCTGCTCAAGCCTGATGCAGGCTCCTGAAATCTGCAATAGCTAGCTGGCCCAGCTAACAGGGCACCAGAGTGTTCTAGTCACAGCCGAAGTCCAACACACATGGTGGGCACACAGCGATCCGAAGACCATGGGTTTTCTGCATCAGGAAGAAGCACAGTAGCCAGAGGTCGCAGGCCCTGTGTATCTCACTGACATGCTCACCAGAGCGATGCTAGGAAGGTTAGAAATTCTTCTAATTAACAGTGTACCCGTCTGTAGTGTGGCTGTTGCTGTTTTGGTAGAGTTTGTTTTTGTTTTGTTTTGATACAGTCTCTTACTTTACAGTTCAAGCTGGCCTGGAACTCAAAGCCATGCTCCTGCCACAGCCTTCCAGGTGCCAGGATGGCAGATATGAGCCATCATAAGCAGGTAACAACTTAGTGCAAAAAGTTAGAAATGTGAAAATGTGAATGGCCTAGATGGGAGCATGAAATGAGAACATGGGTTGTTAGTTTAGATTGTGTATGGAGTTGGGGGCTGGTATGTCTCCTGCCACCCCTGAGAAGCAGCCACGGCACTGGAGGACTATGTCCCCTGTCCTCTGATACTCAGCAGGGAAGGCTTCTGTACTACCCAGATCTGGCGCAGCTGAGCTGAATTCCTGTCACCTTGATAAATAACCAAAACTGAGGACAACCTTGCCAACATGGTGTTAGAATGGTAGTGTGGCTGGAACCAGGAGAAAACCTATTATATTGGACTTGGAGAAAGACAAAACACATACACATACATACACGGGAAGGAAGGAAGGAAGGAAGGAAGGAAGGAAGGAAGGAAGGAAGGAAGGAAGGAAGGAAGGAAGGAAGGAAGGAAGGACTGTCAGAAAAATAATGAAAGTTAATGAAAAAAAAAGTGAGGTGATAGTGACCATATACACAAGAGAATGTGTGCCTTATACCAGTGTGTCAGGAGAAGCCCTGAGAGGTATCTGTCAGCCCTCACAACCAGATGGACTATGTGACGATGTCTATGTTTCCACTACAGCGACTGTAGATTTCTTTAGGCAAATAATGATGAAAAAGTCACCCGACAATTCCAAAAAGAGAAATGTGCAGTGCACCTGGGGAAAGGCTCATGCAAGAGTTATTGCCATGCTATGTGGGATCTAAAAAGCAAAGGCCGTCCGGGACTGGCAGAAAGCATATTGCAGACAGGGAGGGTGCTTTCCCATGTGGGAATTAAAAGGGCACTGGCTAAATCTGTCAGAAGGCACTTTCAAGATGTAGTGCTGAGGAATTATATCAGAAAGGTCACTCAGAGAAATGCGAGTGTCACCAAGTCAAGTACACCTCAGGAAGAACAGATGATAGGAGATATGTCTTCTCATAGCTGAAATGATGGATTGCGGAAGTGTATGAAGCACACCGCAGGTATAAAGGGAATCAAGATGAAGGGGGGAAATAAAATAGAAGGGTAATACAATAGCAGCGAAGCTGTAGGAGCCTTCAAGGAAGTGCTGGGAACAACAGTGGAACTTATTGAATAAAGCAAAATTTATTCACAGCGTTCAGATGGCAGCATCCAGAGAAATAGCCCAGGGAGTGGCATTGTGGCTGACTGCAAGATGCTGCGAAGAATATATTTCTTTAAAAAAATTGTCATATGTTCTCATGGAATGCTGCATGAATAATTTAACAGGCGTGCCAAGATTTATGAAGCCAGTGTTATCACTGGAATGTTCCTGCCAGCCTTAAGAATTTTTTTTTTTTTTAGGCACTGGTTTGGTTGCAACCATTGTAATTATTTCTAGTTGTCATGGTAAAAATTGAATAGGGAGATTTTGGAACTTCTTACTGTGGTGTGCGTGGTCCAGGACTTATTGTCATAATTATCCGGAATGCACCATCCTTGTTCACTGGGCTTGGCTGGCCTTCAGTCTTGCTGTCTACTCTTTTCTTAACATCAGTATGAGGACATCCCTGCTCTCAGAATTCACTGCTGTTGTTGATACTACTATTCACCTGCCTTTTGTACTTCATCTGTGTAGAAACTCCATCACTACATGGCAAAGAATAGTCAGGACCGCACTTTCCTGTAAAGGAAGCAAGTCAGACTCCACTATCCTTGTCTGGTTGCCTGTCAAAAGGGCAGGCCTGGTGGACACTGAGAGAAAGCAGCCCTATGGAGAATCACAATGACCCTGGCTTCCATCTCAATGCCTCTGTTAACAGAGCCGGCAAATGCTATGCAGACATTTATCTCCAAGACTGGGAACTGCTCACAGTCACAGAGCAGAATTAAAGTTCTTTATTGCACATTGTGAAGGTAAGGTTGAAATTGGATGGTAGAGTCTTGCGTCAGTGGTTTTATCTTTGTGGTCCTTTGAAAATTGCAGTTCATATGTTCATCTCGGTTACATAACACACCAGTTGTGGGGAGGTAGAGCATTGCCCCTGGAGCCAGAGCGTGTGGCATGTGACATTGGGCTACTTGATTCATTCTTTCCCAACCTTTTGCCCCAAGCTAATCTGTGCTTTGTCCACTGATGCAAAGATAATTCAATTTATGGAATGTTATGCAAGCCCTCATTGAACTTTATGGGACTCTTAAACATCAGTGGCTGTTCATACAAAGGCAACCACAGAAACGGGGGGAAAGGGTTCATTCTGAGCTGCTGATGTGCTACTTTTAAAGCCTAATATGTAAATAACTTTTGTGTTTCTAACACTTTGTACTGGCTGGACACTTTCCTAACATAAAATCACTTTGTTTTTTCTCTGAAAAAAAAAAAAAGTAAGTGATTTTCAAAAAGGAATAGGTTGGTGAAGTTAAAACACAGGGCAGTCCACAAAGACATGTGCTATGAAATCCATGAATCACACCATCGCTGTTCAGTTCCCTCTGTGTCCTGAAGAAGTTCTTTGCTTGTAGGATTTTTAGTGCTCTGGAAATAAATGCCTTATAAACACTAATTAATATCATGAATAACAGCAGCCATAAAAGTAGTGTAAACAATGTGCTAAAAGTATAGATAAAGAATTAACATACAAGTAACACTATACAGACTGCGCAGGTTATATTTATAAACACATGTATATATAGATATACGTATATGCAATTAGTGAAAACAAAGACTATGGATTTGTAGATCAGAGAGGGGTGTATGGGAAGGCTTGGAGGGAGGAAAGGCAAAGGAGAAATGTTATAATAATATCAAAAATAGAAAATAAAAAAGAACTAATGTATAAACTAAACATGCACTTCCCAAAACAATTCAAACTGTGTCTTTGTTTAAAATTTACACTTTGAGAACAAGTAGAGTCGCTTTCTGTGCTGCTCTAAGGGAGGTGGGGATGGAGAACCCGGGACCATTTGCTTCATCACAGAAGACAGAACTCTGCTCTTCCTTAAAGAGAACACAACTTCTGCACATAGAGAGGCATGGAGGGAATAATTCATGCATCTGGCGGAGTCTGAGAGAGGGCTTTTATCACAGGTGCAGCCAGCACTGTGACACAAGCTGCAGATGGTCTGTCCAAATGAGTCATTTACTCATGAATTTAGGGGTTCTTTCCTTTTCTCCTTCATTAACCCATGTGGAAGGCACAAGTTGCCATCCCTCCTCTGAGATGATTTGTTCATTCCCCTACAAGATCATGCTTCCTCTTGCCACTGAGACAAAAGGAACTGAGCAGAACTCCTTCCTCCATGAGGAAGATAGGTCCCCTTCCGCAGTTTCATTTGTGCAGTGAGTGCAGAGATCAACCTCTTGAAATATGGGTGATGATGTTTCCTATTCACAGCACAGCCATCTGACTCACAGGCTTGTAGGAGCCTCTCACCAAGCCCTCTTTGTATAGATCACGCCGTGCTATGATACACTACAATCTCCAGATGCCCATTAAAGGCCAAGGCAATTACTCGGGCATTGGTGTTGATAGTCGAGACCCTGCAGGCTAATTATGCTGTATCTCCTACCCCTGGGGACTCTCTTTTCATCAGACCTTCAAGGCCAGGTCATTGCCTGGATTTTTCTTTTCATTGCAACCAGCCCATGCAGACCAGCTGAACTCTCTAGTCAGTGAAGAGAACAGCCAAAAGGAAATGGTCACATCTGAAACACATGTCCTCTCAGGGATGCAGGTATAGAAGGCACAGAAGAGAATCTCTTTGCTTCTGCTCCCCTGGAACTCCATAGCTTGCACTCTCCACAAAGCTTCCTTTTGCTCTTATTTTCTACTTTACCCTGTATCACTGCTCTGTTTGACCTTGACCAACTCCAGAAGACATTATTCTGCAGTTGTCTCATGGTGCACTGATGCTCTTTTCTCATATGTCTCAAGAAGTTCATGCTCTGATGTTATAAAGTGGCTTGCCCAGGCCACTTAGGAAAACAGACAACTCCCTGTCCTGCTTTGTTTTCTAGTACTGTGGTTAAGACCCTCACCAAAAGCAACTTGGGAAGGAAAATGCTTGTTTCAACTTTCAACTCCCAGAATACAATCAATCCGTCATAAGGCAGGGAAGGAACTCAAGACAGAAACGTGGCGGCAGGAACTGAAGTAGAGACCAGGGCATGATGCTTCCTGTCCTGCAGCCTGCTCTGTTACACAATCCAGGACACAATCAGGGGTAACTCCATCTGCAGGGGCATGAGCCCTCTCACATCAATTATTATTGATTTTTAAATGCCCTACAAGGCTTCCCTACAGGCTTATCTGATAAAGGCATTTTCTAAGTTTAGGTTCCCTTTTCCCAGATGACTCTAGCTTGGGTCAAAACACTAACTAGCACTCCATTCCATTGCAGGAAAGACTCTTCTATGCTACTTAAGGTCCGGAGACAGTAGAACATAGAAGAAAAAAATATTGTTTTTTTTTTTCCAATGAACTAATTCATCCTATCTCATCTGCTCCTGCCCACTGAGCCTCTTCACAGCCACCTCCCTGACTGTCTGGCCCACAGTCATCAACTGGATTACAGTCTGGCTATACTGGGACTCTGCTAACTGGGAGGTGGTATGGAGGCAAGAAACACTGATAGTCTATCCCATCCTACTCAGCAGAGGTACAGAAAGTTAACAAAATCTTTTCCTCTCCTCCTTCTCTTTTTCCTTCTCCTCCTCCTCCTTTTCCTCCTCCTCCTTTTCCTCCTCTTCCTTATCCTCCTCTTCCCTCATGTCTCTTTATTCATGCATCTCTTTTTTTTGTGTTTCTAATTTGTGTTGTTAGGAAGCATGGTGTATGTAGAAATTCACATAGAATGTATGCGTACTTGCCTTGAGTCCTCTTAAGAGAATTCTGCATGACGTTCTTTCCATGTATCTGGCCCTCTTCACACATTACACCTGTTCACCCCATTTTATCTGCTGAATGAGCCCACTGTGGGATAATGAAGCATGGTAAGGAGAAAAGGCCCTTTGGGTCTATGCCTCATGTACTGCGTCCTTCCAACGGATGTGTCAGCCTCTGGGCCATTCCCCTCACTCACTGAAGGGCTCAGCTTGGTCTTTCTTTATTATTAGTCTCCTAAAGGCTCAAGTGGCTGTGTAGAAGATGGAACCTGGGCACCACCATGATGCAGAGGGAGCTAATTCCTACATATCTTTGTCAAAATTAGTTGTTTTAATTTTTTTTTAATTCTCTTTGGATAGTAGGCATCCTCATAAGTATGAGACAGATTTCACATGCTTTATGCTTTGATTAGTGATGTTAAGAGTTGCATTGTTTTCTTATCTTTGCATTGTTCTCTTTGGGGAAATTTCTACTCAAACCTTTTATTCAGTTTTAGCATGAGGCTGTGTCCTGGTTGGAAGAACTGTCTGTGCTTACTGGTTGTTACTGTACCTCATATAAAGGCCTAGAAGTACATTCTCATCTTGGCAGGTGGTTGTCTGGCTGGCTTTTCTGTTGGGGTGTTGAGATAGTCTGTGCATCCCGCTGTGTAGAGACTTTGTCCTCCACACTCAGGTTCCTCTGCTTTTAGTCACAACACACAATTGTAGACCCAGCAGTGAACTTTCACCCGGTTTCCTTCTTGTATGTTTTAGAGACAAACTTTGAAACTACATTTTGTACAGTCTCTAGATTTGTTTTTTTTTCCTTATATTATTAGCATATCTTTGTTAAACAAAATGATTGGTTTTGTAGCATCATTTTTGTGTCTTATGCGGTTTTCATGTCTTCATTTTATCGACTTCTCTAGCCTCTGCTTTTCCTGATGCTCCTTTTCTTTAGATAGCCCCTGTTCTGCTTCCGCACTCTTGTGTATAAAATACAGGTAACCTATTTGAGGACAAACATGGCACCTACCTTTCCGAGTTTCCCCAACAATGATTACAAGTCCACCCTTCATTCTGTACACGGTGGACCTGTGTCGTCAGAGGCTGATTCCTGTTGTAGCCACAGTGCTTCGTGTACAACAAGGAAGATGCGTGAGTATTCTGTCCTTCACCATTGGTTATCCATGGGCTGATGTTGTTTTCATTGATTTCTTTTAGATAAATATTTTTCTATTTATGAAAAAAGTCCACGTGCCCACAGCTTTTTTTCTGCTGTGGCTGACATGAACATATTAACACTATGGTTCTTTTATCTTAAGGGTATAATATCTTTACATTTATTTTTGTTACTGTCATTTTGTTTGCTCTGTTGTACACATATACAAGCATATCTATACATATATATATAAATACACACATACATGAACACCACATTCATACAGAGAGACACATGGTCACACAGATATACATACACACATATGTACACATGCTCATATATACATAGAAACAAATACTTATATCCACTTACACATACACAAATATATAGATATGTATGGAAACATAAGCACATCCCCCACACATGCTGTCTGTAATATAATTATTCCATGCCCCTGTTGCTAGATACACACATTGTCTGATTTTCATTAGAAAAGCCATGGAACTGAATTGCACACATTCCTGGTTTGAAAGTTATGTAAAGATGGGCGCAAGATAAATTCTAGGAAATGGGACTGCTAAGCCAAAGTCTCTAAGATTTTCTAGTCCTGGGGGTAATATCGTATCCTCTTCTTGCCATTTCCTTTGGGATTACCATCTTGGTCCTTGCTACTTCAAACAAAATTGGACCATCAAGCATGTGAATAAGAATTTCCCTATCATTGTGTCAAAATACCCAATGAATGAATGAATGAAATGTTAATGAATGAAATGTTGGTGCCAGGCCATGACTTAGAAGTCTCTATTTACAGTGTTGGGTGGGGCATGGCTCATCAGCTCATACTTGGTATCCAGGAAAGAAGACAGAGCCATTTACAGAAAGAGAACAGGACAAAATATAACTCCAGTGACAAAGACCAAACAACTCTTAACTTTTGTTACTTTTTTCTTTCTTTCTTTTTTGTAATTTTCAAAAACTTATCTTCCATGTCAACCTAAGGATCAACAGTCTTAAATCCCCAAAATATCTGTTGGCTTTTTGTTATTATTGTAGGTCTCATTGTGGCGCGTCTCATATAGCTCAAGCTACAATCTGCAACCAAGACTGGCCTTGCAGGTCTGATCTTCCTGCTTCTATCTCCCAATGGTTGGGATTACTGGCATGAGCTTGGTGGCTTTCTGTTACACTGGCTGTGTCTGGTTTTTAATTTTGAGTCTCTCATGCAGGTTTGGTTGTCTCTTCCTGTGCTCAGTGCTTTTCTAATTGTCAACTGTGTTAGAAAGTTCATTCAAAAAGATGTTGCTTCTTTCCTCTCAAACTTATTCTTGATGTTATATTTGGAATTTAAGTGGGGAAATTGCCCCTGTGGAAATTGACTACTTTGCGCCATTGACTTATTCTATACCATGATGGATTTTCATTCTGGCTTCAACTGGATCTTTCTTATCCATTAAACTATGATACTGTAGGGTAATGAGTTATCTTTTCCAAACGTTGTCTCTGTTTCTCTGGTATCTGATTGCCTTGCTCTTGTTACACAAATTTGACAAGTGAGGAAAATTATATTCAAGTCACAATTTCTTATCTAAATATATCTGCGTGTTCCATTGCAAGATTACTGTAAATACTAAATAGAAACTGAATAAATATCCAGAATGCACATTATAAGCAGAATCACTTAATAATAACTGAACCTTATTCCACATACAAATAGAGTTGATTTTCAGGAAATATATTGATTTAATCCATAGCATTAAAAGATCTAAATAAAACACTTTCTGCTCATCTCCACACATGTTGACAAGCATTTGGAAACATTCAACAACCATTCATGATTTTAGAAAAATTAATAAATCAAGAACAGATGGGCATGTCCTAATTGATACAGCATGGCCATTTCTGTCTGAAGTAAGACTATTCGAAGCACTGAGTGCAAGCAGGCTGAGTGAGCCCACAGGCTCCCTTGAGGCAACCTGCACCAGGCCTTTGTCTATGTGGGGCCAGCCTTATTTATTAAGTATGTTACTGGGACTTTTCATATTTCAATCTAGTCTTTTATGAGTCAAAACGAATGGACCGAAGTGACCACAGCACATGATTCTTCGTGCAGCACCTGATCCTTTTAATCTCACCAGAAGCCTATTTCTGTCATGCTTACCACCAGTTCATTTTTTGATATTTTCTGGTTGGGTTTAATGGTTTACCAAAATGACTAAGTTTTTTGGTCTGATATGAAAATTATATCTATAGATTTTATGTTCTTATTTTAGTTTGTGTATATCTTGGTTCTTTGTATTTTTAATCTCTGCAGAACCCTCTTGATTTATGCTCAAGGAATCTTTGTGAATAATTTTTAATTGATTACTTTTAGTACACTGAAAATATGTTTGGATAGGTTTTGTGCTATTATTTAATATGTGTTCTGTTTTCGTAGAAACTAATAACCTTTCTGTTCGGTTTTCCTCTCCTGTCTTTATATTTACCTGGTATTTAAGCAGTCTTTCACTTTGGTGGCCCATTGCTTTCCCTACGATCCTACCTTCAGTCAGTACTTTTAACTCTGAGGCTCTGCCCATCAGCCTTCTCCTGTGATCAATGACTGAGTCTTTTATACCTAGCCCTTTTCCCAGTTTTAACCAATAATACTATGGTGCATAGCATCGTTATTATGTTAGACGTCTTTACATGTTGTTATGCTGAAGAACAGTCTCTCACTTGAATGTGGAGCTTGTGGATGTGTCTGGTCTAGATAGGCAGCCAACACTGGGATCCCATCTCTGCCTCCTGAAGGCTTAGACTACTGGCCAACCAACCTGCCCACCCAATATTTACTTTGGTTCTGGTGAGCCAAACTCTCTTCTTCAGATTATACATGGAATGCCTGACCCACTGAGCCGTCTTCTCAGGCCCAAATCTCATAATTTGGATTAAGCAAGTTTTCTTGGGTCGATCATCATTTTAATTCTTTGGTTTTACTGTAAGATTTTTCTTTCTGTGAAAAATCAATATCTAACCATGCTTTGAAATCACAGTGTAGAAATCACAGTTGACTGTTTCAAACTCTTGTATTCTGTTTCATCCATGCTTGTATTTTACACAGTCATCTATCCTATCAATAAAGAAAACATTTCTTTCTAGATATGTTTAATGATATGTAGAAAACAGAATCCACGACTACAATCCCCCCAAATGCTGTGCACCTATGATCCCCAGAACCCTTGAATGTGTGCATGCTAAAAGGAACTTTGTAGGTGTTATTAAGAAGAGAGACCTCGAAGCTGGGCCCACATGGCAGTGCTCGTCGGTCATTCCAGTGCTCTCTAGGTTGAGGTCATGAGTTTAACATCAACCTGAGCTAGACAATGACTGTCAGGCAAGCTTCAACTACATATACCCTGTCTCTAAACAAAACTAGCAGAATAATAGAGGAACCTTCAGCAACTGCATTACTCTAGATTATCCACAAAGACCTAATCAAATCACACAGGAGACTGGAAATCAAGAGAATCCGTTAAGTATAGCAATGGTTAAGAAAGTGGAGAATGGTCAAGAGTAACATGGGTTATCATTTCTGTCATTGAACATGGAGAACAGGAGTGGAGGAACTTAGATATCCTACTAGCGGTGCGTGAGCGGTCCTTGAAGTGCAGCCAGGGAGAAAAGGAGTATTTCAATGCCACGGCTGCATCCAGCAAAGAAAGCGAGTAACAAAGATGTTCCTCCCGTGGCTCCAGGGAGAAGCACTGTGGGAAACCTGCTCCTGCTCAGTGGACCTGTGTCACACTCTGACCCACAGAAACCAATAGTGGGTTGCTTTAAGTTTCTGGGCCTGCGTTTGTCAACAGTAACAAGAAGCAATATAGATGAGGGACAGTAGGGTTGAGGAAGGCACCTGCTTGATGGGCATATTAAGCGAAAAACTTCAGCCTACACCAGTGGCTGTGGTGCTAGCATGGCCAAGGAGACAGAACACCGTGGGTCCACATAGCTCCTTTCCATTGCTAAGTTACTGACTTTCAATCAGGAATGGCTGTTGAATTTTCGTCTGTGTTTTCCCTCCATTTGTGAAGGTAAAATCTTTATAACGCTGTTGTATTAACATAGAGCACTATACTGATGACTTTGCAAATATTAAGTGGCTTGTGTCCTTTGACCCAGTATAATTTTATATATTGCTTATGTTGCTTTGAGTGGTTTGCTCATATTTTGTTAAGCATTCGGCACATTTATTCACGGGGATTATCTGTCTATAGTTAGTACCTCTGTATAGTGTTGATGGCTTTATGATACTGAATTGTTTTGTCTTGTATTCTGCAGGAGGTTGTTGCTTCCTCATCAAAACCCTGACAAAACTTCCCGCTGAGACACCTGGAACCAGAGATTTCCTTGTAGACTATTTTGAAGTAAAGGTGAGCTTTCACCTTTTTCTCCCTTTTTCCTGTCTGCTTTCCTCTCTCTCTCTCTCTCTCTCTCTCTCTCTCTCTCTATTTATACACAGTGGAAACAAAAGCATCCTTTTGAAGTAAGTTCTCCTGTGAAAGAATGAGGATAGAAAGGTGAGGAAAAGGTACTTCTCAGACAGACCTGCAGACAGAACACT
Source organism: Psammomys obesus (assembly GCF_907164565.1). Lineage (NCBI taxonomy): Eukaryota > Metazoa > Chordata > Mammalia > Rodentia > Muridae > Psammomys > Psammomys obesus. The sequence continues at coordinate 2,992,191 of NW_026596440.1, read as the reverse complement.
GACCACAGGGACCTGAGAGTACATACCTTAGGAGGCATTCTAACTCCTGACTTAGTGCAAGGAAGAGGTAATTTTTATATATTTAATAGAATTATACCATTGCTATAATTCACTTTCCCTGCATTGAGACCTGATAGTTTATATGAGCCTAGAAGCCTGTCCAAATAACTCACATACAGTTCAGCCATGTGTTCAGTGATACTCTGGTGGCTTAGAGAAGCCCTCAGTCATTTCTGACTTAGTCAGACTAACACTGGCTTTGTCTTTTCTCTGAATTTGGCTGGCCTAAGATTCATTATTTTTCTTACTCTCCATAAGATAATCTACTTTGATTCCAGTGATTTTCCTTTTTACATTCCTTTACTGCGTTTATTTCTATTGATTTGCAACACTATATGTTGTTTTCTTTAATTAATGTTCTTCCCATTTAATTTAAATGTAATTTTTATCATCTAATTTTTAATGAAAGGATTTTACCAATTTGAGTCCTTTAATATTTTAATATAAATCTTTATTGCTATAAATTTCCCCCAAAGCACTACTTTATCTACTTTCCATACAGTTTTATACTATTGTTTTACATTTTAATTCAATTAAGAAGAAATTTCAGTACCTGATGACATTGAAGGATTTTTGCACGTAATTAAAAAGTGAATTGTTTGTTTTTTAAATTCTAGAGCACTGTGCACTTGCTATACAGTGATGTCTAATTTACTTTTTCATCATTTTTAGAATACATATGCACAGTTGCAGCTGCTTTAGTGTTTTTGCCATTTATGGGATTTTAGATCTATAGCAACTCTGCCATTGCTCTTTTTTGAGTGAGCCGTCCTTCCCACTAGCTAAAAATGACAATGTTATAATATATACCAATCTCATATCTTCTTGGATAATATAAACTCTAACAAATTACAATGTTTAATGAAACTCTGCACAGAATATACTTAATTTCCTCCTTAACCTTTTCTTGTGAACTATACTCCAAAGGAAATCTACTACGGGCACAAAACCATGAGAAATTCCTGAGGCAAATTTATTTTTCAAAATCCTTTTGAATAAAACTGAAAGATCTTTCATAGATTTCATCATATCCTTCTAAATAATTATTTTTTTTGCCAAGTTCCCTTGTCGTACATACTTTTAGATATTCTGGGTTCTTTCATACCATATGAATTCAAAACATTTGAGATAGCTAAAGGCGCCTATTGTTTTTGATCTTGGCTTGACTTGCAGAATTATGAATGTAAGATCAAGCAGATACCATTGATTTAAGAGTGCACATGTTGTACTCAGAAAAACCATTCAAGTAAAACTTTAAGATCCAAGGACAAAGGTGAATATTTTTTCAAAAATTATTAATCCTTTATTTTTTAAAGTGCTTGACAGAGGTAGTCAGTGGTATACAAGAAACGGCATAATACTTCTACCCGCCCCAGGGGACAATGAGACAGGGTAGACACGTGAATCCGACAGCAAGTGACACCGGCAACTGGCACACCACTGCACGTCTCCATCTGTCTCTGCTCTGTATCTCTCTCTATTTCCACACAAAGGGTACAAAGCAACCTTCTGAAATGCCTTCTCCCTGTGAAAGGGTGAGAATAAAGAGAATGAGGAAAAGCTTTCAGACAAACTGCTTTCAGATTCACACTTGCTCAGGGGGCCTTGGAGGATCCTACCTTAAGAGAAATCTAAGCTCCTGCCAGAGTGCAGGGGAAGAGGTTGGGAGCTGGAAATGAGTACATTGTCGGTGCAAATGCTTTTGCTACAGAGCGGATGAGGGGAGGGAAGAATGGTTTGAAGAGGGAGTGCCCGTTCAGCTCACAGCTTCTTCTAATAAAGAGCACACTCCTGGAAGTGAATACCTGATATGTGAGTCCCAGCAGGATATGAATTGGTGCAAATCTTTTCTTGGTAACAGACCTCTGAGTAATGAATAGGTCCTTGGTGTTGTTCCCTAGAAGACACAGTTTGTTTTTGAGGAATATTTCCTGCAGTTTTTCCTAACATTCACATGTGTTTTTTAATATGTAAATACACTAGACATACACCTAGTTATGTGCACATATTATTATTATTATTATTATTATTATTATTATTATTATTATTAACTCAGAAAAATACCCTGCCTAGAGATGACATTCCAAATTGACTGTGCCTTCCAGAATATTCGCTCACTGGTGATCAGTGTCCTGTATTTATGGGAGAAATATTTGCTTTGCATTCCCCCAAGGCTTCGGTATCTAGCATCTTTGCAAACTGCCCAGGGCACAGTATTCTGGCGCTATCTGCTAATACCAGAAGGTTCTACATTACATATTTTTGTTAAGATGCAAAGCAGTGTCACCTAGGGGCCTCAGATCTTTGAGGAGAAATGGTATTTCTGTAATGAGTGTGTCCTTTTCCTCCATCAACTCACTTTTCCAAGCACGAAGACATGTTAATTTTTTGACCCTCTCTCCCCAACAATATTAAGAAAGAAATTTTCCATAAAGGAGTTACTGGGTGTAGTTAAAGTGAAATACACAGATAGACTAAATGTTAAAAATCTGCAAAGCCTTAGCTGTGAGTTTCTATGTAATTAGCATCTGACTGTCTCTCAGGTAGAATGAACAGTCTACCCGTTGCATCTATTAATTTGGCTCAGTGCTTCTGAATAGTCTCCTGTCTATTCACAGTCCTGTCTATTCACAGTCCAGCAGCAAACAGCAGGCCTGTTTAGACACAGCACTGCATCTACTCACCAATAGTCTGAGTTTCAAACTTTGATCTAAATATAATATTGTCTGTGCAGTTAATATATATCATATATTAATATATTAATATATGTGTGTATGTATATGTATTATTAGGTTGGGGGACCTAAGGAAGCCACAAATGACAGTTAGTTCAGACTGTCAATCTGCACATTTAATGAGGAACTCTGCCCAATTTAATGAATCCAGGATCTTCACCCAGGCATCATTTTAAACAGAAATCACGTATATTCCTCTACGTGTCAGCTTTGGCCTCTCCCCGTGGCACTGAATGTGTCCCTAACAGAAGGTGTTTCCTTGCAAACTATCGAGCATATATAAGCAATCACTACTAATTTACTCAGGCAGAGAGGGCAAAGAAGTGTGTGTGTGTGTGTGTGTGTGTGTGTGTGTGTGTGTCTGTGCACGCGCATGCAGGAACCCAAAGAAGGGGAGATAGAATGAGCAAATGACTGGGCTGTCAAAACAGGGCAAGGTTTAATCAGGATGGGATGCCCTGTGTGCATTAGCACAGGAGTGAAACCGTGAGGAAGAAAGAGAGTCATTTTATGTCACAATCACCACAGTGCCTAATTGGGCCTGGCTGATGGTAGAGCAGGCAGCCCCCAGCCCTGGGCTGCTCATGTCCCTCCCTTTGCATAAGTGAATTTGAGGTTAGCCTGGCACACTCTCCTGATAGTATTTGTAGTGCCGCCCGCCTGTCTCAGGCTCAGGCCTGGGAACTGGACCTTGCTTTTCCCTCACTTTGTTACAGTGAGCCATGAATCCTGGAGATTCCTTCCTAGAATGTGTGAGGGGAATCCCACCTGCTTATTGCAGAGGTGGACACTGTGGGCTGATCACAAGGGAGACTCTCTTCCCTCACTATATGGGGTTTACCCCATTCTCAATATTCTTTAAAAGAAAATAATGTGTTTACTGATTATTTTGTCTCTTAATCTTTCCCTTTCACACCACTCTGCCATGCTGTTTGTTTGTTGCTGTTGTTGTTTTTAATCATTAGTCTGCTATTGTTTTGTTTAGTTGTTTTGTTTTATTAATGTATTTATTTATTCACTTCACATCACAATCACAGCCCTCCTAGTCCCACCCCATGAGCACTATCGTTGTTTTCCTGTGTGGTCTCAAGACCTCTGTCTGGCAAATTCAAGATGAAGGAATTCAGGCTGAGTCAGGCAGTCAAAAGGGCAGATTGGCCCTATTTCAGACAAGTCAGCTCCGAGGACCAGTGAGGCTAATTACTAGATTTGGTCACAGGCAGACAATGGAACCCTAGAGGAAGGGACAATGAATTCACAATTGGTCTAAATCCCTGACATCCCTATGGGACGCACTCTCAGAGAAGCCCAGCTTCAGGCCTTGACAATGCTGCCACCTGCTGCTACAGGCAGCTTGGAAGCAGGGGCTTTGCATCCTCTGCAGAGCCAGCTGCGGAGTAAGTCTTTGTTCAGGGTACTTGAGGGCACCCAGGGTGCCAGTGTCCCCCACAGAAAGAGCTTAGCTGCTCCCTGCTTACCCCTGCTGCATTATTTCAGGTGACAACCAACATGGCACATATTAGGAGCTGTGCTCCTTGCTTTGCATTTGCAGCCATACTGTGCTTCCAAAGGTGTCTCGAGTTCAGCCTCAAGTCTCATAAGCAGGTCACAACATGTCCAGTGCTCCACCCACACACCCCCACCCTCCATTACTGAAAATTAACCAGAGTGGAGAGAAACAAAAGGATGGGATGGCTCTGCTCTCATCTGCAGTTAATGGGAAGAAAAACTTGAACAAGCCTTGCTCTTCCTGTCTGGCTATGAGGCAAAATGGCCATAAATAATGATTTAGTATGATTGTGTCACCTGTCAGAGTGCACAGGCCTGGGTGGAATTTAAGCCATCCTCCTGATTGATAATTTACTGCAACAGGCTCCAAACCAGCCTGGCCTTGAGAACAGCTATTCCTGTTCCCATAGCACCTCTGGGTTCAGCATTCTGCCCTACTGTTTCAGGCTGTTGGGTTTGAAAGGTTGGCGTTTGCTGTTAACAAGGCCAAGGGCTCTTGACAGTTGACCATGTGCAGAATCATGTTTGGAAAGATGGTTTGCTCTCTCCCACCCACCCAACTGTAATTAGGTATGAGACAGTGTCATTAGCTGTGCACAGAAAAACTAAAGAGTATATTGTATAGGATGGTAGAATGCCCTGCTTTTGAAGTGTCCATGCCTGCTTCTCTATCAACAGAGAGGGTGATGATGAGGATGTGCAGGGTCATGCAGGCTCAGCCATGGGTGGAGAAAGGAAACTATCTCAAAACACAATGTGGCCAGAAGAGGTGAATGAAAGGTATCAATCACGGAAAGGTTTGTCTAACATCAGACTGGGTGTCTGTAATTACATTAAAAGACGTTGAAAACAAGAAAACAAACCTGTTTCCTAAGGAAAATCAACTGCTGATACACTGGCCTCCACTCCCTGGAAAGTCAGGTAGAAAAACAGAAAAAACATCTTCCATAAAGCCACTTTCTGTGGGTGCTGTTGATTTGACACTACACCTCCATGGTGCATCGGGTCCTTGTCCTTGTTTCCTCAATGCCAGCAGGTAGTAGCCACAACTGGTGTTACCTTTATCCCCAGGGATCAGAGTGTCAAATAGTTATGCTGGAAAATAAAGCATGTGGCCAAATACAGGGAAGGGAAAATGATAGTGGCCCACAGAGACCAGCAAACTGCAGGCTCAGAGTTCCTCCATCTGGCTTATTCACGAAAGTCATGGCCACCATTATATCATTCACCTTCCAGCATGTTCTAGGATTCACACAGGGCACATGTCTACTATTGAGAGGGCTTTGGGCAAGATTAATGTACAGTGTTCATTTTTAACTTAAGCCATGCTTCCTAATAGCCTGTCTCTGATCTCCCAGTGATGTCACTGCTTTGTAAACCATGTTACAGAGCCAGATGTTTTATTAAAACAAATGGTGTCTTTTCCCATCTTTTCATATTGTCTCCTGAGCTATCATATTGACAGAGGTTTGGCTTCTCATACTTCTCCAGGTTTCCTTTATCCCCTGACTCCTCCTGCCAGCATCTCTAATTAGTATCCCCCCCCCAAATACTATCCAACACAGACAAAAAAAAAATCAGCTGAGCATTATCTAAGGGGCTTTTTATTCTTTCACAAAAAATCTCGTATCTTAGCACCTTTATCACGTTTGCTTCTTTTATTTGAGCTTTGGGGTTTGTTGACATCAATTTGATAATGAAGTTTGACAATTGGATTTGTGCCTACCTATCTTCGATAGATGGTTCCCAAACAGAAGCCATAGGTAAGCTCTCAAATATGTGCATGCACACACACATACACACACACACACACACACACACACACACACACACAGAGAGAGAGAGAGAGAGAGAGAGAGAGAGAGAGGCATGCTCACACACCCCATTCTGGCAGCCCAATCAATTTAAAGGCCTGTCTTGTTTTAACTCTCAGTGTAGACAGAGGGCCCCTGAACCTCAGCCTAATGCCAGAGGGCTTATACATAAACCCTGCTTGACTTGGAAATCAAACAGGGGTGAGAAGAGTTCAGCCTGTCTCATGCTGAGGGCTGAGGCTTGCCACAAGACAAGCCTGGACTAATAAGGTCTGGGACCAGCTTTATCCAGTTAATAGCAGCCTTTGACACAAGGAGAGGACATGCTATTATGCCACATTTGTGTCCTTAAGTAGCGCCACGTTGAAAGCAAACAATGGAGATCTTCATCTGTGTGGTAATGGGTCTAATAAATGTGGAATCGAAAAAAGCCATCTCATCCACAGACTCAGTGCCACTGCCAGGGATGGAACTGGTCACTCATGATGACAGGCCTCTTGCGGATGGCTACTTGCCAAAGATGCCATCTCTGTTTATATTTGACTTCTGATATGCATCTGAAGTCAAGAATCGCCCTTTAAAGTCTGTCTTCTCTTCCTAAATATGGTTCTTCTCCCGCTGCTCTGCGTTGCGTTACTAGCCTGCTCAAGGTATCTCAGAATATTCAGAAAACTCCCACGAGCTTGGCTGTTTCTCTCTAATATATGACACTTGGAGGGAAAGAGAACTTGAATGTGAATTTAAACTGATCATTGCAGATGGTCCAGAATTCTCATTAACATCAAACCTGCAAAACAAGGCTCTCCTTAAATTCTACTCACAAAATGAACAAGGAATTACAATGTCTTGCAATAAATGCCAACTGAATTTCATTTGGCTGGTGTTTATCTGCTGCCCACTGTGTGGGAAGCATTGAACCAGAAAGTGTAAGATGTGGTTATGTGTAGTCCGTGAGCTGAGTAATCTTGCATTCATACAGAAGAAAAGAACATAGGAAACCACAAATAGCAGCTGCAAAACAGACAGCAGATGAGAAAGTGATTACAAAGCTGTTCTTCAAGAAGATGTTAAACAATCTTTCCAGGATGGAGAAGTGGCTGAGCAGTTACAAATGTTTGCTGCTGCTAAGAAGAACCTGAGTTTGGCTTCCAACACCTACATCAGGGGTCTCATAACAGATGAAAACTCCAGCCCCAGGGAACCCAACACCCTCTTCTGGCTTTATCTGTGTGTGTGTGTGTGTGTGCGCGCGCGTGCGCGCGCTCACATGCCTGCATGTGCACATGTGTACACACACACAAATAATAAAGAAAACTTTAAAATAATGTTTTAACTTGTACCCATTTTTATATATGCTACTCATCTGTATCTGTTCCATGTTTATGGGACTTTTATATGGAAGACTATTTGGGATTCTTAGGGTTAGAGACACATGAACAACATGTGTGGACATGTACATACTTATGTCCACACAATCCATACATGAAGGTTGGCAGGTGCCCACTCACAGACATAGCAAAGAGCTCTATCAGTGTCTGACGTTTAATTATCAAGATAGCATGTCTGCTTCCAACATCAGCCAACAACCTGAGAGAAGTGTGAATGTGGACTACTGCTTATCCCTTCTGCCTTGTTCCCTGTGCCACAAAGGTCTGGCATGAGAATCTCACACATCAGTCCTCTGCTTTTGCTCTTAACCAGAAAACTCCAGTGCTTAATGACTTATTTACGGAATCATGAACACCTTCCTCTTGTCTCTTTTATAATTCAGTCTGTTGTCTTCTTTCTTTCCCTGGCTCCATCCTTTTAGAAACTGCTGCTGGATATAACCTAGATAACCTAGAACCCCGGCTCAGATGTAGCCCATGGCAGCTCAGTCTCCAAGTGGGTTCCCTAGTTATGGGAACAGGGCCTGTCTCTGACATGAATTCAGTGGCTGGCTGGCTCTTTGATCACCTCCCCTGAGGAAGGAGCAGCCTTAACAGGCCACAGAGGAGGACAATGCAGCCAGTCCTAATGAGATATGATAGGCTAAGGTCAGATGGAAAGGGAGGAGGACCTCCCTTATCAGTGGACTGGGGGAGGGGAATGGGAGGAGAAGAGAGAGGGAGGGCTGGATTGGGAGGGAATGAGGGAGGGGCTACAATTATTTTGTAATTAATATACAAAATAAAATTTAATTAAAAAAGAAACTGCTGCAGTGCTCAGGAGACAACCCAATCCTCCCTAACCTTTCCTTCCCTTCTTCATTTTGTGAGTGAGCACAGTTACTCTCCTCCTACCTCAGAACTATATACCAAATATTCAATTTGCTTTCTTTTTATATTCTAGTTCAGTATCATTGAAATTCCCATTGGCAAACTTGTGTGCACACGTGCACAAAACACAGAACCCCCCCCCACACACACACAGACTGACATAAACAGACAGACAGACAAAAGACTATACTTTAGTCTCCTTAAATTTGCTTTCATGCAATGTTCAGCTGGCCATGGACTTTTCACATGATTGTCAATTCAAATTTTAACAGTGAATAATATTTATGACACATCTGCGTTCCATCAAAGTGCCTTGGAGACCTAGAGAGATGGCTTGGTGGTGTGGAGCACATACTACTCTTGTAAAGGAGTAAAGTCTTGTTCCCAATGCACAGTCAGGGAGCTAGCCTCCTGTAACTGTACCTTCAGGGAACTCAGCGCCCTCTTCTGGCCTTTGTAGGCATCCCCCACTCATTTGCGTTTACTATCTCAACATACAACAAAATAAAAAATAAAATATAAAATAAACCTTTATTTTAGGTGGCTCAATGCTTCATTTCATTTTATATTAAAAAGCACATTAAATAAATGTGCCAGGGACTACAGGCATTTATTCCTAAAACCCCTGAAGTCTCTTAAGACCAGGAGGCAGCAAGAGTGCCCAGGGGCAGCAAAGAGCTTTCATACTGCCCTCTCTGTGTTAGGATTTCAGAAGCACATGCTTGAAGCCCAGCAAGGCTGAGACTGCCACTGTGCAGGCTGTGTCCATCCAATATGGCACCTAAAGATGGTCTGTCTTCCCGGCATCCCTCGCAGCACACATAGACACATGGACCAAGCTGATCCTTTGAGCACAGTCGGCTTGAAGTCTATTTAACTCAATGTCTTCACTTTGGGAAGATTATACATCATCTCACCACCTCTAACAGCTATCTAGGGAATCTAAGGTCTGGTGTCATCTCAGAAACTTGTCAATTGGTTATCTGTGGGATGATTCATCTAAAATATGTGTTGGTCCCTAATTGCCAAACAATGTTTTAATAAGATATAAAAATTAGCCTGGTATCTATTATCTGAAGATTCAAAAAATAATTTCTTTTCTCTGTAAGAAAGTATTAAATCCTATCTAGGCTAATCTCCATCACTTCCATAATTTGAACGAATTTCTATAAAATTGTCATCACTTTTCATGAGCATTTAACAGATTTTTATGGTGCAACACTAAAAAATTTAAACATATCAAATTTGTTCTCAGGTTAAAGGTTAAGAATGCCTCAGAAATTTTCTGTGTGCTGCTCCTTGAGAGCAAAAGGTAATTCTCCTGAAAGCAGAGTACTCCCGTGGGATGATCTTACTGCACAAACTTGTACAGAACTCCCACCCCAGAGTCACTCATGGCTGCTGTGCTGCGTGCCCCACCATCTTCTTCCTAGCCAGTCCATCAACCATTCCAGAGTACAGGTGTCAGAGCAATGTACACTGAAAGTGCCAGCAGCATACCCTCCTAGCTCAAACAACAGCCACAAAACAAACATAAATTACATTAAAAAAAAAAAGCTAAATGGAGAGGATTTCCAACACCTTGGTCTATCTCTCCTTGGTCATGATACCATGAGGTGTCTGTCGTATTGGCATGAGGATCCTTAGTGCCTTCTTGCATACTCTAGAGTCTATGTGAGGGCTATGTGGCCAATTCCATGTTCTCATCAGAGAGTTCTGAATCTGAATACTGTGTACAGAGCAAAGCATCATAAACACCATTTTCAGTGTCTTCTAAGTAGCAGTGGATTTTGGAGCCAAACTGTCAAGAGGATGAGGAGGAAAAGCCCCACCCTTCCTGAGATCAGTGAGCTTGGACAGAGGCAGGCCATAATGAGAGGCGAAAGGACTGACATTTACATGGCTCCTGCTACCTCACCCTGTGCCCTGGGGTGGAAAGGTGTAATTGGGGATCCCTCTCTGCACTTAGCAAAGACCTGTCACCATGAAAGAAAGTCCAGGCTAGGTAAAAAACTGAGTCCTCACATCTCACTGCCAAAGAAGAGAAAATAGAATAAAACAGGTATGGTGTGATTTTTCCTACTGGTTGAATAGAAGGTCACAGAGAATAAGGATACCATTCCGATCCTAGGGAACAACTCAGTGTCCACCTGGCCCTTCTCCCTGCCTTCTCAAGTTCTTCAAGACTTGAAGAACCGCTTTGATCGACCAATTAGCATGTTTTACATGCTGGGACAGAAGGTGGTGGAAATCCCTCTGCCAACCTGTCCACCAGATCTCCAACTTCCTAGACAAGCAGAGATGGTGGGGAGTTACACAGTACACACTTGCAAACCAGACCCAGCTTGCTTGCTTTGGTAAAGAACAGCAAGCTTCTTAGCCAAAAGTCTAGATACGTGTTCTATGTGTTTGTTCATTCCATATCTGTTAGAACCTTGAAGGCAAAACAACATGGACATTTTACTATGAGGTTGCGTATTTAGATTTTTCACCTTGGCAAATTTAATTTTTAAAAATGATGACCTTTTCTAGGTCAAGGAAAAACTTGGCTAATTGTATGGCCAGTGAGTCTGAAAACACCTTTAACAAGCTGTGGGTAGGTGTGAGTTTATCATTGCTTTGAATAGCAAGGATTTCTAATTCTACCTGTGGCCAAGCTCATCTCTCCCCTTCAATCCGCGTTACTATGATCAAAAGATAAATGAGGAATATAGAACAGCTTAGGAAGGGAGGAAAGTATATAAAACAGTGTTCTTTGGAGATATGTCTGCTGGTGCTTCACACTGTCCCAGATGAGAAATGATGACAAAGGCCTCCAAAGGCAGTTGGGGCACAAAGAACCAGTAGATTCCCATGAAGTTCTTACCCAGTTAGCATTTTCATGTCCCTAGTCCTAAAACAGGAAACTTAGAATTCACAGCGCACCACTTTCATTTAGCTTTAAGGTAATGGAATTTTATAAAGTGGATGACAAAATTAGTTATAGGGTAATGGCTGTGACTTATGTAGTTAAATAATGGAGTATTTCTTTTTGAGTCTTAGCACACATGCCTAGCTTGTTCTTACTATGCATGTGTAAATTTCTTTGCCAATACCCCTAGGTGGCAGGATAATGTTACAGTACTTTAATTGTGAAGATGAGAGAGAGACATCTAAAACAAATTTTCTACAATCCTAATTCTTACATTTTGACATCTCCAAAAATAGATGACATAGAAAATTGGTAGGTAGCTGGCACAAGCAGGTCTCATCACCAGTAAAGAGTTCAGGAAATTGCCTGAGCATCCCATAACCTGTATCAGTCACAGTGAGGTTTTCTTTTGCATCAAGGAGCAGGGAGTGCAAGAGGGCACAAAGCCAATTTTCTTCCCATGTAGATAAAAGGTCATTTGTTGGATGATAATTTCTTTCCAATATGGTCTATATCGTTTATTAAGAGTGATGGGACAAGATCCAATGGAGTGACAGGCCGGGTGTGGGCTAGGATCCATGGCTGAACTGTTTTAATTTGCTAAGATACAAGTTGAGCAGACACTGTGGAACATTTCCCACTGCAGCAGGAGACTCGGGTCCTCCCAGACATGGCCCTCACAACTGCAGAGAGAACATGGGAAATCCATGTGGACACAAGAGCGAGGAAACACAGAATGACGGCAACATGTGCCCATTTGCTCCCCTTTGCAAAGTGATCCCATTTAAATGAAATTAAATGTAATTAAGTGCTAAATTAAATATTATAGCAACTCATGTAACTACCTTTAAGCCTTTGGATTGGAATATTTTAATGAGAAAAAAACATGCATTTGTGCAAATAAAATAGTATGTGTGCACACTGAAATTCTGTTGATAAATAGTACATAAAAAAGTGGAACTTATAATGCGTGGAGAAAACTCAGCATGAAGACTGAAAAAGTGCCATCTGTACAAAGAGCAAGAATAAAAACAGCATGAACTTCGCAAAAATATGCTCGGCATTCCTCTTGATAACAGAATTCTGTTTCTCTTTCTTAACATGTTTCGTATTTAGTTTTCTCCAATGAGTTTATATTGGGTCCATGATCATAAAATATGTTCAGTGTTGTCATTCTTTTGTCTGACAACAAAGTACACAGAGATCGATACTGAAAACACAGATGCAGAGCATGTGGGCGTGAGGTGTGAGAGCTGGGGGTGACTCCCTGCCCACGATTAGCTGGCACACACCACACTTCTGTGTACTGTTGTTTGCTTGTTCTCTTTATTCCTTGAGAACTCCATTCATCTCTGGTCATGTTTAGAGAGCTCGTGACTCCAATTTCAGATGTGTTTTGGGTAGGGTGACTAGGTCAGACCCTCCTGGCGCAGGTGCCCAGCAGGGTTTGGTTATGGGAAGAGGGAAGAGCACAGAGGTTGGTTTCCAGCATCTTAAGGAAAGAAGGCTCAAGTCACAGAACACTGAGAGGCAGGAGTGATTTGGAACACACCCAAGGGACACCAGCATCCGTGGGACACCAGCATCCGTGGGACATGAAGAGTCATGGGGAGAAGCCGCAGGTGTGTAACTGACCTGGGGCTTGTGAAAATCAGCAGGGGAACAGGGGCAGAGTATGTGCAGTAGAGAGGAATGGCTACTGGTGTTGTGTGCCGCAGAATGCAGAGAAACTGAGGGGTAAGGAGTCCACAGCGTCAGAGATGGAGCCATCAGGGCAACATTTATAAACTTGCTCCAAGTGTAAGTGCAGTCCACATGTGTGACCTTAACCTGTGTCTCTGTGACATGGGTGAGAGCTGTGTGACCCTCTTTGGCCTGTGTCCATACATGTGGATCAGGGTCCAGCCCTGGGCACAGGGACCTCAGACTCTGTCTGTCAGAATAAAGGTTCAGCTGTTGCTTCTGTCTCTCATTTTCATTTTCCTGCTTTTACTCTAGAGTCAAAATTATCTCTAAGCTGGAGCCTGAAGGGCTTCTTAGCCTGAATCAGTCTCCCTGGCTCCACTCAGGTCTTTACTCTCATTCTCCTTGTGGCTTCTCAGAAGTTCAAAATGCATTTTTATATGGACTATGTTTAAATATTTTCATCAATCACTTGAAATTTTCAAACATTGTGCTTTAATCATATTCATCTACCTGTCCCAGTAACTCCCAGACCCACAACCGTTTCTTTAACCACTCTATCCTGTATACACACACATGCACACGTGCGCGTGCGCATGCACACACACACACACACACACACACACACACACAAGTTATCAAGCCCAATTTATGCTGTTTTTATACTCCTGGATGTGTGACCATTCACTGACCACGGTCAGTCTACTAGGGGAACCCTTAAAGAACTAACCCACCTTCTCCCAGAAGCTGTCAATCACCAATAGCTCTTCAGATAGGGCTGGGACTTCCTGCCCACATCTTCCTCCAGGCTGCCTAGTCTAATTGCTTGACCTTGCACAGGTCCTGTGGATGCTATCATAACTGCTGTGAGCTCACATGCTCAAGTGCACTGCTGTGTGCAGAAGACAGTTTTCTTGTGTTCATCCACCACCTCTGGGTCTTCCAATATGTCTGCCCCTCCTTCCATAACAACCTCCCCAGTCTTTAAGGGAGGGATTGTGGTATGGATGTCCTGGTTAGGACTGAACATTCTGCAGTCAGTTCTCTACTTCATGAGCCATTGTGAGTCTCTGTGATAATGCCGTATACTGCAGAAAGAAACAAGAACTGTAATCTATGGCTGTATTGATAAGCCAGGAGGCAGTTTAATGGTGTATCATTTTGGCAGAATAATAGCAGTAGGTTCTCCCCTGGGAACTGACCACTGGCCACTTCACCACCAGCTTTTGGCCCTGATTAACTGGGCCAGGTATTTTTAATCAGAGTTCCTTTGACTTTTAAAGAATCAGACACATAAGTACACGTAATTGGCCATATTGACAAAAGGCCTAGGCACAAATACAGAGCAGAGCAAAGAGCATCAAAGTGGTTCATTCTTCCAGGCAAAGTCCAGCCAGGTCAACAGTCTAACCGGCAGTAGCTGGACCTGCCATGATCACCTCTTCCTTTTCCTGTCTATAGGACTCTCCTTTCCATTAGTTGGTGGAAATGGGAAATCCATTGAGATCATTTGCGGTCTTGTATGGACCAGGCTCAGAGAAGGTGAGTATGGTTTCTCCTACTCACCTATAACCATGAAGAGTCCAGGACCAAGTAGCTGGCCAGGCAGGACAGACAGGAAGACTGGGGATGGAAGGAGCTGCTCAACCTTCCAAGGACAGTGCCCTTGGCATGGTCGCTGTAACATCTTGGTGGCTGCCTGCCAGGATAAAATCAAATTTCAGATCTGGAGAAGATCTGTGGAAAATTTATTTTTCATCAGAGGATTCCTGAAGGCCCCTTTCTCTTGCTCGACTGCAGCTATATCACTGAAGTCCCTTCTTCACAGACTGACGTGATGTAGCCCAGCCCACAGGCAGGAGTCCTGGGAACTGCAGGCCTTGGGCTCCTGTTACAGCAGCTTGCCTGGCTTCTAGCTCCACTTCCGAAGCCTAGTTACTTACTGGTCTCCTTGCCTCAGGTTGTAATTTGCTAATAGAAGACAACGGGCTTACAGCTTTGTTACACAGGAGAATCAAAACGTGAGGTTTTGCAGGAGTCCAGGCTAAATGTATTAGAATATTCTTGTATTAA
This sequence comes from Psammomys obesus, assembly GCF_907164565.1. Taxonomy (NCBI): domain Eukaryota; kingdom Metazoa; phylum Chordata; class Mammalia; order Rodentia; family Muridae; genus Psammomys; species Psammomys obesus. The sequence continues at coordinate 2,977,149 of NW_026596440.1, read as the reverse complement.
GTTTCAGCACTTAGCAAAGACATAATCAAAGTGTACATGGTGATGAGGTCTATAGACAAAGAAAAGGCAGAGGGCACAGCGGCCCTGGAGTTGGCAAGACAGAAGGAACTTCCACTAAATGAAAGGAAACCCCACGTGACCAGCAGGCAACAGGGACATGAAACATCACTCTTACCCAGAGGTGCATAAAGCTTCAACCCTCGGTTCTGAGCACTCAGTGATCTGCCCCATTAATTCATAAGAGATGGATTACAGAAGGAATATTCTTCCAAGAAGGGAGTCTTGGTCTCTGGGCCCTGCGTTTAGTTTCCCAGCCTCATACGTGGGCAAGTCCACAGTAGCTGTGATCTAGGCTGGAAGGTGAAAGGCAGCACAGCTGCTCCATTGGCTGTAGGTACATACATTTGTACCCAGTGTTTATGTGTGTTGTTTTACCAAATGAGTTTTAAACATGTGTTGCATATTCAAGTATATAAAGTCTGTATTGAAAGTAAAGCTGTTTCCTGTATGGATAGATACATCCCTTAGAACCTCAGCAACCCACAGTTTACTTCACAAATTCAAGGAATTTTAAACAAAATGCAACCAGGGTTTAAAAGACACAGCAAAGTGTTTCTACAACATAAGCAGAGAAGATATAACGAGAACAAGAGTGATGAGTGGGAACATGAGAGGATCACATGGCTCATGAGAAAGCAGCCACACACAGGTTAAGTCTATCTGCCAAAACAGCATACAGGGCATGGGTGCTGAGGACAAGACAGGGTGCTCAAGTGGGTCCTGGGGCATACAGACCAGAGCTGAACGGAACTCTGCCGCAGCTTCTTGTCTTTTTAAAGATAATACGCTAAGTCCAGTGAGTGTTGCCCACACGCGTACGAGTGTAGGGCTGTCCTCTGGGATGGAGAATCCTACCCATGGCCACATCCTCAAAGAAGAGTCATTTCCCCTGCCCCTGCCAACAGCTCCCTAGTGAGAGGCAGGGCCTGGAGATCACCCTACGCATCCATGCTGAAACTTTTGGTGGGTTGACCTTGTACAGATGGACGCAGAGCTGTGTGTTTTATTCAAGCACTAGCCGTGTCATGTTCACAGAAGAGCATTTCACTGCACGGATCCCTACTCCACGTTTCTGACATGCTTTCTACCTTCTCTTCTTCAGTGTCCCGGGATCCTTGGTGGTGGTAGAGTTAACACAGAAGTCCCATCTAGGGTTGGCGACTCAGCTTCCCATTCTCAGCACATTCTCCATGATGAATCTCTCCATTGACCACCACAAAGTACAAAGAAGCTTCCTTGGCCAAGGTTGAGAGCAGCTGAGCAAGTCTTTGGACATAAGGCAGGAAGGTTGAGAGGTAGATAGCAACTGGCCTTCTTCACTCTTTACATAGGAAAAAATGAAAACATGAGATATAATTTGTGTTTAAAACTTTGTTTTCTATTTTGTAGTGAGCAACAATCAAATTTTCATTGCAGACATATAACTCACTGTTTATTGAAATAATGAATGTGTGTGCTCTTGGAGAAGTGGCTGCTTATAATGATTTGGATTTATCTCCTTCTATAATATGATGATAAGTATAGGATAAAAATGTACTTACTTGTGACAAAAGGAGCTAGAGCAAAGGAAAAAGTCTTTCCCAAGTGACAAACACTATTAAGTGGTCCCTAAGTTATTCTTAAAACTTTACACACAAAAACCTGTATGCCAAGAAAGTTAACAGGAAGATAAAGAAACCATAGCTCATGCACAAAAATCAAGACTAACATTTGTGCAACGTATCCAACTTCACAGATAATTAAATAAAGGTGCATTCAAGGTGATACATGTGATTCTCGGAGCATTGTCCAGGCTCCAAACAGAAGCAAACACAACAGTGTAATTTGCACTACAGTGTCTGATAGCTCCAAACAGAAGCAAACACAACAGTGTAATTTGCACTACAGTGTCTGATACCAATATGGTAAGTGCCAAAGATATTTGTATGTAAATCTTGTATTGGAATAGGGAAATGACCAAGGTGGCATGTGTTGATGAAGCATAAATTTAGACATAAAAAATCTAAACCTAGACATTTAATCTCTGTGAACATATTCTCAGCAAATGTGCACAAGTGATTTTGTAACAACATTGATTAAAATGTGTATAATTGTAAGCACAAATGTGCATCAATGAAGGACTTGCCACTAAATTAAATTAGATAATGGCCATATAACATCGTTCTATACAGTCACTAACATGGAGTGGCTATTTTCTTTTATGACTGACACGTGAAAAGATGTATGTAATCTAGTATAAGTGCATAAATGTATGCCAAACTAGCATAGGCAAGTGTGTCTTCTTGAATGATCTGTGTGCATTGATCATGCATGTGATTGTTGGACACATGCTACTGGCTCTCAAGATCTGGTTACACCTATCCTTGTTTTGTAAACCTGCCTAAGACATATCTGATTGGTTGATTAATCAGTCTACACCTGGGCAGAGCAGAATGGGTAGGCGTGCCTAAGGTTTTCCTGCCTTGGAGGACATGGACTAGGATGGCATTGGATGGGCACTTGGAGATGGATGGTGAAGTTATTGAGCCAGCGTAGATGAATATCTGCCCTGCATCAGGTACACAGGCAATTATAAAATCTAACAAATGTTTGTGTCTCATTGCTGTGACAGTGGGTTGAGTAATACCACCATGATAATCTTAGGGCTAATAATAAACATGATACAGTCCAACACTCTTTTTTATTTACTACAACATGTGACTGTACAAACATACATGGTAAAACATACTTTCATTTTCTTCTACACTCTGCTCATACTCACAAATACACTTTTACTCTGAACTAGGAAACAGGTATTTTTAAAAACTATAAAAATCACTTTTTTGGAGGGTGGATGAATAAAAAGAAGGAAAAAATATCCCCTTCCTTCCTCTCGTGGATTAGCCCTAAGCCAGAGGCCAGGAGAGAAGGTGGTCTGTGTGGGACTTCCTGTTTCTAGCTGCTGATCATCTCATTTGGGCTGAAGTGAGGGTTGGAAGACTCATTAACTGGGGCTTCTGTCCTTAAAAAAGGCAGAAGGCTCCTGTGATGAAAGAACAAAACCTTCCAATACAAACTTCATCTTAAGTTGCTCAGGCTTTTGAATGGAATTGCTCTAATCTGGAGCAAAAATTCACGAGCTATTTGAGGAAAAGCTTGTCATGCAATCATAAGGTAGACCTTCTAAAGGGAAACTGTCCCCACATTTCTCACAAGGACCCCACGATGTCCTCAAGGAACTAGTGCTGGGTTTTGGGTCCCTAACCTGAGAATCCCGATGACAGGGGAAAGCTATACAGGAAAGAACAGGAAGACAGATACAGAGAGAGGGATTCTACAAGGACCATCTGTAGCCCTGGAGCTCCTAACGCAGTGCTCTGAGTGCTCTCAAAGTGGGTGTCACCACTGCTTGTGAAAAGGAGTCACAACTATTCTGTCTAGCAAACTGGACATGCTTTGCAGACCTGTCTGTGAAAATTATATCAAGGGGCACACACAGGCATTGAGCAAAACAAGGACACTGAGGATGGAGCATACCTCAGGATGACCTTCAGTTTAGGTTTCTGCATGAGACTTCTCATTGCACACTTTCAACACTCTGCACAGGTATAATTCAATAACATAATAGTCTCCAGAGAGGACATGCTTCAGGGATCCAAATTTCAGAGCAAATGATGTATTTGAACGTGAGTCGGCAGCCCAGTTTCTGAAAGGAAAGCAGCTCTCTGTCCAAGTCTTCACATGTTCTCTCACTATCTGTCTCATGGGGTCGTAAAATCTATCCAAAGGCCAGGTTATGGTGAAATGAGAACCACTCTCTTGGGAGTGATGTGCTAGAGTCCCCAGTAGCCCAACACAAGGAAAGAACAACACATGGCTGGCCTTAAAGATATACAGTAGTATGACGATCAGATGGGTGGCAAGATCCCTCAGTGAACACAGGAGCTTGCTGCACAAGTCTGGTCACCTGAGTTCAATCCCTAGAACCCACAAAAAAGATGGAAAGAGAGAACCAACTCTACAAAAGCAGTTCTCTGCTCCCTATGTGAATGCCGTAGCATACAAACCCACATCTACACAAGCACGCACGCGTGTGCAACTCTCGCACACTCACTGATAAAAAACTTCCTGTTATAATGACCATGTTTTTGTTAGTTCGTTTTGTTTATTGTGGTGTGGTGTGTATTATAGCTGCAATCTGTGATGTACCAAAATTTAGCCAAGCCTTGAGGAAGGGGAATATAAACCGGATAATCAAAACAACTTACCCTGTTTGCAACAAAAGAGCAAGTAGCAGCTGGTCCCCTAGTACTATGGGCTGTGATGGGCTGAGCTGGAGCTGGTCCCCACCAGGGTCTTTGAGCATCTGAAAGCCTTAGGGAAAGCAGGTGATAGTGGCAGTAACTAAGCACTCGGCTCAGCAGTGACTCACCACTGTCATATCCCCTCACCATGCTACGAGATGGCCACAACCTCACCTGGCTGCGAGGACATGCAGCCAGCCCATGTGTCCGCCCACTCTGACCCCGTAGCCAGAGGCTCTCCTGTCACAGTGCCCCTCAGGATGTCATTGTGTCTCCTCAGACCACAGCTTGCCTCACACTGTGGACTGAGCAATCAGAGCACAGCACTTCGCTACCTTGTCAAAGCTTAAGTCAAGCACAGTTTGGGGAGGTTGAGGATCGTGAAGAGCTTCGCTTTGTACACTGCATTGCTCTTCAGGAGCTGGTGCTGGGGTGCCCCGGGTCTCCCTCCCTAATATCTGGAGGGTAGGCCTGTGGGTCAGGCACATGGGTAGCAATGGGGACCACGCTGGTAGGGACCCAGGAAGGTGGAAGCTGTCTAGTCCTTTCAACCCCTCAGCTTTGCTCAACAGCTCGCAAACAAGTAGAGATTTCATACCTTGTTTTGGGGTGAATGATAAACCACTTCTCTAGCCCATTTCTTGCCTGGGAGCCTAATGTGGCACGATAGGGACTCAGACCAGGCCTGGGTGGCTCCTGGTTGCCAGTGACCTTGAAAACACGGAGGGAAAGCTGGACAGAAAAGCAATTTCATCTCTGAAATTACACACCATGGTTCTCATTCATCTTGATAAGCACTTTTAAGGAGTAAAAGGGGGTGGAAATATTGCTGCTAGAACTGTGGAGGCCTCCTTTTGCCGAGTCAGTTTAAAGTAAATTTAGATGTTCAAAGATGCATTTGGTTTCTGTTGTGAGCTAAATTGGCCGCTTCAGAAGGGCGAAAACAGAAGAACAAGAAGGCAGCCAAAAAGAAACAGGCAACGAACAAAATTATTTTATATTCAATTTTTAAAACACAGGCTTGTTCAGAGTATAATGTTATTTAAGGAATAAGATGACCATCAGTTTTCTTCTTCTGTTTGCATTTGAACTAAGTCACGTGTGTGTGTGCGTGTGTGTGTGTGTGTGTGTGTGTGTGTGTGTGTGTGTATGTGTGTGTGTCCTTTGCTTTGATAAGAAACAACAACAAAAACAGAACCCTCCACTGGTAACCAGGGTCATTATGACCTCCTGGAATCCACACAGCTTAAGACTTCTCAAGTACCAAAAAGCAGAACTGCACAATTTCCTTGTGATAGGAAGAAGGTGTGCGTCTCAGGAATCCAACCCTTTTCTCTGGATTGATGCTCAGAAAAACAGTGAACAGCCTTTCTTTAAGGGCAGCCAGCATAGCAGCCAGGGCCAAGCACAGTGAAAATCTGCATTCCAGAGTCCTCCCTCCCATCAAGGACATACTATGAGATCTATGTGGGGAAGATCCACAGGTAGGAGATAACAAGACAGATACCGTGTTCAGCATTACCTTTTCCTCCTCTGAAGGGTTTTTGGGGATCTACTGGCAGGAAGTGTGTGAACTTGGGGGAGGCAACCTTCAAGCAACCATTCAGGATCAGTTCAGAGGGCTGTTCACTTCTCTTTAGCACATCTTGTCTTAAACAGGGAGCATTCTGAAAACTAAAGCCTCATGCATGCAAAGCTCCAGGCATCCCGTCCACAATCCCTTCCACAGTGGAAGACAGGGTGGGCCTCTTCATCAGGTCTCCCAGGCATGTCCAGGCTGGCCCCAGGACCCAGCCCTTCAATGTGCATACAGATCATCATAGAGGAGAAGGAGGCTACTTGAACTTACGGGATGAGTTTAATCATTCCTTGTATTGTTTATCCTGCTCATGCCAAGAGTTTAGATTTTCACTGAGAAGAATGTGGCTTGTCGATAATGCCAAGAGAACTAAAATCCTTCAGAAATACAATTAGATGCAACCAAGAGCATAGTCTTGAGATCATGGCTGGGGAACAAGGCACCCTGAGCTGGCCGCTCTCCAGGCCATTCTTGGAAGCCCTAGCTGTCTGGGATCTGTGATGTCAGCAGGAGGTTTCAAAACAAAGCTCACTCAGGAAAGACTCCAAGATGCAAGCTGCTCATTACTCTCAGCTGACTATTACCAATGCCATTGCTGGGAGAGAATCCCTGGCCTCTGTGAAAGTTACAATGTTTTTGGAAGATAAGGAGCTGAGCTACCATATCTTTAAGAACACCGACCCCCCCCACACCATGATCTCTAGATTTGAGTATTTGCAGCAGACACCCACTTAATCGCCACCCACTTCTCTAATAAAAGCCTAAGACACGCAAAGAACATTCCTTCATAGAATCCCAGAACTGGCAGGACCAGCTCCTCATTGGTTGAATAAGGGGATAACACAAAGATAGAATTTAAGAGATTAAGGGAAAAAAAGCTGACTTCTTAGATTATATGATGTTAATTTAATGTTACCAGATCATATTTAAAACCTAAAGAGATATTTTTAGAAGTAACTTCAAAATTAAATTTTCCCCTTAAATTATCCACCCTGTAATTCATCCTTGTTGAGTGATTGGGGTGAAGTGGTTTTGAGAGCTTGGTGTCATATGACACACTGCATGTGAGGCGGGCTTTGTACTAAGGGTTTAATGTCTGTGGTATGATTTTGGTGACAACAGGAAAACAGGGCACAGTGCACAGTCCTGGATCCACAGTGGTGTGTGGCGAAGGGACCGGACAGAACAGCACAGTCCTGGCCATTGGAGGAATCTGATGAAACCTCAGTATGGGTACTTAGGCCACAGCAGCACTCCTCCATGGCGAAAAGAGATGGTTGGAGGACAGCTACAGAGCCATGGAACACACAAAAACCTCTCATTTCTTCCAGGGAATCTGTCAAAATGGCTGAACGCCTGAGACATGAGAGAGCCACTCTTTCTCCATTGGATCAAATAGCAAGTCAGCCAAACTCTTTTGTTTCCAGCGTGGGAACGAGGGGCTGGTGGTTCCCATGCCACCCACTTTGGTGATTATTCTGAGCTTCTGGAGAAAGCAGATCTGGAGAATGCCTGACCCCTGCTAGGTCAGCTTCATGCTCAACCGTAGCTCAGGCCTGCTCTCACACACAGCCTGTCTGATAGGATGGTGCCTAAGTTCTTAAGCACATAGCAGATGTGACAAACACATGTTCATTTTATATCTCAGTCAAAAAATAGGAGAATGTATGGTTTCTCCTGTCATTAACAATGGCATGTGTTGAAATTTTTGCCCTGGATTGTATCCATTCTACCTTCTCTACCAGTAGAGTAAAAATGATATTGATCACCTTGAACCTAATCAATTACATTGCTACTGTTAGAGATACAATGGGAACATCACTGTGGACCATGAAGCAAGTCTGAGTCTAGAGTTACAATGCAGGAGAATGCTAGGGTTGAGAGGAAGCCCTCTCAATATAGCAGAAATCCAGGAAAATTATCCAAAAAGATGGGTCTGTTTCCTGCCATCCCCTGCTTGTCTCTTCCCACATTCACAGACTAAACTCAACTCTGTCTAGTCCATGTTCCCCACAGCTTGAAGACTGCTGGATTCAGAGAGAAGCTTTGAACCTCAACCTACAGCATAAAGTCCAGGGCCTGAAGGAAGGTTCTGTGGCCTTGTCTCCCTCTTAGGGGATTTGCATGAATGTTCCAAAGATTTCAAAGTAGTCTAAGAACAACCGGCAAAGCCAACCACTGCTGTGCGTTGCAGGCATAACTGTGCCTGGTTTTGTAGGTATAACCATGGCTGTGTGTTGTAGGTGTAACCAGGGCTGTGTTGTAGGTGTAAGCAGGGCAGTGTGTTGTAGGCGTAGCCACTGCTTTGTGTTGTAGGTGTAAGCAGGGCCCACCTTCTGAGTGCAAGCATGGCCAGGATGATTCTTCAAGATCTGGAGAAAGTGAGGAAGGGCTGATAGGAGAACTCCCAGTTATCTCCGCATACCCAAGGAGCTGAGAGTGAACCCACCCCACTCTCTAGCTGCTAGGCATGACTTGCATGGTGCTTCAGAGCAACAGCCCACATCATTTATTATTTATTTTACATTTTATTAAATTTTAAGTTCACATGCAAAGTAAAAGATTCCTTTATATCACTTTCATACATAACAATGTCATTATTATATGTTCACTTGATTTCCCTGCTGCTCTCCCTTACCCATTGGTCCCTATCTTGCTAGTCCCCATGTCTGCCTTCATTCATTTGCTTGTGGAGTAGCCATCCACACAGAGCAGCTGTCAGGATCCTGTCCATCTCTCAAGTCTGCAAAGGCATCTTCTACCTGTTCCTGTCTCACTGTCTGTAGGTCCTCAGGTCATGCCAGCTCTCAGTGTGCAGTGTTATTTTTGGGAGAATTCTAGCCTTTATTTAACTCTGAGTTGTATATGGATATTGTAAGGCAATGATGTTAATTCCCCTGTGCTATGGGAGGGTAGAAGTTGGCTTATAGCCTGTCAGCATAGCTTTAGTGAATAGCTCAAGAACTCTGCTTTCTAATGTTAGAGTTAGCCCTCTAGATTATCACAATTCCTATATATTTAACCCTGTGACAGGCACTATCAACTTCTACAGAAAACAATGCAAGTAGAAATTGAAGCCTGGAGCAAAACTTGTGATTTGCCCTCATAGTATCTTCTAAATTAAAAGTGCTCATTGAATTGCATTCCAATTTCTCTTCCTTTTATTCTGAAAGTTTCTTGCCAGTGAAGATTTTCTTGCAGCGTTCTCCTGCATACAGCACACAGAGCACATCCACATGACACCCAGGACTGAAACTGAAGCAGTCAGAGAAACTCAACACCTTGAGGAGCCAGGCCAGGAGGTCAAAGCCCCAGATGCATGTATATATAGGCTGGCCCTGGTGCTGCTGAGATCTAGCTAAAAGACACCTCTGTTGTCAGTGTGTACCAGGAGCTCAGGGCAGAAGGCCAAGGCAGCCAGGCTTCCTGATGAGTGAGGAGTATGGCCTTTCTCGGCTGAGCTCATACCATCACCCAGGCTGAAGCCACAGATCCTTGAGGTTAGCTCATGCTCCCAAGAATGTCTGTGGTGTTTGCCCTAAACCCAGGACTGGATCTTGACTGGAGAGCACATTATGATGCTGATGTGGCCTCTATGAAAGGCCATGACCCATGGAATTCCTTGTCATTGTTCCTGGGATAGAAAGCCCAGCTCATGCCAACAAACTGTGCTCCAATTTTGGAAAACTTAATTAGGATGGAATGGGGAGGGGGGAGTGATAGTGATAGTAGCTCTCTACAGAAAGAGCATTGCTGTCACAGTCAGAGGTACCCAGGAGACACAAATCATGAGCAATCCCTCCACGAAGGCCTTTGTTTGCCTTCCAGTGAGGAAGTATACCTTGAAGTTAACAGAAGGTTCTGTAAGCATCTGTTTCTTACCTATGTTGAGGAGAGCTGGAGGCCCCAGCCCAGTCCTTCTAGCAGATTACTACAATGACCTATACCTAAATAGGTCTTATTCATCAGCCCTGGATTCTGACAAGTTGATTTCAGAGTAGAAGTTGCTTTTTTTTTTCCCTAGCGGAACCTGATCCCTCTGATTTTCTTGCAAACAAGGGAGCTGTGGTCAGAAGAGCCTGTCCCAGACAGGAAGAGTGTTCACCTGGGAAAACAAACTGACAAAGAAAACATTTACATATTGCTGGTGACCTGGTGCTCTAGGAAGAAGCCCCACAAGGCCTTTCAGGCAATGGGGCATTTAAAAAGACATTTTTGATTAATGCCTCATCTGTCTATTTCCTGCCCCAGCTTCTTTAAGCTGGGGTTATCCTGAGACCCCAGAGTGGAGAAGCGAGCCTTCCTTCCAGCCTTCAAGCTCATAGCCTCCTTCATTGCTTTCCTGCTTTCTCCAAAGGGAAAAGATGATTTTATTATTGTCAAATTTGAGAAATTCAATAGAACAAAGAGGGCAGAGATGTGCGATAAGGTTTCCTTATAGAAAGGGCTCATATATTCAGTCATTCTCAGGAAAGCAGTGTGTTCTAACCGTGCTTATTCCACTGGGCCAGTCTTTGATGACAACGCCTCTTACACGTGTATTTTGAAACCCAGGCAGCAGTGTACAAAACTACCTTTACATAGCAAATGTTAAGGTTTGAATGAAATGTCCCCAAGTCTCATTTGTTTATATACTGGGCCCTCATCTGGTGGTGTTGTTTGGGAAGTGTGCAAAACTTCCCAGGTTGACACCTGGTCAACCTGTAGTGTAGGTCAGGGTTCCAGACTGGCTCTGAACTAAGCTCTCTGCTTTTTGTTCTGCCATATCTGCAGCATCTCTGAATCACTGTGAACTCTGCTGTGTGTTGCCCACCACAATGAATTGAAGCTCTGAAACCATAAATCAAACTAAATCCCTCATGCCAGAAGTTCTTTACTGCTAGGTGTTTTGTTACAGCAACTAACACAACAAGAAACTGGCATCTTGGGTTTTTGGCTGTTGGGAGTTCAGAATGAGTTGGTGCAGAGTGGGTCAGGACATCCACATCTGGGAGCAGAAGGACCTGCTTTATCAACATCTGAGACAGATGGAAAAGGAGGGCGCTTGCTCACCAAAGTATCTTCCTCCCTCTGAATCAGAACTCCAAATATCTCAGCTAATGCAGCCATGGCTGTGTAGCAGCCATGTGGTTCCTCCTTAACCACCTGACCTTTCTAAGAAGGGTCCTTGAGGCTGTACTGTCCCACCAGAGAAAGGGCTTCAAGAAGTTGGCCAGGCCTCCATAATATAAAATAAAAACGTTGGTGGACTGAGTTACTGGTAGTCCAAATAACTGTGGTACTGCTGTCCACATGCATGCAACAGAAGAGGGGGGCCTGGTGTTGTCCCCACACCCCTGCTTCTTCTCACTGGCACTTACACTGAGCTGTGTCACTGTGTATACAGCCCTCTGTCCTCTTCAACATAGGATCTGGTAGGAAGCTTTCAAAGCTTCCTTCAAATGTGCAGGCTCTAAAACTTCCGTCTTATACCCTTGATCTATGGAGCTCACCTGTAGAAAATGTTTCCCCACTTTATTAAGCAGATTGGTCCTCCCTTATGCATAAACTGGAAGCATTCTTGACAGGCTTTGAATCATTAGCATCTCTGGGGAAAGTCAGGAGAGTCCCTGGAGCTCTCTGTTCCTTGCCTCTGCATGTTGGAGGCCCATGTTTCCCTATCCCCTCCAATGTGTTTCTCCCCTGATACTAACATGTCTAATTTATTGAAATGAACAAAGCCCCTATGTTAGCAGGGTCATCCCCAACACGAGTGTGTACAATAAAACACATCTGATGTTTTCAAATGAACATTTTGTCTTAAATCGCAAACGATTGGATTACTGTGACAGGCTGACAAAACAAACCATCACTCAGCAGCTGTCACATCTGTCTCCAAGCATCTTTCTGGGATCTGGCCAAGACTCTCAGAGAGGTGTGGGGGAAGGCTCTGGGGACAGACAGACAGCCATGTGGACAGTCAACACTGTGCCTTTGTTTTTCTACCTTAAATCCTTTCTAAAAGCAAACCATGTCTGTATACAAAGAACTGAAAACACACATGGTATTTTAAACCTATACTTTGCCAGTAAAGAGTGTTTGTTCTCACTGTCTCCCTCCCTCCTTATCTTGAACCCCAAACCTTGAACATTTGCCAAAACATAATGCCTAACATTTAGGTCATCTCTCCCCACCCTTTTTGTTTTGTTTAATAGAAAGATAATTATCAAAAAACATTTAAGGGCATAACTCTTAAATATTGATCTCAATAGGTGTTTGGGTATTTTTGTTGTTTGTTTTTTCCATTTTCTCTCAAGTTAGGTAGAAGCTAGATATGAGCAGGAGAGGATGCAGGCTAAGCCTAAACCCTGTCATTTAACCTTAGCTCTGTGAGCAGCAGACAGGTCATGAGATTGCAGGGTGACTCTGGAATCCTGAGGAATTCTCGTTCAAGCCAGTTATAAGCTGAAATGGACACAGGGGAGTCGCAAGTTTTAAAAAGATGGCATGTTTTAAAGTCACCAGTCACAGGAGAGAGGAATGGAAGACTTGCCGAGATGGCCTGAGGACTTGTAGACCTGTACTCTCTAGAGAGCACTGTCCACTGGGATGAGGAGATGGGCACATGCTTCTCAGCAGTGATAAGCACAGAGGGCTACTCAGAATCTTCTTCGTGAATGAAGGAAAAGGCACAGCTGTAGTGGGTGATAAGAGCGTATGTAATGAGAGGAGAGCTGCAGGGAATCTTATGAAAGAAATGGGAGATAGTAAGATCTGAAGAGGACAGGAGCTCCACAAGGACAGCAACAGATCCAAAAAGTCTGGGCACAGGAGTCTTTTCTGAAACTGATAATCCAGCTAAGGACCAATCATGGAGATGGCCTGGAACCCCTTCACAGAGGTAGCCTATGGCAGTTCAGTATCCAACTGGCCTCCATAGTAATGGAGACAGGGACTGTCTCTGACATGAACTGATTGGCCTGCTCTTTGATCATCTCCCCCTAAGTGGGGAGCAGCCTTACCAGGCCACAGAAGACCATGCAGCCACTCCTGATGAGACCTGATAGACTAGGATCAGAAGGAAGGGGAGGAGGACCTCCCTTTTCAGTGGACTGGGAGAGGAACACAGGTGGGGAAGAAGGAGGGGTGGATTGGGAGGGGAGGAAGGAGGGAGGTATAGGTCGGATACAAAGTGAATAAACTGTAATTAATAAAAATAAAAATAATCACATAAATAAAATTTAAGGCATTTAAGTAACTACAATGAACATATTGGATAGTCAGATCTGGCTCCAATTTTCAGAAGAGAATAAAAGGAACATATTACTTCAGTAAATTGTAGTTGAGTAGAGGCACCTTTAGAGACTTCCGACTTGACTTGCTTCACCCCCATGAGCCTTCAAGTTAAAAATACTCTATGGAGTTGAGATAACAGACTAAAACCTGAAAGCTCAGTAGGCTTGCTTATGGGTTTTCTTTCATTTTTGTCTTTTCCTGTATTTCATGTTAGTCTCCTGAGTGGACTTCAGAGTGAGTACCTGGGCAGGACTGGTCACTCTCCTGAGCTGACTTCAGAGTGAGTATCTGGACAGACTGGTCACTGGCCCCATGCTGCTCTTTTTGCCTATTCTTCCAATAAGGTCTGTGTTGCACCAGTGTCCAGCTTCTGCTCTGCATGTGACTAGGAACCCTGCTGGAAACAAACTCCATGAAAAATAAACAGCTTGTTTTAGCGAAGGGGCAGGGGCAGGGCTCAGTAGAAATGCTGGGTTTCTATTTGGGGAGTTTCTGTGCTCTCCCTCCTGCACCAGCTTCAGACTGGCTCTTTCCCCACATCTGCCTACCTTCCACCAAAGCCTGGGGGTCACGGCTTCTGCTCCAGAACACACTTCTGCCTGTTTGTGTGCTTGTTATCTGCCTTTCTCCCGCTTTTTGTCAGCTCTGCTTCTAGATTCCAAGCCACACAGCAAAGAGACCTTGGCAGCATTAGATTCTTTGGGGAAGCAGAGATGTTGCTGGTAGTTAATAAATATTTAAGGGCAACAGGAATAACACAGAAACTTTGAATGAGATCTCATACCTGAGCTAATAGTCTCTCATAACTTCCTGGCAGGAAAAGACAAGGAACAATTCCTCTCCACAATGGTGCATTAAGGGAGTGGTTCTCCCTTATAGGAAGAGAGGAAGGAGGAAAGAGGAAGGATGGGGAAGAAGAAGAGAGGGGGAAGAAGATGGGTCAAGAAAAGAAGAGAAGGAAGAAGGAGGGGGAGAGATAGAAAAGGAAAGAGATAGAACTGATTTTTCCCTTGGGTATGGGCTAGTCATTTCTGCACTAAACCCCATATTTAATCTCATAGCTCTTTCAGAGACCATCTGATGTTGAGCACTCCATTCTGGTTGTCTGAACTACTGTTGGACCAATAGAGTTGCTAAGCCATCAGTTCTCAACAAGGTGTACCATGGAGTCCTGGAATCTCTGCTGTGTTGTTAATTGTGTAGGTTTAGTCACACAGGTTTTAAATAGATATTCATCCTCAAACTCTGCCTGCCATTTGGTCTGAGAAAAGTAATTCTGGACATGTGGTGATGTCACATAGACTTGTTCTCAGGGTCTGAATAGAGTAGGCCTGGAGCTGGAGCTGGAGACAGGACAGCACTCTGCTAATTACCACAGAGTTCCCGGGCACATCTCCTTGCCCTTTTGTCATGGCAGGCTCGTGCTGTTTGGTGTTGCTGATGGAATCCCTCCTGGAAGGCTGCAGGACTCACTAAGACACATACTGGACATCCACCAAACAGCAAATGGGCATAGACATGAGTGACCCAGTGTTGACGGAATGGTACCCCCTCAGCAGCACAGTGTCTGAATGGCAGAGTCCAGTCTGAGCTCCTCCCGTGTTCACCCCCAGCATCACTCAGCATAGACCTGGGTAAATGGTCACAGCTCCTAGGGAAGCTGTGCTGAGAAGGTGGAGGAAGGGCAAGAGTCTGTCTGCGTGTGCAGGTGTGAGCTGGGCAGGGAGAGCTGAGCCTTTGTACAGACTGGTCTACCCTGAGGCCCAAGCTTCTGTATCTCTATGAAGGGCACAGAGACACAGGGGACTGGTCTCTGAGATCCTGCCACACAAGCAGCTCTGGATGCCTCCCAGGAGTGAGGGGAAGGCAGTGCAGTTGCTAAGAGAAAACTGCCTGATGGTGTGTCAGCAAATACATTAATGACAGTTAGCTCCCCCTCTGGTGAGTAGCTTGCTGAAAACTGCAGAGTGGACGTGTGGACTTTATCATGGTTCATCATGTAACCACATAATTGAGCCTGTAATTAATTAGCAAAAGTGAACAGTCCCAGGAAAGGAATGTGCAAGGTCCTAGAACAACTTCTGGCAATGCATGTCAACGCTTAATTGGGAGTCCAAAATGTCTTTGAAATAAAACAACACTGGAAACTGAGGGCTCAGAGTTCTTCTTTCTTAAGATGTTTGGAATTAGCCCATATCATGATGCCATGGGCCACTGTGGTCAGGAGAATTTGTGGGATGAAGAGCCCCAGAGTAGGGGTGCCATACTGCTGAGATAGATTCTCAAGAATAACAAGGGGATTTGGGTCAGTTCCCAAGTACAATAGGAAGTCACCAAGGCATCAGACCGTGGGTCCCATAGGCCCCTGTTGACTGGACCACAGCTAGGAAGCTACAGTGGAGAAGGTAAACAGGAAGAAGACAGGTGCCGTAAAGTCCTGCCTGAGCTTTGGAGGTGTTTGCTTGGAGACAGAACAATGGTACCTGCCAAATAAGGTAAAGTATCAAAAGGAAGGCCTGGAAGACATGGTGAAGACATGACTTGAAAGTTGGAGGCAAGATCCTATCAGCCACAGAGGGGAACAGGGCTGCCCTCAAGCAGGTAGGCCACCCAGGAGGTACAGACATCAGTGGTGTACTGTCCAGAGGAACTGTAAACTCCATCTCACATCACCACAGTTGGAATGGCTCTTACATGGCATGCTGAGTCACAAGGGAGAATTGTGAAGAAATAAATAGCTGGAATTTCCACTTAAACAGCATATACTAGTGTCTCATTCATTCTGACATCGCAAACACTTGCAACTGGATATAGTTTGGATATAAAAATGATTAAGAATTAGGAGAATATGGTCTTCTTATAATCGTCACCTCCTGAGAAGGACTCATAACATTTAGTTCTTCATGCTGAGATCAGGCAGCATGCCTGGCTCCTGGCACTGAAGAGAAGGAATGACCAGAAGGGAGGCAGAGAAGTGAGAGGGTTTGAGGGAACGCAAATGGGAGACAACAGAAAAACTCATGGCTAATGCAAGCCTCATTTCTGAGTCATGTGGGCATTACATGTTAGATGTGAATCACATCCTTGGGGCAGGAGATGTACACCTGCATTTGTGCCTGTAGAGGTCAGAAGTATCATGATGTTGTTCCTCAGGTGCTATGAACGGCTTTCAGACAAAAGTCCCTCACAGTCCTGAATACCTGCCAGCTGGCCAATGAACTTCAGGTGGATCTGCCTGTCTTAGCATCCCCAGCTTTGAGCTTGTAAGTGGTTGCCAGCACAGCTGGCTGAGCCCTCTCCCCAGCCTGCTGATTCACTTCTTTAGCTTGTCTGGCTGTGGTGGTGCCCTCTTTCCCCACCTTCAGAGTTCACTCTCTACCAAGCTCCATTCCCTAAGCTGTAGGAGGCCACATGTTATCTTCTTGGTCAAACGTCAATTCTGAAACCCACTCCTCCTCTTCAACATATCTTCAGTTCCTCTCAATACTTTTCAAAGTTAAGTATTTAACTTTAGCTTGTCTATACTATAATAATAATTCAATATTTTCATCACAAATAATATTTAATTAATATTACTAGTTAATGATAATTAATTAGTTGATAATTAATTAAATAGTAATTATTATAAAACAGAATTCATTTGTGAGGAACATACAAGTTAGTTTTGATTTAATATGACTGTCCCATGTATAGACTTTTTTTGTACATGTTTTGGTGGGAGAGGAACTCATGCTATGTTGTAGATATGGAGATCAATGGAAAACTTGCAGGAATTGGTTCTCTCCTTCCATTACATGGATCCTTGGGGATCAAAGTCAGGTCATCAGGCTTGTCTGCAAGTGCCTTTGCCTACTCACACAGCCACTCAGCCATCTCTGGACCCGAGACATCCCAGCATACCTATGGTTTCTCAGAAGGAGCTGTCTGTCTTTCAGGGTTCCCTCACTGAAGTTCTGGAAGGTGAGGAACACAAATGTAAATGACCCACTCACAGCTTAAAGCCAGGTGCTGGCACAGCACTCTGGGTCACGGAGTCCTATGTTCCACCTTTTTCCTTACCCAGACACCCAGACACACTTCACAGGGGCACAGAGCGATGTTTCGGCCTCGCAGACACTGCAGAGGCACCTCACAGGGCCACACAGAGATGCTTCAGGCCTGGTCCTCTCACACCTTTCTCTTCCCCTGCAACAGTCCTCAGTGATGTGAACAAAAGCAGCTGACAATTCTGACCTAGGTGATCACTAACTATACTGTGGAAAGTGCTGAGAAACCCCAGTTTCCCACTAATGGAAGCACTACGCAAAGAGGGCCTTTCACTATGCTATGAACCTTGATTTTGATTCTGGCAGCCTGGAAGATTGGTGGGGTTCCTTACAGCATAGCACCACTCCAGTTCAGTGGGGAGCATGGTCAAAAGCTTATACAGATATAGCTGTATGACTCAGTTTCCCCACATGTAAAGTAGACACCAAATATTCTCTGCTGGCCACATGCCTGCGAAGATGAAGCTAAGAACGCAACATGCCTTCTGTGTATTTGGTGAGCATCCAGAGCTCAGTTCTCACTTTTAGCAATAATCTCACACATCTTTTAGAGAAGCTGTGCCAATTTTTGAGTATTTGAAAAAGAATTTCCAGGGTGTTGTTCTAGTAGGTATAGTTCACTAGCAGACACAGCTCGAGAGATGTTGCAGGAGTTTCCTCCCACTGAGTCAGACAGCCATGGACGTGATCGGCACAGGGAAGGAGTGGGCTCCCTGGCAGTGGTTGGTTGGAAAGTAAGATACGCAATAACTTGATAGATGCCTGAAGGTAAATGAGAGATAGGCGTGCAGATACAGTAACATGAGAGATATGCATACAGCTATATTAAAATGAGTACTGCTTGCTTGTATATACAGTGAGAGTTGTGCATGCAGACATACTAATATGATTTACTTTTCTCAAGTCTTCTGGGCTTCACTCACAGAAGAGGACAAAGAAACATCTTTCTGGTTCTGGTTTGAAGGTTTGATGGGCACAGAAATCTAAGGAGAGCAGCAAGAGCAGGACTGTAACCCTGCCCCTCCCACCATGGGTTCTGTTCAGATGCAGCTGGAGAAAGTGGCCCCAACAGATAATCTCACTTAGCAGCACGCATCCCCATTGGACAACTGTCTGACTTAACGATGTTTTTACTTTCTGAATGTGAGAAGTTATATACACAGTATCAGTTACTTTGTTGTTGTTGTTGCTATGAAAAAAGGCTGGCAAGAACAATTTAAAAAGAAAAGGGCTATATTTTGGATTACATCTTCAGAGTATAGTACATTATATTGTTTCAGGGGAGTCCTGGTGGAAGGCGCATGGAAGTCTGGTCCCACTGTGTCTCCATCACAAACACCTGCTAACACCTGTGCTCAGCTCACTCTCTTCTTTTTATTTGGCCCAGGATCTCAGCCCCTGGAGTTGGGCCACCACAGTTGGGGAGAAGGTGCTCACATCCATCAGTGCAGTCTAGAAACTCCTTCCCACACATTACACATGTGTGGCCACAGGCTTGCCTCCTAGGGGCTTCTCAAGTCTAACTGACAGGAACTAGTAACCATTACACATGCTCAGTAGCATCTGTACTTCTCACTTGGAATTTCTGCCTTTTCTGAGGCAAGTGGTACTCAGGGAAGCCCTTTCCTAGGACACTAATGGTATCCACAAGATTCCTCTGCAGCTCCCTTCTGAGTGACATTCCAGCAGCCTCCCTTGGGCCCTCCTTGTTACTTATTATCTTTGGGTCTATGCACTGTAGTATGGCTATCCTGTACTGTATATTTAATATCGGCTTATAAGTGAGTACATGCTATGTGTGTCTTTCTGGGTCTGGGTTACCTCACTCAGGATGATCTTTTCTAGTTCCATCCATTTGCCTGCAAATTGCTTGATTTATTTGTTTTTAATAGCTGAGCAGTATTCCATTGTGTAAATGTACCACAATTTCTGTACCCATTCTTTATTTGAGGAACATTGAAGTTGTTTCGAGTTTCTGGCTACTATGAATAAAGATGCTATGAACATAGTTGAGCAAATGTCCTTGTTGTATGGTGGAGCATCTTTTGGATATATGCCCAGGAATGGTATAGTTGGGTTTTGAGGTAGAACTATTCCCAATTTTCTGAGAAAGCACCATATTGATTTCCAGAGAGGCTGTACAAGTTTGCACTTCCACCAGCAATGTGGAGGAGTGTTCCCCTTTCTCCACATCCTCACCAAAAAAGTGATGTCACTTGAACTTTTGATCTCAGCCATTTTGCTTGGTATAAGATAGAATCTTAGAGTCATTTTAATTTGCATTTCTAAGGACATTGAGTATTTTTTTTAAGTTCTTCTCAGCCATTCAAGATTCCTCTGTTGTGAATTCTTGGTTTAGCTCTGTTGTCTTTTTATAATTGGATTATTTGATTTACTGATGTTTAATTTCTTAAGTTCTTTGAATATTTTGGTTATTAACCTTCTGTCTGATGTATGATTGGCGAAGATCTTTTCCGAGTCTGTAGGCTGTTGTTTTATTCAATTGACAGTGTCCTTTGACTTACAGAAGCTCTTCAGTTTCATGAGATCCCACTTATTAATTGATGATCTCAGAACTTGTGCTGTTGGTGTTCTGTTCAGGAAGTTGTCTCCTATGCCAGTGAGTTCTGGACTTTTCCTCACTTTGTCTTCTAGTAGATTTAGAGTCTCTGGTTTTTTTACATTAGTGTCTTTGATCCACTTGGACTTGATAACAGGTATAGGAGGAGAGAGGGCTAGGAACAAGGAAAACTGAGGAAGGCTTCTCTTTGTCAAGCTGGAGATTGCAACAGGGTAGGCTTTTGGGAGGATAATGGTGTGACTCTTGCTGAGACTCTTAATGGGACGGACATGAAGACTGAAGTGACCACCTCCTAGCCAGGCAAGACGAGTAGAGGGAGGGGAACAACAACCCACAGACAAAACCTTTGATCCACAAATTACCCTGCTGACAAAAAGTGTAGGGATAAAGAAGGAACAAAGATTGAGGGAATGTCCAACCAATAATTGGTCCAACTTCAGACCCACGGTAGAAGCCAGTCCCTGACACTATTAATGATGTTTTGCTATGCTTGCAGACAGGAGCCTAAGTTGGCTGTCATCTGTGAGGCTCTAGCCAGCAGTAAACGGAGACAGGTGCTGGGACTTGTAGCTAAGAAAGGGGCAGAGCTCTGGAGGTCCTGTGGAAGTGTTAGGGGAATGATGGAAAAACCTGGGGGGAGAGGAACCTCACAAGAAGACCAACAGAGACAACTAACCTAGTCCCATAGGAGCTTTCAGAGACCAAGACATCAAGCAAAGATCATGCATAGTTTAGACTTAGGTCCCCGCACATATGTAGCCAATGGGTGGCTTGGTCTTCATGTGCAGCATTGAGGTGGCAGGCATTGGAGCTGAGGAAGACAGAAAGACAGAAGACAGAAAGACAGAAGCCTGTGGAACAATGGAAAGAGGTGTGAAGTGTGGGGAGAGAGAGCGCATGGCATTGTGAGCATTCACGTCATGCAGGTGTAGCTCAGCTCTCTGCCAGACCTTTGCAGCAGTAAAACAGCAGGGCTTCTTTTTCCAAAGTTTTACTAGTTATCCTTGTGAGATGGGGCAACCAGGAGAAGAATGTGCAGGAGCTTCTCAGCGACAAACGGTCTGTAGCCCTAGAGGAGCCAGTCACCCATCAGCTCAGAGTTGGTGAGGACAGCTGTGTAGGCCTCTGTTTGTGAGCCCACCAAGCTGGCAGGATCCACCTGAGGCTTCTAAGAGGGTGACAAGGCTCTGAGAAACTGCTTCTCAGTGGAACTCAGGTCCCCACTATTATGATCACAGAGCGTCCTGAACCTACACTGACCACGCCCACTGGGAGCTCATGACCTTTCAGTGCACCTCACAGGGTAGAAGGCAGACAGGAAGGCTGTCTTCAGCTCACTAGTATCAGCCTTTGGTTACTACTTTGCTGCTGCCAACAAAACTAAGGCAATATCAACATAGAAAAAGTGAAAAGTGTCTCCCAGGAAGTTGTGGATATATCTGAAGCCCATCATGTGCCCACCTGAAAACCGTCATAATGAAACCCATTATTTTGTGTAATTAACATATGGTAATAAAACATTTAAATAAGTAACAATACGAAATCACTCTGTGGGTAAACAGAGGCAAGGAGGGCAATAGCAAGCAGTCTTTGACTTGTATGGATGATCGCAGTCAGCCGTGACATGCACGCAGACCCTGCTCTGGAGCCAGCAAAGCCTGCTCAGGCTGGGGACTGAGGCACTGATGCAGCCTGGAGATCTGGCAGAGGTCCCGCACAGTGACAGTCTCAGCAGCGCTGCTGGTCCTTTCAATCTGGATGGGAAGACTGTCTTTAGCTCTGATTTGAGGGAAGGCTTCATCTAAAACCACATCTTAATTCTGAAACTTGTCTGGAATAAAAATATATATTTAAAAAAAAGCGTCGTGGAAACACGAAGGACAAGTTTTACATTAAATAAAAATGTGCGTGGCTGGCACTCTCCCTGAAACTGTGTGAACTGTGGAGTGAGCAAGCACACTGCATGCTCTCAGGAGCTGCACCCCTCAAGTCAGCTGCTCCAGAAGACAGTACACAGTGGACTTCTCAGCTTCCTGGAAACACTCACTAAGGTCTGAAGGAGGCAGTGAACCCCAAGATGCTCTCCCAGCAAGGCTTTTAAAGGCCAGGGTTTGCAAGGAAGAGCCCCTGGACACCCCAGAGACCACAACACGCCCTTCTCTCCTTCTTCTTTGTAAATGATAGGATGAAGAGGGACCTGGACCTGTCACACCTGCCCCTGGAGATGGCTCTGGAGGTCACATGCCTCCTGCTGACCCACAGGGCTCAAAGGTTCAAAGCCAATATTCTAAGATATATGGGGATTGTGTGTTCTCAATTCCACAGTGTTTGTCATTTTGGGAAAAAAAAGGTTCCTTTGTATTCCCAAATTGTCTGTTATTTCAATGCAAGCTCAGATCTAATTGGCACACATTTATAGACATTATTATTTCAAGAATAGTGACCATGAAGAAATTTCTGCGACTAAAGTAGTTCGAAACCACTGGAAAGGGTACACAACAGTTGCCTAGAACATTCTCTTCTCTTTAAAGGGGTGGGGGAGAGGAGAAAAAAATGGTGAAGACAGGAGACAATCTATTCAGTTCTGAGGATCTGAAGATAAAGAATGGCAGGAACATGAGGTAATACGAAGGCGTGGCTGATGATAAAAGGACAAAAGAGTTAAAAAGAAAAAAAAGTCCACAAATTTTAACTGACTACTCTAAGCATCATATCGGTTTCCCATGATGGGATAGATTCCTATCCCATCTGGGATTTTAATTCCATCCCCCGCCCCATCAATCATCCCAATATAAACAGCACAAACAGTACCTTGTGGCTTCTGTGGTTTGCACATTGCACCTCATCTTCTGTGATCCTTCAGATAATGCCTTCTGGAGATGTGGATTTTATTGTTTGTATGGATGAAGAAACTGAGGAGCAAGAAAGCAAGTGACACATGTGTGGTCTTACAGGAAGCATGGGCTTATCAGGGAGGGGAGTAGCACACATCCTCAGCTAACAGTCACACAACTGAACTTTGCACATTCTCTTCCCAGGTCACAGGTTACAGGAGAGACTTTTGGTCGCCAGGAGAGCTACAACAGGAGAACAGCTCCAAGCTGCTCTAAGACAATTCACCAACAGAGCCCCGGGCTTTTTTTTTTTTTTTTTTTAATTCCCTCACATTTTCTCAAGTGGATTTGCTTTTGATTTTGGTTTGCTTTCGCTACACTGAACCCAGTTTTCTCTTAAGGTCTTTCCAGAAACTCCAGATATAATTAAAACTTCTCACTGGTGACATATTTTGAGGACAATCATCACATCTCATATTAATTTCTGAAGAGACGACACCACCCCAACCAAACTGTTTCTAACACAGGTGTGACTGTCCATGTCAGCAGTTCAGTCCATGAAGTGAGCTCCTCGGAAAAATTACAATGCACATAAGGTGTGATTGCTAAGGAGCTTCACCAGGTCCTTCCCAGCAGGCTCATGCAGCTCCCAACCTGCAATGAAAGGCGAAATAGCTTTGCATTTAGCAGCTGCTGTTGTGCACAGCCTTTCAATTACCACATTAGTCAGCCATGGACATTATGGGCCTGCCAGCGACTGGACAATGGCATTCCCATTTCAGAATGCAGACCTCCTCTCTCTTACCAATTAGCACTGTCCACAGGCTGGCCACGGGTGAGCCTCGGAGCTCTGTCTGTGAATTTAGTGCTCAGTGCCAGGAATACCTAGAAAATTATCTACTAATTATCTAGCATTATCTGTGTCCGTTCATGTCTACAGAGCAGCTCATGTAATTACAAGCCCCCTTGCTATTTACCTCTAAAGAGTGGGCTTAACTGAGAATTTCTCCAAAAGGGTTTGCACGAAAGGCTGGTAATTATGTGCTTTGCATTCTTCAAGGGAGCTCTCCCAGGTATCAACAACAAATACAGTCCCTGAACAAGGAGCTCAGAGGTGCTTCCCAGTGAGCCGGAAGCAATAATCACATCTTGGTGTTTCCAGGCTTTTTCTTGTACCGGACAATTAGCAGACAGCACGCCAACTCATCCCAGTTTCACAGGGGAACTCTCAGCTTCCCCCTAAAGCCCTCCAAAGATTCTCTGGAGAGACAGGCTGCCACACCGCACCTGTTGATCTGATGCACCAATGGGGGGGGGGAGGGGAGAGCAAGTTTACAGGAAGCTGCTGTCAAATCCTGCTCAGTGTTTACTTTATTGAGAACATGGGGAATCATAAAAATGTAAGTGATAGGATGGCATATTTATGGTCAAATCAATGTGACTGCTTTATCCATTTCAAATGAACAACTGAAAATATCACTTCCTTACACCCTGGTGTGGAACATTCTAGAAGGGCAGCTAAGAACTTAGAAGTTCTTTAAGTTCCTGGGGGTTTTATTACCCTCCCCATTTGATTTTTAAACAAATGTGGACCTCAAAAAATATTAGAAGTTTGATTAAAGCTATGTATTTTGTTTTCTCTTTTGATGGGAAATTCCTTAACTGTTGACTCTTCACATCTGAATTCTTCACTGTGTGTATTCTGTGGGTATTTCTATATCACACAAAACTCCTGAAGGCTCCATCATATCTCTCATTGATGGGGTTTTTAACAAAGGTTAAACTGGTTGTGTCCAGTTGCTGTGGGCTCCCTCTGTGAGCTTCCTAGAATAGTCTGTTGCCCATGGTCCACAGGATACCCTTTCTCCATCGAAACCTGAAAGCTAGGGTCGTTCATTTTAATTCCTAGCACTGACATGTCAGAAGGCTGGTGTGTCATCTCAGTTTGGGTGGTGATGATGAAGTAACTCCAGGTCTTTAAAAACTCTCCAGGCCCGAAGAACCACGAATGGCTTCCCCACCTAAGAGTTGAGGTCTAATAAGAAAAGATGGTGGTGTCAGAGAGAGGCTATGCTTATCTCAGTGGAGAGCAGTGCTGAAACTGAGCACTGGCGCATGGAAGCCTTGCCTGTGTCAAGGAACGCACTCGGTCTGTAGCTGAAGGCAGAAGTCCCACACTTTCCCATCACCTCTAAACACCCTGCGAGACTTTCAGTACAGCAACACTTCTCAGCATCCACTCCTCCCAGCCTAGATGCCAAAATCAATCGTCCACAGTCAAGTCAAACCCCGGGTTTCTGCTTCCGGTGACCCTGCTTCACTCTGCTTCCCACCTGTGGGCAGGTCCTTCCTGATTCTGCCTAGAACATTCTGAGTTGTTCCTTCTGCCCTCCGTGTCCATCGAGTTCTTGTGCATATGTCTGAATTGCTGTCTCAAAAGTCCCTGCTTCTGCACTCATGAGTCCGTCTGTACTCATTCTTCAGGTAGCAGGAATTTGCCCAAACAAAAGTTCGAAGCGTCCATGTGACTTGATGCTTAGATAGAACCTGTCCAAGCTCTGAGCCCGATGGTGGTGACTTCAGTATCCGCTGACCTAGTTTGTCTTCTTATCAGAACTCTTTTGGGCTGTAGTAATCAGAAACATGTACTTAGGAGAAAGGGAAAACCACCAACAAACGAGTCTAAATGTGATTGTAAAAAAAGTATAATGTTTCTGAAACATTGCATTATTTTGAGCTGTTCTTTCTTTAAAGTAAACAGTTTTTACTTTACTTTTTATTCTTGTATTACTTAATTTTCCATACATTTCAAGATTAAGTTTTAAATTATATTTATATTTTTATTCTCAAATGCTTTCTTAAAATTAGAAAGTTGTGTCGTTTCTATTTTCTATATATTCTTTTTTATTTTTAAATTTAAAAAAAGATTTATTTATTTAATATGCATAATGTTCTGCCTGCATGTACACATACCTGCATGCTAGAAGAGGACGGCAGACCTCACTATAGATGGTTGTGAGCCACCATGTGATTGTTGGGAATTGAACTCACAACCTCTGGAAGAGCAGCCTGTGCTCTTAACATCTGAACCATCTCTCCAGGTCTCTATCTATTTTTAATCTTTGTGGGTAGCCTGGCATAGAGACTTATGCCTGTAGTCTGCTGTACTAGGGGCACTGAGGCAGGAGGATCACTTGAGTTCAAGACCAACCATGTCAACAAAGATATACCTGCTTAAAAACAAATAAACAACAAAAGACACCATCGAATGCCTGTATCTATTTATCATCATCATCATCATCATCATCATCATCATCATCATATATTTTTGTAATTCCACCATTACTTCTGCTTCAACTATAGGGTTACTTAAGTACCTCAGTTACTTTTTAAAACTCACCTAACACTCCTGTTTTTCTTATTATTAATGGTTTTGGGACTTAGAAGTGCAGTGAAGAGCTCATTATTTAGAAGTGATTGCTTACCTTTGTTCCATAATTCATGGTCTGCTTGAAAATACAATGTGTGCTTTTTGTTTACTGAACATAATTTGACACATTTTTATTAGAGCTATGAACTATGTTGTTTATAACTTTTTTGTATATTTCTTACTTTTGTCCTTTTAATGTTACTGACAGCTCTTTGAAGATTCACTTTCTTTTCATTCTCTCGTCTTTCTTTTCAGCTTAAAGAATCAACATTATGCACCTAAGTGGACATATCTAGAGACCTCATGCCTTCTGCTCAGCTTTTGTCCCAAAGGCAGCCCTGTGTGTGTCATGTGTGGTGCTCCACAATACTCATAGTGCTGGCTTCGAGGCCATGGCTAGAACAAGGCAGCTGCCACAGATGGAAGAGATAAGCCACTGTCCTCCAGTTCTGTTCAGTCAATCAGCTTATTGTTGGGCAGCAATGTTTCTATGGAATGTTTCTGTTTGTGGTGGGCCCATATTGCTTGATCCCACCATGCTCTCTCAGACTGTCACTGAGATATAGGGCCCGGATTCTATTTATTTTGAGATTCAACTTCCTTGGGCAAAAAAAGAAAATTATTTAAAGACGCTCATGAACACACACATATATGGGCATGCATAGGCATGTGCACATATGTGTGGTCTAGACACAGACATGTACATACATGTATACATACTGTCAGACAGAAAAGGACATTTTAAACTACCACATTAATCCCTTAAGACAGTAACCATTCATGTGAACACAGATATAATACAGACTGTGGTACAGGAACTCAAGCAGTTCACGGTGGTGCTGGACACAAAAGAAAGGGAAGTCAAAACTGGGGCCTATGGTCCTCAGACCAAGGCTGGATCAAAGGAAAAAAAGGAATCAGGAAGCATTAAAGGACTGGCCTGTACTCGGCCTGAGTAAGGACATGCAACTAAAATAACACTAGAGCTGAAGATATGTCAAAAGGCTAAAGATTTTAAAAAGCATCAAGAAAGCTATCAAACGATTGGGAAGGGGGGGGGGCTTCCCAAATGATTGTCAGGGCAGGCTCAGCACAGGCAGGCCGCAGCTCTTCTTCTCCTCTGATTTAGCCTTTCCACACTTAACACTCTGTACCTGTCGGAGCATGCAAGCACACACACACACACACACACACACACACACACACACACACTCATGCAGGAACATACACTTTCTCAAGATAATTAACACAGGCTTATATGAGTGCCATTTTGACTCAAAACAATAATCTAAAGCCTGTAGTGCCATTAAAATTGTTCAGCACGTGAAACAAAATTCAACTCACACACAAGGAAAGAAGATTAAATTGCCGTCTGAGTCTAGACAGCAAAGGTGAAAATTAGAAGGAAGCACACAAACAAAGACTACTTATCAGAGAAAAATGTACAGTCACCCAAGGCAATATTGTTTTGGCATAAAAATGAGGGAGATAACATTATCAGGTGATAGTCATAACACAATTTTAGTTTAAAGCATAAGGAAAGTTACACAACAGCATATTTATTACATTTTTATATAAGGACAGGGTTAAAAACAATACACACATTTGCTTTTCTCTGCAAAATGAAACGGTGAAACGTGGGCTCACTACAAACAGAAATGGCTGTTTGTAAATAGAGCAGCAGGCAAGTAGGGAAAGATGCTGTTGTTCTTTGCCTCATGTTATTCTTTTTTGTCTTATGGTATTTTTAATAGCGTCCATGCAAGTGTGCCCGTGAATGGGTATGTGCGTGGGCACGGTGCCCACTGAGGCCAGGAGAAGGCGTCAGAGACCCTCAAGCTGCAGCAACGAGCCCAAACTCTGCAACATCGTTACCTTCAAGCTATCTCTCCAGGGCCCAGTAGCAGCTCTTCAAGTTAATTGCAAAGCATTTGAACCATTTCCGTATTTTATGTTACCAAATGAGAGGAAATTTTAAAAAGAAGCATTATGACAGGGTTAGTAGAACTCTGCACAGTGAGACTCTGTCTCAAGAAATAAGAAATGGCAGCTTAATCACTATATGTAGTGAAAATAAACTTAATTACATATCGAATGTTTACCACAACCACTATAGTAGTTAATTCCCCTTGTTGTGGTGAGCAAACTCTCAACAAAGCCAATTAAGAAAGGAAGGGTTTATTTCTGCATTCAATTCGAAGGAGACACAGAGCACGATGGAGGAGAAAGTATGGAGGCAGGAGCGTGGCAGGGAATTAATGCCAAATGGAGCCAGGTGGCAGAAAATCAGACCCCAGTGACCTGCTCCTTCTAGTGAGTGCTCCCCAAGCTCCTTCTAGTGAGTGCTCCCCAGTCTTCTGACACAGTGTCAACATCTGGAGGCCAGGTGCTGAGATCAACCACATGAGCCCATGGCACACACCACACAACTCAAACCACCATGACAGGAAGATAAGGGATAATGTTATTTTAAACACGTAATTCTGATCGCCTGTGCTCAATGAGTTGAATTTCAGAGATCAGAGTTACTACAGACAAGACTTCAATTTCACTAAGCAGCTCTCTCTCGCTCTCTCTTTTCTTATCTGTCTTGTTTGTTTCTGTTTTGGGAACAAGGCCTCATGTAGGTTAGCCTGGCGTCTGACTTGAACTTACTGTGGCTCTGAGGCTGGCCTTGAACTGATCCTCCTCCTTCATTGTCCAACGTGCTGGGATTACAAACATGTGCCACCTTGGCAGTTTAGTGAGGCTGCTTGGAGAGTGACTCTCATCTGCCTGCTACTCCAGGGGAAATAAGTAAATGCTAACCACCTAATAAACAAGAGCTTCCATGTTAGAGAAACCAGATAATAAAAGTGCCTGCTAATGCCAAGCTTTATTTGGAAGGACGGTTTGATGACATACTTTTAAAACCTGTGAACCAGCCACAGCTCATTTTGGTGAAGGAGTGTGCAGCAGGTAGGCCTCACAACCCTTAGAGATCTGCAGCCTCCCTCAGCTTGCAGTGGCCTAGGCAGGGCCCATGCCACTTCAGACTAAGTCCAAGTCCAGGTGGGAAGTTGGGTTAGTCAAAGCTGTGAGGAGATAAATGGACGCAAGTGTGTGCCTTGTGGGTGGGAGGCATGTGCATTAAGCAAGAAGACATTCCTGTGGAATAGAAATGACAGGCACAGTTGAGCATGGTGTGACTGAGAACTGAAAATGCAGAGCAGTGGTCCTCCATGTGAAGGAGAGGAGAAATTGAGCAAAGAGCACATCACTGATCCCTCAGCTCCCACTGGGAGTCTCTTCCTTCCTAAAATGTAGTGTGGTCGGGGCTGGAGAGGCAGCTCAGCTGTTCCGAGCAATGGCTGCTCTTGCAGGGAACCCAGGTTTAGTTCTCAGCACCCAGAGTATCTCACAGGTACCTGTTCCTCCAGTTCCAGTGTCTGATGCCCTGTTCTGACTGCAGACATACACATACACTTATGCACACTCACACTTTCACACACCTCACACATACAAACACATCCTCACACACTCTCACACACGCACACACATACTCACGAACACACATGCTTACACACACTCAAGGTGTTCAGTTAAAAATGTAGATAATTCAGTTGACAAAGTGAAGCTGTTCTTTCCATAAGAAGCCAATTCATGAGCACAGACGTGAGGCTTGAAATTCAAAATAATTTAGTAACTTTTCAGTAAACATTTAGTGTTCATTAAGACAGTACATTACCTGTGGATGTGAGATAGCAAAGACTGAAAAGCTGTCACCATCTCAACCAAGAGACTCAATGTAGATACACTGAGAGCACAGCCACCTGTCTGCCGCTCTAAGTGTTAAGTAGCTGTCCTCCATGCAGTGAATGAGGCCCGTAGCTCAGTTGACGGGACATAGAAATGCCAGAGGAACAAGTGCAAGGATATTACAAGACAGCAACTAGACAGATCCAGAATGTGAGTGGCCTTTCAACAGCCAGCGTCGTGAAAAAAACAAAAGAATTAAAAAGACTCCAGGGAGAAAGGGGCCATTCCAAATCACAGAAAACACGGAGAAAAACTAGGCCTGCACCCAGAGAGAAACCCAAGTTTTGTAAAAGCCAGTGATAAAATATTTTAGAAAAACTAAGCACCACTATGGAAACCATGGGAAGTAATGTTAGAAAATAATTTTCCAATTTAATTTTAATTATTTAAAAATACTTGACAATGACACCCTGATCTGATGATCTTTATACACCTAAACATAGAGATAGGTAAAGACAGTGAAAGATAAATAAAATTAAAACTAAAAACATTGACAAAAACATGCTGCTCAATTTAGGCAATTTATTAATTCTTTTTTAAATCTCTGTAAATGTTTGTAAGATTACTTAAGGTACTTGTGTGTATAGTATAGACTTTTAGGTCTATTATAATTATAAAAGGTTTGGCTTTTACTCAAATCTTTTGGGGCTTTAAGTTTTTTCAGATATAAAATACAATTACATTAAAATTATTCATGATCCCAAGTTAAACAAAGAGCAACCATTCTGATTGTGTTACAAACTTATTTTGCACATCAAATAACAAATGTCTATGACTGACACATGAACATTATTGTTGGGTTTCCATCCTTAACTCTAGAAAGCAATGAGTGGTCTTAGGATTTACAGCTCCTGAATTCAGATTTCTGATCATTTTTGGACCTACTGTTCATTCCTTGAAGGAAATTTTTCTTTTTTAGTAACATGGACACAGAAGTGTTGAGGCCCATTGCTTATTAAATTACACTGAATTCACAGAATAAAAATGATTGTGTGTGTGTGAGAGTGCCTGTGTGTGTGTGTGTCTGCCTGTGTGTGTCATCTGTGTGTCTGAGTGTGTGTGTGTGTTTTCCTGAGGGTGCCTGCATGCAGGTAACGCTTGTGACATCTGAGTGAATATATTTTCAGGCTCATGGTGGTGAGTGACACGGTGTGCTCTCAGGCTGGCCTATCCACAGCACGAAGTCCTGTGTTTGCTTCTCATCTCCTTGGGGTCTCTAGTTATGGTCATGTAATCAGAAACACTTACACTGTGTAGGTGAAGGCAGCTGAGATCCCCTGGAATAATGGAAGTGACATTAATAACATTAAATGTCATAACTCTTGACAAGCTGATGCAAATGAGTAGCTCACTAAGCAAGCAAGGGAAGGAAAATCCCTGAATATATTTTTCTTTAAAGGGTCTGCAGTATTCGAAAGAAATAAAGAAGGAAGGAAAGAGAGAGGGAGGGAGGAAGGAAGGAAGGGAGGGAGGGAGGGAGGAAGGAAGGAAGGAAGGAAGGAAGGAAGGAAGGAAGGAAGGAAGGAAGGGAGGAAGGAAGGGAGGAAGGAAGGAAGGGCAGACAGACTTATTCTGCCAAGATGGAAGCCAGGAGTGCAGGTGAGTTATCCTGAGTCACACTGCTCCAGTTAGTCAACTCTCCCAGCTGCAATCATCTCACTGTGCAACAGAAAATGTTTGATATATGGAGTATGCAAATGTTTCTTTTATTTGCACCTCTCTCTTCAGATTTCACCTCCACTTTCCCTTAATCTTGTCCTCCCACCCCAAGCTAGTGTGATTGACAGGCAGAGGGGACAGGCTAAACACTCACAGGCCTCTGCCCTTCTTTCTCTCAGAAATGTAACAAAGGAGCCCTAAATGAAGCAGGTCCTAGCCTCCCCCTTCTGATGTCACAACAGATTTTGCAGCTCCTTCTGATGTGGCTCCCAGCTCTCTCATCTCCCTGGCCTTGTCAGGAGTTGCCATCATGTAGAAAGGTACACAGTATTTTGAAAGGATTAGACGATAAAACACAACTCAATCCTGTATAAAAGAGAGGCAGGGCTGCGAGGAGGGGGCAGCTGAGGTAGTGTGGCTCGTACAGAGAGAACAGCAAACGGGTGGAACTCCTGTGCTGCTGAAGCAGAAGGGTGAGAATTATAGCTGACAAATATTTACCTCCCCAGGGGAGATGGTGGGGTGAAGGCAGAGGAGGGGAATTAAATGGATGCTTGCAACCTAACCCTTTAGAAAGTCTGGATGCAGGAGAAAAAGAAACCAATATTGTCACTGTCTTCAAAGGGAAGAATTAAAAACAAACAAACAAACAAAGCAGAGCTGAGCAAGCTAAGTCCTGGGACTGTGGGGAGAAATTCTGCACTCCTCCCCTTCTCCTCCCTGTAAGTGATCTCCAAAAGTCAGGGAACACAGGTCCCACAGGATCTGTGTGGCCCAGCCGTTCATTTCAGAGGGAGGAATTACTATCCTGCAGACACTCACTTCCCTGCTTCTCTGCACAGCCAGCAAGAGAAGAAGGCCCCATGATGCGCAGCCCTGTCTGTGACGGCATCTTGTGGCAGAAAAGCCTTTGGCCTTTGCTCACTGTGCGCCCATGCAACACCATTGAGCAGAGAATGTGTTCTTTGCAAACTAAGGATAGTCGAAGTGAGCTGTGCACAAGTCCATACAAATAACATGGCTGATGATCCCAGACAGCGCTTTTGATTGTTACATTCAGCTGACCATTTATAAACACCAGGTCAGGAAGGAAAACCTGAGGGCTGAAAATGCCTGGTTAAACATTAGAAATAAGTTTGGGTTTGCAAAGAAAAAGACCACCACTCCAACTGAAATTCCTAGACAAGACAAACTGTAGTGGAAGTTTTATATATATATATATATATATATATATATGTATATATGTTTTTGTTGTAATTCCAAGCGTGGTATTTGAGAATGATCTTTCCATAGCTGATAACAGCCTCGTGAGAGGCCTGTGATCTTTGCTAGATGATAAGAGCCTTGTGAGAGGGCACATGATCTTTGTAAGCTGGAAACTGCTTCATGCAGGGGTAGTGGTTTTTACAATCTGAAAAACATCCTGGTGCAGACTCTGAGGAGGTATAAATAGGAGGAGGAAGAGGAGAGAGAGGAGGGGATAAGGATTTGAGCCACTCCTGGAGAGAAACGCTTCAGAGAATGCTTACAGGAATTTGCTGGTGCTGGTCCTTGTTGCTACATTTACTTTTCCTGGATTGCTGGTTTGCTAAAGAGGTCTCCATCTCCTGTTCCTACTGACTTTCTTTCTCTTCTACCCAGGGTTGGGGAGGTGAAAGGGAGGTAAAGGTTTAAGGAACCACAAATAAAGTAGGTTTAAAAAAAAAATCAAAGCCTACGGCAAACTTTATTCTTGATTAAGAAGGTATGCTCAGAAGAGCAAAAGGCACAGACAGGAAGCATAACTCAGGTGACATGACCACTGTGTATTTCCCCCTTGGCTGAGGAGTAATTTCATTGTTTATTTATTCTATTCTGAAAAAACTGGCACACAGGAAATGAGGGGGAAAGAAGCCAGCCACTTCCATCAGAGAATGTATCAGGATTTTGTGGTTTTCTGGGTAGGAGAATTAAAACTTTAGAATGAAAGTCTTATAAACCAGAGATATAAAAAGATTTAAATTTTCTGTCTTAAACACAGGTTTATAGAATCCTGTAGAAAAGACTCATATTTAATGTTTCAGTCTGTGGAAACAGTGGTAGGGAATGGGGATGGAGGTGCTACCAGGGCAGAGTATTTGACAGAACTCAAGAGCGCCAACACTGAACAAGTCATTTGTACAATCGAGAACTTCGAAGTAATAGTGATGCTCTTGCCATTCTGATGGCTGATTTCAAGGTTCATAAGGGACAAATGGAGAATGTATTCAGTTGTTTGTCCAAGGTTGCTAGTGGGGTGGTATGTGCATGCCATAATTTAGGGGAGAAGCCACATGAGAGGATAGGGGTCCACGCCAACCTGGACTGCCACAGTCTGAAATGCCTGGCTACTGTTGGCAGCCCTGAGTGTGAACTCACATGCAGGCTCTGCAGACAGATGAAGTGCTGCACACTCAATGACTACCCAGCAGCATATCAGCACCCAGATCCTGTTGTCTAAGTAGCACTGTAATAAAAAGGCTTGAGAGTGAAGACAGAGGGTAATGCAAGGGATGAGGCCAAAATGAGTGTGGAGTGCCTTCCCAAAATTGACGGCATGGTGAAAAGACTCGGAAGAGTATGATGGCCCTGCCTGGAACAGGCTAACTTTGTCAGGATTGCCATGCAAGTCATGATCTTCCCTGATTAGTGTTCTGGAACGAACACTGCTCCCGCGTGAGACCCTCAGGACACCAGTACCAACTGCTCAGAGAAGGATCCCTGACTGAGGCAGAGAAGAACTGGGCACCATGCAGAGTGGAGAGAGCACAGTGAACAAGAGGCTGTTAGAGAGTGAACAATGTCAAGGGCTCAGAAGAATGCCCTTTGAATTTACACTGAAAACTGCGCGTAAAAATGCAGCTCTTTTCTCACTGACTTCGGCACTCAACACTGTATGGTGATCAGGGCAAGTACTGAGCAACATTTCTGATCCTAGTTCATCCTGGAATAAGCCATCTTGCAAAGCCAGTCTGTCTACAAGGCCTAGTCCTGAAGGAGAATGTGCGCTGAAGACAGCACAATTATGAGGTCAGTGATGCAAAGCATGTGTGTCCACACGCAAACATACATAGTTACAGTCTAAAAGATGAAGGACTTTCCCTGAGACTCTGAATGAATAAAGACTCACAGATCTACACAAGAGCTTACATGACCACTGTGGTGATCCAGTGGTTTTCAAGGGTGACTAAATGTGAGATCCATGGTGTGAGTGGCTGCTCCACTCTGCCTCTCTAGGGGCTGTCCTTTCTCTTATGTGATCTCCTTAAGTAGCATCAGGTGTTTGCATTTTTATGAAAGAGAAAAAAAATCCTTCATGAATGAGTTACTGAGGCCTCTGAAAACAAGGAGAGTCCTTGGGAAGCCTGATGCCCTCTGATTTCTATCAGCCATGCTATGGTAACACTGAACAGGATATATGGGCATGAATGAGAAAGTACCACCCTGTATTAATACCCAGAGTCATATTCTTTTTTCAAAAGATGTGTGCACTTATACACACAACAGATTTATGTAAAGTTTAGATTTATACAACCTTAGTTAATGATCAGAACAGGAGTATTAAGCCTAGACCTATGCACCATAAGGTTACAAATCATATTTGATGCTTTTTGATTGTGTTTATAGAAGTGTGTCCTCTTGATGCTAGTACAAGGGAGCATCCTGTCCAGGGATGTGACAAAATTCAGGAGCAGTGAATTTATCTTATTTCTAGATTATCTCTCTAATACTCCCTCAAAATTTCAACAAGACAGTTCCAATAACAGCTTAAAACAGCAGAAATTGCAAATCAAGTATATTCTGCTGCTGCAAAGGAGGTTGACTCATATTGAGTATTTTAAGCCACTTCCTTCCCAGCCCGTCTGTTGTCATAGGAAGCAAGGGCTCACCTATGGACACTTCAGTCAGAGGCATGGTTTGTCTGACCCAGGAGCAGAGGTCAAACTTTGGAAACTACATAAAGGTCCATTTTCTCTGTGTTTACTGAGCAACCAAGGAATGTCTTTTCCACCAGAAAACAAAACAGAGAAAATGCCCCTTCTTGCAATCTTGCCATCTACCAAATGGTAGGGAGAAAGTTACAGGTATGATTTAGAAACAAACAAACAAAACCCTGGCGTTTAGGCAAATGTGAGAGAGTCTATGACTGAGAAGAGAGAGTTACCTCCTGGTAGTTGGGTGAATTCTGCTTCCTCTCTTCCTTGAGACAGGGTAAGCAACTAGAATACGGCTTGGAGTAAACAACGTGATTCTTTCTTTAAACCTTGCCGAGTGTGTGAGGGCAGGAATCACAGAACATCATACCCAGGGAGTATAGAGTTACCTAAGCAACTGGATTTTACACGATGGAGGATTTAGAGCCAAGATAGCTAGCCTGGGGACATGGCTAGGGAGTTGTTAAAATCAGCTCAGAGGTGAGCAGGAGGATTCTAAAGAGGCCACATTGTCCAAAAAGAGGGCTGAAGGCAGGTGGGTTTACGATGTGCCTGGTGGCAGCAATTACAGAATGGCAGCCTAGAGCAAGCCAGGGGCATCCGTCATAGCCACAGCCACTCACTTCCCGAAACAAGTTGTAATGTCTGTTTATCATAGGGTTTAATTCCCCAATGGAGGGAACAAAGGCAAGTATCAAAACAGAGCAAATTTTTTTGACACTAGGAAGTGAAGCAAGGGACTAACCTCTCTCAATCCAGTCTTTGTTAAAATAAACTCTCGCCTTAGCAGCTCATTCAAGATGTCAGTCAAACCCCACACATTAGCACGAGGAAGGGCAGGGCAAGCCACTGAAGCTGCAAAGGAAACAGAGCAGAACATGAAAGGGGAAGTGATTCCAGGTGACTTTCCTCCTGGGGCAGAGGCAGATGCAGGGGACACATGGGCGGAAGGAGGAGCAGTGGTGTCCTGTTGTGCCTGGTTTGGTTTGCCGGGCTTTCATCAGTAGGTGCATGGGTGTCAGCACATGTGAGTAAATCTGGGAGCTTGTGGAAAGGGAGAGGGCTACATCCCACGGAGGCAGGAAGCCCTCCATATGTTCATTAACAACCAAGGTTTTCCTCACTTGGAGAATGAACTGTAGCCATGTTCCCTTTTTACAAACTTCTACCTGTTCTGGATCTATGGCCGTGGTATAATAACTAAGGACAAGTTCAACCTGGATAATGGAAGATGCTTCTAACTGTCACTCTGTGTGGGCTGGATTTTACGCAACTCTGAGGTAAGCATGCGACTGTCACCTAGATATAGGTCCCAGGTGGGGTGGGGACGGAGAGGAGAAGCTGGATTGCAATGGAAATAAGCATGGTTTTCAGGCTTACATGCTGCCATTTTCCTGTTGGCCTTTGGTCTACACATTCAAGGAGAGTGGTCTACAAAGGTCCCATGTTTGACATCTTATCCCATGGGAAGTACATTCTGAGCATTCACACTTGCTGCTACCTGTGAGGACTGTGAATCTTTCTCAGCTGAGGAAAAACAGTAAATAAAGATGTTCCAAGAGGACTCTAAACACAGGCCTAGAAGTGCAAGGAACTCAAGCACATCTCACATTATAAAAACCTGAGCTCACCTCAACAATGTAAAGACCCTGATCCCACCTGACAGTGTGAAGACCCTAAGCTCATCTCACAGTGTGAAGACCTTGAGCTCATCTTGCAGTGTGAAGGCCCTGAGTTCGTCTCACAGTATGAAGATCCCCGAGTTTGTCTGATTTCTGTAGCTATACAAATGTCTTTCATTTTTACTGATTCTCTCTGACTAATCTGATAATCTCTGCACTTCCTCTTCCAAAACGAAGCATACTTTACACTCAGCTCCTCAGCTGCCTTCTACAGTCCTGCTGTCCATGTATGCTAGAATGTGCCATGAATTCACCCAAACCTAAAGGCTCAGAAACTACAGCTTTTGTTCTAGTTTCTTTCAAGCAAGTGACAGTCAATAACGGTACTAGAGAGGGCTTGTATTGAAGAACACATTATGAACATACTTTACAACCAACGGTATGCTCAAGGGACCTGAGAATACTGTCTCCATGCTACTGACTTCCAGCCTCAGGAACACATATGTCATAGCCAGGAGCACAGGTTTTGCCTCATGGTGATAGAGACCAGAAGCCACAACCGGGATCCTTGTTTAAAAACACTGTCTGAAGTGCAGGCCAGAGAGCTCGGCAGAGACAGGTGCCTGCTGTCAAGCCTGATGACCTGAGGACGCACAGGTGGAAGGTGAGAACTGGCTCCTGCAAGTAGTTCTCTGACCTCCACACACAAGTTTTTAGGACACAATGCCTTGGGTGAATTGTTGACCTCTAAAAGTTGTCAATTCCAGTTGTTTAAAGCTACGAACATTCTAGTACATGAACAGGTACTTGGGCCCACAGTTATTGCTATCAGACTCCCCCCATGACACCTCAAGTGGAACAATCTGGTTCACACACTGTTCCTCTGTTTTCATTCTTCGAGCTTGCTTTATTAATCCTATTAGCAAACAGAGGAAGTCTACAGAGGTACAATGCTGCTGTGTGATAGTTTGCAGTACCAGGTAGGCCAGGGACTTTTGCAAAGCAGACTTTGAACCGGGCTCTGACACCTTGGCAGCAAAAGTCAGCATCCAGGCCTTGCAAGCCCCAGGGAAAGGGGGAGTCAGGCCATCAGAATTCTCTGGAATAGCAGTAGTGACCATCTCATGACTCCCACCTATGCCAACTAAACATATAGAATATGCTACAAAGACAGTCTTATGTAGTGAAATCACCAGCTTCATTAAGGACTGGGCACATTTATTTATACCTTATTTATACCCCAGATCCTTAACTGTAGGCTACATTAATGAATGTAGGGCTTGCGAGCTGTGGGATCCTTTGAGCCAGTCTGGACAAGAGGAAGGGTGAGATGTCTACAAACTCTGAAAACCCCATCTTGAGACCGACAGGAGACCACTCCCTTCCTGCCCTGGGCCTGCATGCCCTGGCCCAGGCAGCCTTTCCAACTCCACCTCTGTCACCCTGAGGTAGTTGTAGTCACATAGCCTGGTGGCCAGGTTTCAGGTTAAAACTTTTTATTTCCTTGTGAAATAAAATTAAAATTCCTCTTCATGCAAATGAAGCATCCCCAGTGCCTCAGCCTCAGCCAATGATGCACACTGACCCAAAAACCCCTACCAACTTCTCCAAGGTCTATATAGCCCTTATCTGCTCCCCATCCTCATCCTGACCCCCCAATCAAGTAGAGCTGTTTCACAGAAAACCATCTCAGAGAGGCTGGTCCACACTCACCACCAACACCCATTGGGCTAAGCTTCATTCCTTCCGGTTCAGCCCGGTGCACGACAGTGCCTGGGCAACCTGAATCCAGAAGCAGAACCTGCCATGGCAAACAAATATGGAGGTCATAAAAAGAATATGGAAACAGCAAAGTATGTCTGAACACATAACAATCAAAACTTAATTGAAAAATCAAATGCGTAATGAATCAGGTGTCTTCAGCAGAACTCATTCTGCGTTGTCTCTAAGGAATTCACGGTGTCTTCCTTTCTGAACACAGGACACCAGCACCTTCCACTTCCACCTTCAGGCCGCTGCACCACCTGCCAACAGACACTGATCCCACTAGATTTAAGATCATCCACTGTTACAAACAGCAGCGTTTTTACTACATAAAAAGGTTTCAGATCTTATAGGAACACAATGCCTTCAAAAGGGAAAATGCAGACTTGAAACCAAAGTTATCGTTAAGTATCACACCACTTCATCTTTCAGTTGTATTATGATAAAATATTTTATTTTAAAAATTACTGTTTGAGTTAGTGACTCTAATGTCATTAAAAAAAAATGACAGGAGCTGGGTGATATGACTCAGTGGTAAGCAGTTTGCCTCACAAGCGGGGACACCAGGGGAGACCCTCAGTCCACACTCAGACTGGCAGACTGCTGAGCAGAGGAAG
This sequence comes from Psammomys obesus, assembly GCF_907164565.1. Lineage (NCBI taxonomy): Eukaryota > Metazoa > Chordata > Mammalia > Rodentia > Muridae > Psammomys > Psammomys obesus. Next base: position 2,937,648 of record NW_026596440.1, on the reverse strand, counting down.
GTGCTCAGTGAGATAAACAGTGAGGAACAACACTGAGATTGCCCTCAGGTGTGTCTGTGTCCTGCTTCCTGCCACCTGGATTTTGTCTTGGCACTAGGACAGAACTTCTGTCAATCTCTAAAAAGATCCTAAACGTGCTTCCGCCATTTTGTACTGTGCTTATGGAAGCGATGTTCTCAGTGCTGGCATTCGTGAAATCAGAGTGCTGATCAATTCTGAAAATACTGAAGATTCTTACACATTGCCGTATCTAAAATTCAGAACATGTTTAATTATTGTACAAAAAAATCCCAAACATATCTGTTTACCTAAATATGTGAAGTGCCTATTTAGGATGCAAATTAGCTTTTGTCTTTACTAATAGTAAAATTATGTTTATCAGTAAATATTTGAATCATGTGGCTATTTTACATATTTATAGACCCAGGGTTGTTAAAATTTCTCATATGAAAAGGTGTCACAGAGGGAAAAAGTCTAAGTACATCTGCCTGTTGAGCTTCGAGATCACTGGCCTGGTTAAGCATCAAGGAGCTGTGCACAGTTTGCACTCATTGTGGTCTTTTGGGTAGAAATCGTTGAGTCATGTCCCAGGAGTACTTCTGGCTCACTACCACACAGACTCCTGAGATACTTCCAAGGACCCCAGAGAAAGATGTGACCCTTGCCCAGTCCTGCCTATCTGTCAAATTTGCCTGGTTTTTATCTTTAAACTTGCAAGGACACAATACATGAGCCCACAGAACATCAAGTGAAGATGGAAAACACATGATTTCTGGGCCATGAGGATTCAGAAGAGAACCCCAACAGGGCAGGTACAGGTCTGCTTCAGGGAGAGAAATTCACCATCCTGTACTGTTTTTGATTCACAGGTTTTCCAAGCAGCTCTGGGCTCTCCTGCTTTCCTGTGGTATGTATGTGTGTGTGTTTGCGTATGTCTGTGTGTCTCTGTGTATGTGTCTGTCTGTACATGTGTGTGTAAGTGTCTGTCTGTGTGTCTCTCTGTGTGTGTATGCATATGTGTGTTTGTGTGTGTGTATGTATGGGTATACATATTGGTGTACAGAAAAGTGCATATGGAGGCCAGATATTGACACTGGATATCTTTCTTAATCACTGTCCATCTTAATCTTTGCACACTCATAGTATATCTGTCCAGCTACTCTGACCTTGGGGACCCACTCGTCTCCCTGTGCAGTGCTGGGGTGTCAGGCATGTACCATAGAAGCTGGTTTTCATTTGAGTCCTGGAATCTGAATTTAGGTCCTTTGTATCCACAGCACATACTTTACTGAGTCACCTCCATCCATAGCTCTGGGTTTTGTTTCCTTGTTTTCTCTGCATCAGGGACAAACACTGGACACAACTAGAGAGGGGTAGCCTGAACATGGTGAAAGAGGAGAAATTCCAAAGGACAGGCACCCGACAGCTCCAACTGAGCACAGGCAGCCAGCACTCTCGGTCAGTTCCCAGCAGGATACAAGGCTTTCCTGATCTTCACACTCTAAGTCAGGCAGCACAAGGGGAGGAAAAGGAGTCACTTTCCCCAAGCACAACGCATTCCCTTAAGGAAAGGGACAGAAATTATACAGATTTGAAGATTTGGAAGAGAAAATGGGCTCTGAGAAGGGCTTGATGCTTATTCTCTTGGAAGGGGAATTTGAGAGAATTTCCAAGGAGAGAGACAGCAATAGGCCACTTGTCTTCAGGGACCAGGACTTGTGGGGAGTACAGGAGGATATGGGGGCAGAAGGTGCGTCTAGCCAATGTAGACCTTCCTGGGAAGGTACACGTGTACACACACAGGCCGCACTGCATGCATACAAACCATGCACACACACACTCACACAAGGCACAGCTTTTTCTCGTACCCACACCACTCACAGAGACTACTTTGAGAACCCTGGCCAAAACAACTTAGCTCCATCCCTAACACATGCCAGTCCTTGCCCAGCTCTGGTGTCTCCTCCATCCAAAGTGGGCCTTGTTAGCCTTTGTGGTAGTCATCAGTGTCCGGGATTTGCACCCTCTTCCGGTGGTGTCAATGTGATGCTCCACTGAAGTTAAACAGGGAACAGAACCAACACCATGAGTGACATTTAAAATCAGCAGGGCCCTCATCTGATGGCAGCAAAAAAAAAAAAAAAAAAAAAAAAAAAAAACACAACTGAGTCAGATGCAATAGCAGGCTCTTGCTAATGATCAAGGTGACCTCTGACCCGGTGAGTGAATGCCAAGAGGACCCTGTTTAAGAAGGGACAGTGAGCCTGTACCTTTGAACAGCACTTGTTCATAAATCACCACATTTTCCTAAGCTGACACAACTTTACTTTCCATTAATCCCAAACCACTTTCTGGTTTGGTAGTTAGCTTTCAAACTGTCAAGGCATTACTGTAACTGCGAATGAACTTGACTAAAGGGAAAGCAGCCGCTGGCGATCTGGTTCCGATTTGCTTCTGTGATGAGGAAAGTAGGTGGTGTCAAATCCCAGGGGACCATCCAGCAGCTGAGCAGGCAGGATGCCAGACAGAAAGGAGGGCTGAGAGAATAAACCCCATGCTTTGGAGGCACAGAAGGAACCATTGTGTCCCCAGCAGAAAGCTTTCATTGCCGCCTGCCAGAGCAGGGGGCAAGTCTTCAGAGACACTCAGTTTACCCTGAGGAGGGTGACATGTCAGGGTGTATGTGGTACACCTGAACATAGTATGTCGTTGTTGGATTCCAGGGAGGATGCCACAGGATGCTACTGTGGACTCAGATTAGAACGCTGTAGCAGCTGCCCTGGAAAGGCATTAGGTAGAAACATTTTCTCCCCTAGAAAAACTATGAAGTTTGTGTGTGTGTGTGTTTGTTTGTTTGTTTGTTTTAATGCGGAGTTGTTTACAGAACATGCTCTCGAGGCACTTCCTTAAAACTTGTCCTCATGACATTGTTGGCAACCAGTGAATGTGTGTGTATATGCGTGTGTGTGTATTTGTGTATGTGTGCACATACCTGCCTATCACATACACAGGCAAGAAGTAGACTTCATATCCTCTTCCATCACTATCTATTCCTTACAGGTAAGGTCCCTTCCTGAACACAGGACACCTGTCTTGACTCAGCTAGAAGAGAGCAAGCCCAGTGACCTGTCTACCTATACAACCCAGTTCCTGGTGTCACTGGCATTTACAAGTACGTCTGGCCTGTTACCTAGGTTCTAGTGTCCGAACTCTACTCCCCATTATTGTGAAACAAGTACATTCTGCCATTGCCATCTCTCTAGCTCAGGGCACTTTCTAATTTCTTATGGCTTTCTTGGGATCTTCTGTTGGGCAGCATTTGCTGGCCACTGAATCTCCCTGAGATATACATCAGGTCAACTTGAAGCTGGTCTGCCTGCTGATTGAACTTGCACTGCTGGTGATGTCCTGTTCTGTGAGGAGGGGAGATTGGAGGCACTGGATAAATGAGCAGTAGAAGTGGCTTGGTGCCAAGCTCTTGCTCCAAATCTCACAGTGTGAAGCTCAGACAGGCCTTATAGAAAAGTATAACTTAACTCAGATCTTCAGCCCTGTCTCCCAAATGTTCCCAGCTTTGGGATGATCCTGGTAAAGAATCAATTTCATGTATTTACTTGACTGGGTCAAAGAACCTAGGTATTTGGTCAAACATTACAAAAGTTACTATGAACACGTTTCTGGAGATCTAAACATTTGAATCTATAGCTAGCAGCAAAGCAGATCAACCTCTCAAATGTAAGCAGACCTTCCAACCAGGGAAAAGACTCTGTAACTAACTGAGGCCCATTTCCAGACATTTGTCTGATGTCCCCTGTCCAGTCATTTCCAGATGAGACAGAAGTTCCTTCCATGGCTTTTTGAGCTCACAGGCAGGGACACCTCTGAGTGTGCTGTGACATCTTGGCCTGGTGCTGTGAGCATGGCTGATCTGGGCTATAAGCTTAGAAAGGAGGCGATAACTCTGCTTATAAATGAAATGTGGAGCTCAGTAACTTCCATTCTGCTGCTAAAGCCCGCGGTGGAGACTGTGGCATAGCCCACTCTCAGGCATTGGTCTATTGGCTACTGGTACATAGGGACACAGTAACTCATGGTTTCCATATCTGTTGTCTGTGGATGAAGATCAAATTTGTCACCTCACACCTCCTACTCTGCTACTAACATTATCCCTGCATGTTAATGCTTTCTGGTATGAAGTCTGAGTAGTGGCACAGAAGGGTCTGTAAGTTCACCAGTTTACACTGGTGGAAGATTTCAACAAGTGCTTCTTGAAGTACATTAATTCCAGCATGTTAAAATTAAGGTTAAAAAAAAACAAAACAAAACACCTTGATTCCTGTTCCCTTGTGTGTTTGTCCCAGACCCAGGTGCTGTCTCTGTAGTGAGCTTCTGTCTTCTGAAAGCACTCTTCAGGCCTGGCCTGAGTTAACAGAGTGGGGGTGGGGCATGGGCAGCTCACACATTTGCTTCTGAGGACTGTCTCTCCATTATCCTTTCAAGGCTTTTAGTGGGATAATCACTCCCAGCACATTCTCAAACTGCCGAGGAGCAGCTGATAATGATTTTGAAATTGGGGCCTGTGATGGTCACTTCTACCTGTCAGCTTGGCTGATCTGTATTTTCCAGTTATTGAATCAAACATTTGTCCAAGCGCTGCTGCGAAGGTATGTGTAGATGTGGCCAACATTCACACTCAGCTGACGCTACAGAAAGGAAATCATCCCGGCAATCTGCCTGGGCCAGAGTCAGTCCTGTGAGAGAGCAGATGAAAGAGATGATGACATTCCATGTGTGCATACACTCTCCTGCACACTCAGTGTGCCTGTCTCTCTGGCACACCTGTCTTCCTGCTGGCTATCTGTTTCTCTATGGTGGTTTGAAAAAGAAATGTTCCCTTGACTGAGGGAGCTGGAAGGGTCAAGGACACCACAAGTCCTGTAGAGTCAAATAGCCTTGGCCCATGGGCTCTCACAGAGACTGAACCACCAAACAAAGAGCTTGCATGGTCTGGTCCTAGGCCCCTCTGCACAGATCTGCAGCTTGGTCTTCATGTGGATCCCCCAACAACTGGAGCAGGGACTGTCTCTGGCTCTGATGCCTCCTTTTGGATCCCTTTCCACTATCCAGGCTGTCTGGTCTGGCCTCAGTGAGACAGGATGCGCCTAGTTTTGCAAGGACTTAATGTGGAAGATCAGGTTGATACCCACAGGGAACTTCCTCCTTCTCTGAGGAGGAGAGAGGAGACTGGAGGGAGGGATGTTGAAGAGGGGACTGGAAGGGGAGGAGGGGGCTGCAATCAGGGTGTGAAGTGAATAAATAAAATCTTAGAAAATAATAAATGTTCTCCCATAGGCTCATGTATCTACATACTTGGTCCTCAGTTGGTGGCATTGTTTGTGGAGTATATTAGTTGATTTTCTGTTGCTGTGGGAAAAAAATGATGAAAAGCAAAGTTAGAGAGTTCACTTTGGCTTACTAGTCCAGAGGGGTGAGAGCTTACCACAGCAGGGCCGCTTGCAGTAAGCAGCAGGCACTGCAGCCTGAGCAGGGGGTTGAGTGAGCACACCTTGACTGACAAGCACAACACAAAGTGAACTGGGGGTGACATGGCCTTGAATTCTCCAAGCCCATCTTCAGCAACATACTTCTTCAAGCAAGGCCACACCCCATAACCCTCCCCGAGCAGCCACCAACAGGGAAAGCAAATGTTCAAATGCCCATAGAGGACATTCTCCCTCAACCAACCTTGGGGAGGTTATGGAGTCTTTAGGCCATGGTGCCTTGATGCAGAAAGTACTGGAGGGAGCAGAAAAGGGCATTGGATGCCAAGCAGCTACTTACAGGCCATTGTGGGCTTTTGTGTAGGCCCTGGCAAATGAACTCCAGCATTCTACAAGAGCAGCAAGTGCTTTTACCATGGAGCCAGCTCTCCAGAGCCATCTTAGCAGCTTCTTTATATGGGCCCTAAGGAGTGAAGTCAGGTCACCAAGCTCGAACAGTGAGTACCTTTATACACAATAGCCTACAGTCCTTATGTATAAACTTTATAAATGTCATACCAAGCTTGGACGGTGGGCTTTACCCACAGAGCCACTATACCGGGCAGTTCCTACATATAAAACTCTATAAACCTCATATGCATCTGTGGCCAGAGGAAAAAAAAGAGGAAGTTTGTTTTTCCCTGCAGTCCCCCCAGAGGAACCACTTTTGTCACCTTGTTGGACGGTGTCTCTCCTTTGTGGACAACTGAGGCTGATGGAGGGGTCTTTGCGCCAGTAGAAGGGCTTTTCGCCCTGTAGCTCTCGGTGTTCTCAGAGGCGCAACACCTTTGCCCTGGATGTAGCTCTTCGGCTACATCCTAGCCTGGGAGCTCCTGCCTCAATCTCAGCAAGGAAGGCAGAGGCACCCAAGGGCTCACCCTCACTGTGCTTGCTCCCTGCTGAGGCTCACCTTCCATCTTGATCTCATATTGTGACACCTCTCCCTTTGTAAAGTCTACAGCAGTGTCCTGGAGCCCACTGCCTCTTCTTACTTCTCAGGTTGTACACTCTTGAGTAACAAATTCATCTTCTGCTTTAAAAAAATATAATTTCCTTAGTTAAAATCTCATGTGGAATATAACTATAAATGCATGTAATTAATATTTAATACTTGGGGTACCTACTTTCTTTTCTGCGATGGAGCCTGAATCCAACTTGTACATGCTAAGCAAGCAGTCTCCGTGGTTGGTTCACTCCTCATTTCCTCCACTTTCTGCCTCTTGCTTTAACACTTGTTTAAAGGCAGGGTCTCACTAAGTTGCTCATACTGGCCTTGAATTCAGTTTGTAACCAAGGAGTATCTTGGATTTGCAACCTTCCTCTCCATCTCCTAAACTGCTGGATTACAGGTTTATAAGCCAAGTCTTCTGCTTTAGTGATTTATTTTTACACATTCACTTCATGTGTGCTTGCCAGTGTGTAGTGTTAAGCCTCACCTTCTGCATTCCACATTCCTCTACTTCATACTTTTGCTATGTTGCCATAAGCTTATCTGAGCCTTGTACTGCATAAAGCTAAGACCCACCCACCCTCACCCATCCAAAAGAACTCCCCAAGAGACTCATTCTCAGACCATGAGTCCTAGGACTTCAGAGACGTGGTCCAAATTCTACTGTCTTCGCTCAGTCTCACTCACTATCCAACCTCTTCTCTCTTTGCACTCTCCATCTCTGAGTTTCTCTGTATCGGACCATGCCCTATTATCCTCACTGCAGTGTTTTACAGAGGCAATGTCATCCGGCCACACCCCTGCAGGGTCATGTAGAGATGGCAGCAGGAATTGTGTTGCCCACTTCTGAGTCTCCACTGCCTGCCCCAGTCCCAAGAATCATACACAGACTTTGAATGATAGAACAACTGACCAGAGAAAACACAGATGATGTGATGGGAGACCAGGACAGGACTTTGAACGAATCACCTACAGGCACAACTGCTTGACTAGATGACCATGAAATGCTGACTATTCTGAAAGGAGTTATATATATTTTATCAGAGGAATCATTGAAACATGTTTATTTGGAAGTTTAGTTGAGAATACAGTACACTGACCTCTTCCTAAACATGCTCAGCAATTGACCACATGGCCTCTTTGCAGAGAAACAGTGAACACTTTTATAACTAGATATGACTATTCTTTCCAAACATTTGTTTAGTAAATATTCCTACATCAATAACCTTGTTACCATTTGGAAAGTTATTTTAAAGAAAAGCTACATGCTTCCACAGGACGTTTTGCCACTTAGACTTCCAGGATTGGTTCATCTGTTTTGTGGAAGCAAATAAAGTCCTCCCCCAGGGCCTGGAAAAAGCTTGTAACAATTCCCTCAAAGCTCAAAAACATTCTGGATCTTTAAAGGTTGCTCTTGGAAGGAACAGTGACAGGTGCAGCCCCTGGGAGAGTTCTATTTGGAGCAGTCTTGCAGCTTAGGGCATTTGATAGGGTGACATTGACTAGAACCCAGAGGTTTTTTTTTTTTTTTTTAGTTGGAGGCTGCTTGTATGACAGGTCCTGGTTTCTTCGGGCTTTCCCCATGTTGCCCATTGACTGTGACTTGGTGTTAGCAGCCTGTCATTGACTCATGTAATTAAGACCTGTGAGGTGTCTTTGAGACTGATTATATCTCCCCGGCAGAGAAAACACTCACCAATGATAATTGGTCTCTGACCAAAATGTTTAGTAAATAATTTAAGTTGAAACAAAGCACCTAATTTAAAAGAAGTTAAAATATTGTTATGGTAGAATGCGTTTTAATGAGCACACTCTTAACTGATGTGATAATAATTTTTCTTGAAACTTAATCTCTTTAAATAGTTGGAGCATGCCCAAGGACCATCATTAAGTATTAGGAGGTGAGAGAGAGCCATATGGTCACCTCTGAGGGACTGCAATGTCTTGATGGCACTCCATCTGCACAGTAACGATTTACTCATTTCATCAAGGACATAGGAAATTCAGAAGTGGACGCTTCTTGGAGAAAGCTCCAGTCTGAATGGCGTGATGCCACACATACTATCTGCAGCCACTTATTCATGGCAGAGTGCACTTGGGCCTGGTTAGACTTGCTAAGCTTATCGCTACAGCAGGTTAGACATCTACTCGGTAATGTACACCTTCCCTTTCTGAAGAGGGACTCTGTGTCTTCAGGATGACATCATCTGCTTTGCAGAACAGATCTTAAGTGGTTATTCCTACGTTTGTGAGCAACCCTGTTTTATGGTCACACACAGGTTATGCAAAGCTTGTCCTTGGGTGGTGAAATGAAGAGATTTTCATAGCTGAGCTGGATTTTATTGCCCCTCAAACAAAGTTTACTAATATCTGTAGTCAGAGGCAAAGGAATAATACATCTAGAGAGGATATAAGACGCCAGTTCTGTGTTCTTGCGTTAGTGCCCTGGTTACTTAAGCCCTAACCACAGCTCAGAGGCTCACTGCTCTGAACTGCTGGAATGGCTGTCCAGCTCAGGTCTCTAATGAGGCTGGTGGCACGCCTCCACTCCGACTGTGATAATAGCTACCTGTTAGGAGCTCTGCCTTAGTTCGTGTTTAGCTACCTAAGCCTGTAGCTTTTCCAACATCAGTCTGTTTACTGCCAAATCGGGTGCAAATTGCCAGTTGTCTATGCATTGTGCATTAAGTATTGTGAATCAGGGGAGTGACTGGCCTCAATCACTCAACCAGTGAGTGATTGAACACCATTCCAAACCCACGTCTTCTAAACTGAAAATGCCATCCTTTATGGCATCCCTTTATGACATCACTGCAAACATAACAAAGCCAGGAGAGAACATTTCATTGTTCTATTAACCTACGCTCTTTAAAGGCATGCCATTAAGATTGAAATTTTATTAAATCCATGATTATCACTAAATACTTTGGTGGTAAACTGTCCTGTGCTGTTTGGGATCACTGAGACGCTGCCCCTCCCTGTGTGACTGTCCCTTCATATTCCAGACCTAAGCATGTTTCTGTGAAATACTCCCTAAACCACCCTGCAACTCTATGACAGGGAGGGATGGGAACAGGAAGACAGCCCAAGAGTGAAGCCATTGTGTCCTTGATTATAGCTTCATGATGAACTGTTCTTCCTTTCTTCCTATTTATTCCTTTTCCTCGGTGTGCTATATACTTAATAAACTCACTCATTGAAAACAGACAGTCTGGCTATTATATATTAGTCTCTAGACTACACAGAAGAGGTCAATACCTTAAAACATATACCTTTTACTTTTAATATAAATTCTAAAATTAATTTTAGAATTTAACCCATAAATATATGCTATCTGTAAGTGAAAGACACAGCAAGGTGGGGGTAAGCACTTGTCTCCATCACTCTGCCTTCAGTGACTGTGGAGTGCTGCATGAATTTTAGCTATACTGCCTCTTGCATATTTTTAGGTAAAAGCATAATTTTTGCCTGTAACTTGCTTAAAAATTTACTTAGAACCCATAAAGCATTAGCTGGGTGTGCTGGCACAGGTTTAATCCTAGCACTCGGGGAGGCAGAGACAGGCGGATCACTGTGAGTCTGAGGCCAGCCTGGTCTACACAGCAGCTCGAAGACAGTCAAGGCTACACAGAGAACCCTGTCTCAAAAAACAAAGAAACGATTTTTTAGTAAATCCTTGACAATTCCACACTATATATTTTGATCACATTTATCTCTGCCTCCCTACACTCAGCTTCATGTTCCTTCTTGTTCTCTTTCTCTTTCTTCCCTTCTCTGTCCCTCCCTCCTTCCCACTAATTTCAGTTTGTGTCTGCCTACTCCTGCTAAAGAAGGGCTTACCCTCACGTGTGCTCAAAACTTGAAGTGCCAAGCCATTAAAAATGAGTCTCAGCATCTTCAAATGCCAGCATCTCCTCAGCTGCATATGGACTTTGTGCCACCTCCCTGCTGTGTGCTAGGGTTTCCTCAGGCTTGACCTGGCTTGTGCAGGTCTTGTGAATGCTGTCACAGTCACAATCTCTGTCTGTCCCTCTGGCCCTCACACTCCTCCTGAGGGAGGGGCGTGATGCAGGTGTCCCATTTAGGGATGAGATTTCTGAAGTCACTTGTTCTCTGCACACTGATCATCTGTGGGTCTCTGTTAACTAATGTCAGCTGCAAAGAGACTTTTAGTGTATAAATATTGAGAGATGCACTAATCTGGAGTTATAGTTCAGACAAAGACATTCAAATTTTTAAACATGGTAAGAAAGTCCATCTCTCTTATCAGTGTCACAGCCACAACTGTGACACTGAAAAGGCCACATGATTTTTGGGTGTTTGAACTTGGAAAGTTTCTCAGAGAAGCTTCAGGAAAGCCTCCTCATGCAGTCAAGTGTTGGGGAACGGGGCTTTAGACAATGAGCCCTTGATGTAGGACTTTAAAACTTCTCTTTAAGTGTTTTTAAATATAAGATCAGATTACTTAGGACTTGCATTTTTAGCACAATGAAAATCCTTTACTGACTGAAGGAAAAGCTGATCCACTCTGATAAGTGTGAATCCAAACAGGCCAGGGACTCAATGAGCATTCGGACTTCTGTTCCTTCCTCAAACTTGGTTATCTTTTGTGTTTTGTTTATGTTGATTTTTGCAACAAGGGCTCACTATTAAGACCATACTGGCCCTGGATTTTAATTTTTGTTTGTTGTTTGTTTTCTTGCTTCTGTTTCTTTAGTACTTGGATTATAGGCATGTGCCATCACACCCAGCTCTGGTGAGGTATGTGTCATTATCTATATATAATATATAGTGGAGTGTGTGTAGGATTAATTAAGTCCTCAGAGTCTGATTGCGTTTTGGAGAAAAAAATAAATAAATAAAATAAAGATTGAAAGCAAAACTGCTCAGGACCAGATGGCGGCTCCTTATTCCGGCGCCTGGAAGACCCAGTGTTCGCAGGGTGTTTGTGGAGTCTGTGTAAGGAGTTAACTATGTTAGGGGAGGGGATTATGAGTTAGTAGAGAGCTGATGGCAGTCCAATCATGCCATGCCCAGAGTCTGCTGAGGGGAGATCATGTGCCCACTCTGGATGGATTATGTTCCCAGTAGGACGGGAGTCTGCAGAGCTCCATCCTGATGGGCACTCAGGACCCACTCCATCCAAATACCCAGCCCCAGGCTGACCCTCTTCTCCCTAAACATGGCACCAAAGCTTCTAATGCACTTGCTCACAGTTGTTCACAGCACCGTTGCTCTCATCCAGCTTGTGTTAGGTCAGGAGTGTTGTCTTGAACTCCTTATGTCTGCAATTTCAGTCTTCGCTCAGTTTTCCCAGTGATTGGCTCAAGCCCTCTCCATGTTGTTGGTCCTTAGGGTCACGGAATCTGTCTGTCCTTCCTCATCCCACCAATTTCATCTGCCTCTGCTTCCATGCTCATTACTTACTTCTACTTGTTTGTGTACCTTCTCATCTTTACTTCTGCAGGGCACAAACTTCTATTTGCCCCACCTCCTTCTCCATCTCAGCCAGAGGCATGGATGACTACAAGTGTCCCTGAACATTGCATTAGCGATATCATAAGCGTTGCTGTATCACATTCTTGTCCCACTCCTCAACAAAGCATGTCTACTTTCCTATGCTTTAGTGTGAATCCTAAAAAAAAACAAAAAAAACAAAAACAAACAAACAAAAAAAAACATGAGCTGATTGAGATCTGTCTTAAGAGTGAGCACCTTTGACAATGGAGGATAATGTGGTATTTGGATTCCGAATTATGTCACAGACTTGAGAATGATGACCAAGAGCATCACATAGCCCAGTGCTATGTCTCCAGTTCCCAAGAAGCTTGTGCTATCCCAAGTCATGCACACTTGATCCTCTTGTGGAATATGTGGCCCTGGCCCCATCATCTTACTGACATTTCTAGGTTCTCCTGCATATGTGGATCTCTACCTGAAGAGTTCATTTCTGGTCAATTTCTAATAATTTTTAGTGGTTATTTTCAAGATTATCTCTGGTTAGAAAGCTGTGTATTGCCTGGTCTGTTGCATGTCACAACATATTTCAGCCATTGTTCAGGATGCTAGACTGCTGTCCCAAGTAAGGCTGTTTACTGTCACTGTGGCCCTGGTCTCTTTAGTCATGCAAGAATTTCATTTGAGTTAAGGGAAACTGCTGTGTTCAGTTTATCTCCTGCATGTTTTCTGAGCCCTACATTGTCATTATGTGCTTGGTAAAAATAATCTCATTAAAGTTCCTCAATGTCCATTTCTGGGCACTCTCTTCTTGTAAAATGTCAATGTCTTTGCTCCTTGAGGCTTCTACCCATTGCCCAGCATGGAAATGCAGTGAAGAGGTCTATACTTACAACCCAGGCATCACCATTGCTTGCCAACATTTCTCTTCAAGCAGTCAGGACAAATTCAGAAAACCTGCACTGGAACAGACAAATGAAGGATATGATCCAGAGAATCTGTGTGGTAGAGCAAGAAGGAGGGGGAGCCGACATCTCTCAAGTGTGTGTGTCGTGTGGGAACAAAGTCAGCAACCAAGGTGTCCACAGGACCACAGGGCTAGGGTGGCACTGGGACACAGTTCAGGGTCATAGTGAAGCTCATGGAGCTGAGGCTGAGCAGGTGGAGGGACAGTCCAGAGACACACCTGTGCACAGCACCAGAGCACAGGGCTACACTGATGGGCCCAGGAAGTGTCAGGGTGAGCAAAGCTCTGCTGGAGTGCTGTGTCCCCAGGGATACTCTCCAGCCCTCTACTGGGAGTGGGAGAGCCAAGATTCACAGATGGTAGTGGGAGACATACTGAACTTCCTAGCAGGACATGAGGACCTATGCCCAACTGAAGTAGGCACTAGCTAACAGGCAGCTACAGAGTCAGTCCCTGTACATGCTGCAGGACAGATGGGTTCCCTAAACAGGAGCACTAAACGCCTATTAATTAAACCCACCCATAGCCCTGCATAATTACAAATGATCCCCAAACACATAATTATTCATTGCTCATCCCGGGTAATTGCCTGTTGTATTTCAGCACCCAATAACAAGCAAGGGGAAATTACCTGATCTGGACACATTTGAGCAATTTTATGAACTTAGTTTTGCCAAGAGCACACACTTCCTAATCACAAGACTCATAAAATGCCAGCATTAAATGGAACTTAAAAAAAATTTTCTTGATTATGGAATGCAATCTGGCATAAACGGTCAGGCTGTATTATCTGCTGACCTCCGGAGAGTCACTTAGCCATCCCTTGAGGTTTTTCAGTCATGCTTTCTGAGCCTTGAGGTGAGGTAGCTGCACAGGGAACAGTTAGAAATAATAAAGAAAGATTGCCCATTGCTATTCCCAAATTGCCCCAAAATAACGGGGTATGCAAAAGTATGTTGGGGGGCACTGATACAGGCTCAGGCAAAATGGAGAGTGTTTCTAACTGCACAGTGATCTCTCATGATGTAACCTTCAGATTTGCTCTATTCATTGTCTCTGTTCACTGAAAAGGGCGTCGGGGAGTTTCCTCTGCACGGATAAGAAGGCTTCTTCTCTATCATGGTCCATGGTGTACACATTCACCACAAACCTCACTGGTTAGCTGGTTAGGAACCTCTGAGTGCCTCAAAGTGAAATTCTCAAAAACACTAGTATGCAGATTTTGAGTGACAACACTTCGTGGTTTGCATTTTTCCTTTTCTTATTATGAAGCACATGCATGAGATGCTGCCTAGATTACCAGCCAGATAATAACTTCAGTTCTCTGTGTGTCTGTGTATGTGTTTGTATATGTATCAGTAGTGTGTGAGTGTGTGTGTGTGTGTGTGTGTGTGTGTGTATCTGTGATCTTGGAGGTCAAAGGACAACCTCTGTTGTTGTGTCTCAGGCACCGCCTACCTTAATTTTGAGACAGCCTTTCTGACTAGGCCACCCAGCCAGCTCCAACATTCATGTGATGTCACCTCCCTGACACTGGGATTAGAAGCTTGCGTGACCATGCTTGGCTCTTCCCCTACAACCTCTTATCTGAGGTTCGACTGTTGTCATATGAATGATCTGATCTCTCTGAAGACATAAGGACACATTGTGGTGTTTGTGTTCAGCCTGTTGATTCCAAAGGGCAACAGTGGGCATTGATTTCCCTTCTTTTCACTGTAGTGAGGTTGAACATCTTTTCCTGTGCCTATCACATGCTTGGATATTTTCTCTGTCAATCATGGATAACCATTCAGGACCTAATCAAAATTTTACTTTCAATATAATATCCAGAGCTCTTCACTGTAGTTTATGTAATGAGTAGGGAAAATAAACTTTTTCTATTCTCATAGAAATTAATTTAATCTTTGATTTTATGTTATTGTTCCTTTCTTTTTCTTTTTCTTTCTTTCTTTCTTTCTTTTTTTTTTTTTTTGACTCAGAGTGCCTCATTTTGCATCCCAGGCAAGCCACCAGTTTTCCATCCTCAAGTGCTGGGGTCACAGGCATGCACAATGACAACCAGCTTGTCATTGCTTTTGTACGTGACCCACGATTGTCAAGCACTTTGTGTGTGCTACCATAACAAGTGGCTGAAACAGGAGAGAGACTGAAGTCTTAGCTTACATCGCTGCAGTTCCTGCTCTTTGCCTGAGTAACCTGCTGCTGGATCGCAATGTGAAAGGTGTGTGCCGTGTGTCCCTTGCTGCGGGGCCATAAGGGCATAGAGTGGGCAGGAGGAACACGAGGGTCACAAGGAACACCCTCTTCCCCAAGAGATCCCCTTCACAGGCTTGAAGGTAGGAATGTGTCTTGGGGAAGGCATCACGGAAAGTGAGACCCATAAGTGAAGCAGTGAGTGCTGCAGGACATCACTTGGTGCCCAGCAGGAAAGAGGAGGGCTCAGAGCTTTCTACACAGCAAATTAGCCATGTCTGTGGGCTTGGTATCAAATTTTATAATTCCCTAAACCTCAGAAATTTTCAGAACACTTAGAGGAAGAAGCAAATATAGTAAGGAGAGATTCCTTTTGTAAGAAGGCAGAAGTAGGAGAAATAGAAACATTTTTTAAAAATGATTTGGTTATGTTATATACGTGGCTTTGTCTGCATGTAGGTCTGTGCACCACAAGGGGGCCTGGGGCCAGCAGGGTCAGACATGGTTTTGGTTCCTCTACTAGTCTCACAGACTGGAGCACCATGTGGGTGTGAGGAATCAAATTGGGCTCCTCTGGTTCATCCACTCAGACATCGCTCCAGCCTCTATGGAAATGTTTTAATGAATACTAAGTATATTATTTTAGGAACTTAATCAGAAGACAGATTGTGTAAAAGACAGGGTAAATTTCCTGTCCCAACGTTCTTAGCTGAACTACACAGATTAGGCATTTGCAGCTCCCTTTGCATCTTTGTGCAGCTGAAGTTTCTATGTTTCCCATGCATGGAAATAACATTTTCTCCAGAAGAATATTATTCTCATTTCATGAGACTCAAAGTTTTGGATTTTCAGGCTGACTAGCCACTGATTGAATTTAACATGATCTGGCTGTCATTCTATATCAAGACTGATAGAAAATTTTTGCCGAACGCTTCTACCAATGTTTTTTTTTTAAGCAGATATCTACTTGATATAAAAATATTGTTGTTATTCTGGCCGTCATGACAGCTGTGTGTTCTTTCAAGCCTCTGTTCCAAACAAATAGACTTAATATTCAAAGTTGTTGTTAAAAACAGCAGGATTGTCAGAGATTTGTCACTGAAAGAGACAATAAGAGTTTGGAGAAATCTTCCCTAAAGCTTTCTTTATATGAGTCTAAGTTTTCTATCTCTGAGCCAGAGCTAATCTGCAATTAGCTCTGAGTACGTTTCTAATATTCCCGCCCAACCGCAGCACCTGTTCATCAAATGTCTCCTGAAACACTGGTGGCAGCAGGTAGATTTGAGGACTCCACGGGAGCCGTCACTGTGAGTGAACCCAGCTATGGCGGTGTTGTCTCAGGGCAAGTCAGATGACAGCCAAGCCAGGACAGACCTCATATGATCACTGTAGTGTGCCCTCTCTACCCTCTACGTCCTTAGCTACTGAAAACTTTATGGCTTATTTTTCCTGCCTTAGTTAAAGTATTCTAAGGCCAAAGTTAATGGGACATACTGCCGTTAGGTTAACACGTTGTCTTTAAAGCATGTGGGCTGTATGAGGGATGGAGCATTGCCAAGCTCAGTAAAGGCTGGTGGCTATTCCCAAAGCCATGTCTTTTCAAATTGATCTGAAGTCAGAGAAGCCAGAGCCCTCAGTCCCAGTACTCCTCACTTACAGGAGAATGAACTTGGCCCTGAGGCACTACATCTCCTGACTGCCCTGGCCTCCAGGGCTGACAAACTCAGCCCTGCTCCTAATTTTTCCATTAAGAACATCTCCCGTCAACCATTTTTAAGAGTCCCAGTATCAATGTCAAGTGAAAGGAGTTATTTATCCACTGTGTATCCTGGCCGAACTCAGTGTTTTCTTGGGGTATTTCCATGGCAAGTTAGGGTATGAATGGTGATGGGAAAATGGTTTCTCTTTCTCATGATTTCTTATTTCCCCTTCACTAGCCCTTTAAAGAATACAGACTGATGCAAGAGACCCTCCAACCCCTGAGAGTGAAACCTCTTTTAACAGATCCTCCTGACTGTGCAAAACCTCTTTCCCTCTCCACACCCCACCCACATGTGCGACAGTGCTCGTGCAAATACAACAGAGGTTGGCACTGGGCATCTTCCTCTGGTATTCCTCTGCCAAGCTCCTCAGTTCCCATTTCTTTAAGAGAATATGATAACAGGTGGCTTTGGTTTTAACCCAAATGTATGTGAGCATGGCCTGTATCTGGTTGCTCCAAATAACAGACTCCATTGTGGAAATGGAGAATATCAAAGCATTTTTAAGTACATGGGTGGAACATCAGGTAGGCAGTTATCTCTCTTACTTCTCTGTTGCTAAGGAACCATGATCAAAGTGACTTAGAAAAGGGAGAGTTCATTTGTCTTAGGTTTAGAGGTACAGCAGTAGGCACAGACATGCAGTTGAGAAAGCACAGCTTCAGCTGAAAGCGTAAAGCAGAGAGAGCAAATAGGAAGGAGGCAAGGCTATAAACCCACCAAGCTCACTCCTGGATGTGCCTTCTCCAAGGACTCCCCCTCCTCACACAGCACCACAAACTAAAGGCTAAGCCCATCCACCACAGCACATCACAGGCAAGTGGAGAAATCTCCACTGTTGTTTTAAGACTCTCTGTATTGTGGCATTCTTAACATCGGTGCTGGTGGATGGGAAGGGTCTACTAGTTAAAACATTACAAAATGTTGATCCTGATAGTCACAGGTGTCATGTCAGATATATGTACTTAGTGAAGAGGACAAAAAGGTAGCTCAAGGCATTTTGATTCTGGATTTATAGCGGTCCAGCTCTCCACAATAATGAAGTTATAATTAGTCAACCCAGATTGTAGACTCTTTCATATAGGCATGACTTTTGGCAGGCAGACTCTAGCTCATGATTCTCACATGTGAACACAGGAACCTTTGTATACCAAAGCGCTTAGGCCTACCTACTACCACATAGCACTGTATAGAACAGCAATCTTCTAAAGGCTATTAAGATCAGACCCTTCGGCTAAACTATATCTGAATCCTGCATTGCTATTCTTAGATATTTCTTGCATTATTCTGTCCGAATTGAAAGTACATTCTATAGTTATATCACAAAATACTTTCAGATACAATCCTCAACTCATCCAGTACAATGTATGCTGTGTTTTACTATAAGTTATTTTAAAATAAAATACTAGTTAATCTACAACCCTGGTTTGATATAACAAAATCCCGAGGAGCTAGTTCATTCAAAATTGCATTTCTAATAAAAATCTCCCTCATTATCCTTAAAATTTACGAAGCATTAAGTATGTATAATAAAGTTTTACCTTGTTATCCTTAAACTTTATGGAGCATTGAGTATGTTTCATGATTTCAATTATATACTAATATTGTTTATAGTTTTAATCTTTAGAGCCTTGTATTATGGAAAATATGAAAAAATAAAAATTTGAATTTACATACATACTTTTTCTTTAGG
Organism: Psammomys obesus; assembly: GCF_907164565.1. Taxonomy (NCBI): domain Eukaryota; kingdom Metazoa; phylum Chordata; class Mammalia; order Rodentia; family Muridae; genus Psammomys; species Psammomys obesus. Next base: position 2,919,089 of record NW_026596440.1, on the reverse strand, counting down.
TAAGTTTAATAGGGTGGTCCCTAAGAGACTTTGAATTACACAGGAAATTATTTTTTTCTTTAAAAAGAATTAGATTTATTGATTATACTTTATAATGGGTTTTATTATTACATCTCAAACATGAAAATGCTGTATCTTGGATCTTTGATCTCAGTATATCTCCTTTACTACACCCAACATGCCCAATAATCCCCTTTCAATTGTCCCCTGCAACTGTCATGTTCTTTTCTTTTCTTCCTTTTATTCATCTCATTTAATAAACAAATAAACAAATATATATCTTCATTTTTGGTGACCTAGTGATCTTATTTAGAGCTGCTTACTACAGCACAACTGAGGGATTCAACTGTGTGACAGTTATAATGGATTTATCCCAGAAGGAATATAAGGTGTCAATTGTCAATCATCACAATGTCAACATTTACACTTACAGTTTGTAACTGTTTGGAGGGGCATCATATAGAAGTGCAGGCTGGGAGGCTGAGGTGCCACAGGGTGATATATCATATGCTTGGCTATAGAACCCAGAGTTCTATGCCCAGCGTCATTTTAGAAAAGCATTACTTGGTATTCCCTTCTGTAACAAAGAACTGCAAGCAAGCAAAGGATGCTGAGAGTGGGAGAAATAGTCTTCTCTAGGAAAGAGCATGCCAACTCGATATCAACACCGCGTAGTCAGCCCTGAAAACATACATACAAAGAACATTATCCAGACTAATCAGGTTGTAGTTATGTATTTAGAAATAGAAATTTCTATACATATATGTAGGCAACAATAATTAATAAAAGCAGGAGGCATGATTTGAAAGCTATCTAGAAGTGGTACAGGGGATGATTTGGAGGGAAGAGAGGGAAAAGGGAAGTGGTGTAATATAATTTTTTTACAATCCAAAAAATTAAAGAAATAATTAAAATCAAATTGTGGGGAAATGTCTTACTTTTAAATGTCACATTTTCATTTAAAGAGAAATTGGTAGGTTTTTTTTTTTTTTTTTTTTAAGTTTTGGGGGCCTGTGTACAAAACACTGGTGACGAATGGCATAGCACTTCAAAATGAGTCTTTTCCTTTGGGAGTCTTCTTAGATCCACAGCTTTCTTGATTCTCTGCAGGAACTTGGAGCTGAAGACACTTAGGAGTGAAAAATGGCTATGGCGAGAATGGGCTGGCACACCTGCTCTTTTCCCAGCTCCTTGCCAGACAGCATGGCTTTCCTGCTCAAGTCTGTCCTTCAAAGCACCAAATACAGACTCAGCACCACAGATTTCTGGACACAGCATCACATACTGTGAGCTCAGTGAGTTAGTAGAGGTGTGTCTCTGATGATATCTAGCTCAGAAAATAAATCTGTGCACAGACCCTAAAAACCATCAGTACTCAGTGTCATTTGCTGTCTCATTGGCTGTTGTTACTCTGGGATTTCATGCTGTTTGTGCCTGGTCATCTTTATACTCAGTCTTTGCCGTGGAGTTTGGAATGATCCTACTGGTCCAACACCCTCTGTCCTTGCCCTGCTGAAGCCGTGAGCTAATACAGAGTGCTCTGTCAAGCCTTGAGAAACCACTCCTGTGGGAAGAGAGACAGTACTGTCAGTAAACTTACCAGGATGCTCTATTTCTGCCTAGTAATCACAATAACATCTTTAAAACTCCAGTGGGTACATTGAATACTGTAAAGGGGGGAATATTATCTGTATGAAAAGTGCTAGGATCAGATCTGCCCAGATCTGAGCAGCTTGAGAAAAAACAGAAAATCTACACATGAGAAATGAGTGGAATGCAAGGAAGGCTGCTGTATCAAAATTGGAGAGAGGCAAGGAGTCTGTTACTAGCACATCAAGAGACTTCTTGGTAGAAGTCTACTTTTGATGCATTTTGCTCTCAACAACTCCTAGCTATGTTTTCATTCTCAGTTAAAACCCAAAATTCCATGAGGGGAGATTTATTCACTTTAGTTTAGAATGAGTGTGAGCCAATCATCAACTATGAATAGTCATGATGCAAGCTATGGATGTCTCAACTGCATCAAACTTTTACATCAGCGGGTGCTACTATGCTCTGGGAGGCCCTCCAAAAAGGGGTCATCTCCTGCTTTTACCACAGGTGTTTTATGGATTCACAGATCAGCTCCAAGAAGGAACTGCTTTTTTGTTGTTTGATTTTTATCATTCCTTTATGGAACTGTGGTTCTTGTATATACACTTATGGATAGGATTGTCTTCTCCAAGGCCTATATGGTAAAGTTCTAACTTCTAGACTGAACTTGTCGTGTTTGGAGATAGGGTATTCATAGATGTCAGTAAGCAAAGGTCATCTTTAGGCAGCCCTAATACAAAAGCTAGTCCAGAGGCCAGCATGCAGAGAGAGAAAGTCATATGAAGAGTCACAGGAAGAAAGTGATCACTTACTTATCTACAGGCCTAGGAGCCCTACCTTCCCTCATAGCCTCAGAAGAAGCCTGAGGTTAGGACCTGTACCTAACCTCAGACTTCAGCCTCCAAAGTGGGCTAGAATCCCTGTCTGATGGTGTGTCATCCAGTGGGTAGCACTGGTTGAAAGCTATCCTAGGATACAAAAACAGAAGCCTGTAGATAACACTCAGCCACTGAGCTCTCCATTCAGGTACCATTTTTCATTTGTTTGTGTGTTTTGATTTCTTTTGAAACAGGGTCTGGACCACAGGGTACCTTTCAGAATTTTATTTGGCTCAGGATAATGAACCTTTTAATCCTCCTGCCTCAACCACCCCAGTGCTGTGATGGCAGGGATCTACAACCACATCTAGGTTTAGCAGCAAATTCACCTAATCATGTAGGAAGCCGTTTCTTCTGATTCCTTCTGGGATGGAATGAGTGTTATTGACACCCCGCGGTGGTTCCAGAAGTCACTCCTGATTAGTCAGCCACTGAGAGTATATACAAGGTTGATGCCCCTAACTTTTGAACAAAAATCTCATCTTCAAATGCCTAAGTTATTCAAAATAGCCACAACAATAGTATGTTTTTAAGCTCTAACTTATGACCCAGACCCACCCTAGATAAATAAGTCTAATTCTGGTAAGAGAAACATGATTCAAATGAGAACATATGCTGTTTCCTCCCAGCCCAAGCTCAGAGCAGTTAGCGGTGAGCATTTCCCATTTGCTTCATTGGATGTAGAGCATGTTTTATGATGTCTTCTGAGGGATTTGCCTTTTGACCTTTGTAATGAAGTGCATTGGCTTGGCTTCCAGCAATATCTTTAAGTAGGGCATTAAGGAAAAGCATGCATTCGAATCAGGGGTCAAGGCCGGGCCTCTCGACTTCCACTTAAATTAGAAAGAACAGTTCTGAAATTCATCTCCCATGTTGTGACATTTCTCCTAAGATAGCCACTACACTTTTCAAAATTACACTTGCCAACACAAACCCGACATATCTCTTCCAAATACGCTTGACGTTTAGAATTACACATTGGATACTTAATTCTCTTATTTTATGCTTTAAAGTAAAGCAGTCCATTTGTTAAAATGCTCAGGAGAGTTGTTCTCCTAACAGCCAGAGAAAGCAGGTTAAGAAGGATGGTAACATCGTGACAGACTCACAGTGTTTAAGTGGGCCTGGACTCTGCCACCTGTGATATGATGGCAACCAGAAGTGGAGATCTTTGTTTGGACTCTTTCTGTTAACATACACCCTGACTTCGTAACTATTGACACAAGTTCCTTTTGATCTATTTCATCTAACATTTCAGAATACCTACACATGGCAAATTTTGTCCTGACAAAGACCTTTTGGATATGCTAACCAAGCCTGACTATGCACAATGGTCTCTATTGACTTGGTAGAAAAGGATTGAGAGATGATAGACGTCTTGTTCATCCCATCACAGTCATAACAAATGTACTTCTAATTATTAAAGACTACAGACTAATAGTAACAAAAAAACTTCCAGTTTCTCTATGGAAATACAGAAGAGAGGTAGAGATTTATGTAAGCTTGGAATTTTCCTTTCAAATGATTCTTACAGCTGTTTACTTATATAGACACTAGGCTATCACGGTAGTGCACAGGATTAGTCTTATTTATAGACTCATACACATATACCAGGTAGAAAGCAAAGAGCAATTGGACTGGCTGACTGGTCAGGGTATATATTCAGGAGCAAAGAGAATCAAAGAAGTAGAAAGAGCTGTCAAAAGCAACAATCCAAGAGCCACAGGATTCAGAGAGTGTTGGAAAAAACATGGTATAAAGATGGAAGATGTCAAATAATGTGGGACATGATTGCTCGAAGGGGTTGGGGAGAGGAAGGCTTCTCACATGAAGTTGGAGACAGGGGCACACACTCAAAAAGATTTCTCTATTGATGGCAAGGCAGTGAAAATGATTATCTGTAAAGGGTCTATTAGGTATAAGAGTCTATGATATTTTATGATGCTCTCATTATTGTGTCAGTAATAATCATCTAAATAATCACACCCCAAACTTTATACAAGTATTGCACAAATAGCCCCAAAAATACCCATAAAATATAAGGATGCATTACTAACAAAATAGAGAGGTTTTCTAGTTGAGCAGCGTGGCTCCCAAGCCTATCAAGAAAGAACTCGAGAGCAATGGGTGGGGTAGACAGTACAGCTGGATCAGGAGGTGGAGACAGTGTAAAGGGTTGGATTGCCTATGTGAGCTTATATGATTGCTTATTTGAGCTTCTTACCAGAGCCCACTTAAAGGACTCCTGAGATTTTAATTGACTTCGGCAGATATGAGACAAGTGGAAGCAAGAGAAGGGCCAAGAAACTGATCCGAGGGACTTCTAAGCTAAATTCGGGTCTATTCATGATGACAAAGAAAATTGCAGCTGTAGTGTTCTCAGGATAACCAATGATGCTCTTCAGTTATTTGTTTGTAAATATTTAAGATATGCCCTAGTGTATTCCAGGCTGGCTTCCACTTTCCTATGCAGCCAAGGATGACCTTGAATTCCTGATCCTCTATCCTCTACCTCCTGCTGTTGGGGTTGCAGGATTACCCCCATTATGCCTATTTTTATGCAGTTCTGGGGATGGAACAGAAGCCTTTGTGCAGATGAGGCAGGCACTTGGCTCACTGAGCTACATCCCTAGCCCTGTTCTTCAGCTGTTAAGACCCAGTTAGAATTCTTTATTACTAAGAAGCTTTGTAGTTTGGGAACAGATGCTTTCAAGAGAAGGTAGTAGAAGCCGAAGCCTGTGTGTGCAGTGCAATCTCAATATCACCTCAGCCACTGAGGCGGCACTGTGTATGACAGGCATGCCATGTTCCCAGGAGGCCTTAAAACACAGAAAGAATAAACATGCAATAAATAACTTTCCAATACACTTAGTTTTGCTTTTTGTCAAACGGGTAACTAAACATTAATTGGAGAAGAAAATTGATGCTCTTCTAAAATGAGGCCAGTGCTTGTGCTCTGATGGGCTGAGCTGGAGAACACAGGGCTTCAGCTCCCTAAACTGGTGCTTCGAGAGAAGGTGAACACAGAACAGCATTCCCGTAAACACCCTCAGTCCACCCACCTGTAAGAGAAGCCAACAGTCCAAGGGCTAGCTGAAACTAGACACAAGCCACACCCACAGGACCAGCCCTATGCTCCTGTATGGGTTCTCACTTGGTAGGACAGTGCACAGCTAAAAATGTTAAATTCCCCAGGCATTCTAGAATGCTCTCTTTTATGATAAAATCCAAGAACATGTAGATTCAGTGAGGTGAAACAAGCGGCGATGGAAAGTTGAAGAAAATAAAATTTCAAGTATCAATTAGTTCACTAGATACAGTCCCAATAAGCAATATTTGTATGAAAGCCAGCACGTTTGTTTATGGAAAAGTCTACTGCAGAGTCAGATGTATAGTGCAAACCTAAACCACCATGATGGGCATCCATGAAGGACAGACTGAAAAGGACTTGAAGAGGTCAGATAAAGACAGACAGCAGCAGCAGGGCTGTGTTTGATCTGTTTCTTGCATAATAAACAAAGGGAATTAAATTTTACTCCAGGTAATTCTGCATCACTCTCTAGCCACAGGTGGCATTCAGTCAGTTCCAGACTAAGGTTGTGAAATTTCTCGGCCCTGCCCCCATGGGATTGCAATCCCTGTCTCTCCTAGTTCTCTGTCACTGTTAGAGAAACTTCGACAAGTTAGACTGTGTTTCAGGATGAAATGAAAATAAGCCCAAATCCCCATGTAAACCAACAAAGGGTAGACACTTTTGTGTGACTGTGTGAAATGTGAAGCATGTTACTTTAGCTGCAGCTTCAGACTGCAAGTTCCCAGATTGTTATCAGTGAACCCAGAATAATTTCAGCGGGATTGTTCCCAAATAAATGGAAACTACCTCCTTGTATTTTTTTTTAACTTTACCTATAACACCCAATGATTTTAAGTGCTGGTTACTTTATTAGATCTTTGAGACAGACAGAGAAAACAATCCAAGAAAAATGGATGCGAACCATGAGAGTCAGCAAAAGATCACATGTGTCTATTGTACTATAGAGAGGAGTTCCGTTACAGTGCTTGCTAGCTCACCAGTACATGTCTTTTTTCTCCTAGGGTCCTGTAAGCTTTATCTATAACCCAATGCTCAGTAAAAGAGGACAGCAAGACAGCATTACAGGGTTTTACAAAGAAGTCCTTCACAGAGAGAAGCCTATCTACAGGAGCGCATATGATGCTTGCATCAAACAAGACACTTGCTTTGATGACTGTTTTCCTTTGTGGGTAAGGGCAGTAGCAAGAGTAAGCACCCAGACTCCATGTCTTTACCAGTAACTTAAAGAAAAGGGCCCGCTGCTGTGCGGGCATTCTCAGTCAACACCTGGAAAGCTGAAAGCGTCTCAGACACAGCGACTTCTCTCAAGCTTCACTCTTTCATTCACCCTTGAGAACAACAGCTCATCTATTCTCCATATCTGCAGATGTCTCCTTTGAATGTGATAGAATGCAATTCTAGACTGCATGATCTTGGAGGTCATCCTTTCTGCCTAGAAACAAATACAGATGTCTTAATTAGAATTTAGTTCACTATATAAAGGAAACAGAATAAGACCTACTTTGAATACACACACACACACACACACACATGCACATGCACACGCACACACACATTAGTGGAACTAGAATGAGTCAAATAAAACAAGTCAAATAGAATGAGTCTAAATAAAACAGGACACAATGTGTATAGCCACATGTGAAAATAAACCAAAGTTCTGTGGACATCTAGGACATAATACAATGATGGAAAGACCATATATGTATCAACATGGATGAGCTAAAAACCTTGATTTGAACAAAATATATGAGGTCTAGAAATGTGTGTGATGTCACTTACATTTTGAAAATGAAAGCTTTGAGCTAGGTGTAGTGGTACACACTTTTGATCCCAGAATTCAGAGAGGCAGAGAAAGGAAGCTCTTTGCAAGTTCAAGGACAGCCTGAATTACATGGTAGGTTTCAAGACAGGCAGAAATATATAACAAGCCTCTGTCTCAAAAAAACAATAAAACAACAACAAAAATAAAATGAAAAATGAAAAACATGTAAATATAAATAAAGGCATGACAAACATAAGGAAAGTGGATCTATCCCATGGGAGCTCGGCAGATTAGGATGTGAGTACTTTGGCTCTTCAAACCAACATGATACCTATTTTATATTATTAGAAAAAGATCTGAAGCAAATGTGAGAAAAACATGGTAATAAGTCTCATTCAAATCAAGTGATAAGTATATAACTGAGTATTGTATCACTCCTTGAGTAGCCCAGTTTGGAAATAAATTTTATAACAAAACAAGCATGATGGCATCATCAACAAATGTGTAAAATGACAGTGGGCCATGGGGTGTCCAGTGTCAGCAGCATTTTCTTGTGTTTCTCTTAAGCCGCTACTTTCTCTGAACTCTGAACTGTATCTTTTGGTGGATAAAAACATCATGCATTTACCTGAGAACAATGCAATGAAAAAAAGAGCAGGGAAATGAAGGCAGTAGAGGCAGGTAAGTGGCAGAGGAGTGACATTCACATCTAAGATAACAGAGCTGCCATAGAAAGGTGAGATTACAACCCCTACTTTAGAGTTATGGCGAGTCCCTGCTTACCTCTGGAAATCACCAGGACACAGCAGGCACACAGGCAAACAACTTATGGAGAGACCTTGGGATACAAACCAGAAACACTGTTTGAGGAAAGAGTGTCAAATCTATGGAAGGTCTAAGATTTTCAGAGGTGTTTGGAGGGGAGCCGTACACATAGAGCAGAGCTTGAAGCATAGGGTCCCCCATTCTCAGAGGAAAACCACAATTACTTGCTTTGTTAAAATGAGCATTGAGCATACACGGTGAAGGAAAAATTAATGTTGTCACGTTGTACAACTTAAAATGAAAGAAAGAAGGATGAGATGCATAATGAACTTGCTAACCAAACACAGGTCTTTAATACACATTTCCAAATCATAGTATAGCCTCAACTGCTACTGCTAAATGCATTCAGCCTCTGGCCAATACATCTGAGTGTGTTTATAATAATTTTACAATCAATGTAAATGACCACGGCAGGGAACATCTTATAAATGGTTCCAAGCACATAAATATTCACATTCTCCTGTAATAAAATCTCAATAAGCCGGAAAATCATAACTAAGGCAAAAGATCCCCACAACAGGAATATTAACAAGGGGTCAAGGGAAATAGCTCAGGACATAAGGGTGCTTCCTGCCAAGCCTGAATGACCTAAGGTCAATCCCTGGGGCCCGCATGGTGGAAGGAGGGAAGAGAACATTAACATGGACATTTATGATGCTACTTAAACAAATTATAAAGGAAATAATATTGCTTCAAGATAAATGTTACATTAAATGAAATATAAAATACTTAACAAATTATATGTAAAATGTTAAGTATAAAAACAAAAAATAATGAGAACTAAATTTGTAATTGTGGTCAACTCTGGGCACAGGTGATTCTACTATGAGATAGAGAGCCATGTTTGGTATCCTTGTACCATGAACAAGCTTTCATTTTTATTCAAGTCCTTGCTCAGTAGACACCTGCATCATTTGGATGCTTACATACTCACTGCAAGTGTTTGCCACAACTGATGAGGGTCTTTCACCATGGTTTATTTCCAGATGGTGTCTTCTATCTTTTCATAACAAAAAGTGGGCAATGGATGCCTCTAGGATTTCAGTCACAAAAACATTAATCCCACTCCTACGCATAGTGCTCCAGTGGCCTAATCATCTTCTAAAAGTGTCCCTCCCAAGCAGCTCCACACTGGGAGATTCCAAACACTGACTTTAGTGGGGTATAAACGTTTAGTTCACAGCCATGCTTCAAAGATAATGCTCAGCAGGTTGAGAAAGTGCTCGGGGTCTCAGAATTGTCTTGTAAAGGGTGTTTACACTCATCTTAGTAATACACAATCAGGCAGTACCTGTCATGTGCCCATCAATATTGCAAATGAATTCTGGTCTTGCTTCCTAGAGCCACTGTGGAAAATTACCACATATACATGCTCACTTTGGCAACACATATACTAAAACTGGAAGAGAATGACCACATATATCGTGGCATAAGATAACATAAATTTAGGAGACGATGGCAAAGCATACAAGGAACTTGTCTCTCCCACCTAGACTATAACTATACTCCAGAATTCCTCTGATGCAACTGTTTTCTCTTTTATATAACTCTAGGTTCTGTGGAAGACTGAACATCCAGGGAAAGGCTTGGGTGGAGACCATTTCATTCCCTAGTACATTTTGTCACTGGCTGCCTCCAGCCTCTGGGCGGACATATATCCCTGAGTCAACCCTTACACACCTTTCCCAGGGCAAATTTCAGAAAGGACCTTGCCTCTAAATACAGTGTCTGATCACTGACTGTTGTTTCTGAATATAGGCAGGCAAATTGCCTGCTACTTCCGTAGCTCTTCACAATTTCTGCAATCCTCTCCTCACTTGCCTCCAGTGAACCCCAAAGTTTTTATTTATTTATTTATTATTTACACTTTATTCATTTTGTATCCCCCCATAAGCCCCTCCCTCCTCCCCTCCCTATCCCACCCTCCCTCCCCTTTCTGCATGCATGCCACTCCCCAAGTCCACTGATAGGGGAGTTCCTCCTCTTCTTTCTAATCTTAGTCTATCAGTTCTCATCAAAAGTGGCTGCATTGTCCTCTACTGTGGCCTGGTAAGGCTGCTCCCCCCTCAGGGGGCAGTGATCAATGAGCAGGCCAATCAGATTATGTCAGAGGCAGTCCCTCTTCCCATTACTATGTAAACCACTTGGACACTGAACTGCTGTGGGCAACACCATTCACAATAGCCACAAATGACATAAAGTACCTTGGTGTAACCCGAACCCCAAAGTTTTTAAAGGGCCAGCACACTGTTTTCACCCCACATTTTTCACCTACTGTTTTTCTCCTCTGACATATTAACATTGAACACCCAACAGCAACTGCATACAGGAAGAAAATTACAAGCAGGTCACTATTCAGGCTAAGGAAAAGATGCAGGCTTGGAGAAGTCTTAAGATCTTGAGCAATCTTAAGTATATAATGCAGGCTAATCCTTGGTAGAGATATAGCTTAGCCTAAACCGCAATTTAAGCAAGCTTGAAATCCCAGAAAAGCCAAGGGAATAGATAGAATCTGATTTCCAGATATACTACATTATTAGATACAAATGTGTGATTTTTTTTAAGATTTTTTTTTTAAATAACAAAGCTACAAAAAATATATGAAAGGGTAAACCAGCCAGGGAAATGGTAAATCAAGAAAATTGTCTTTGAGAGCCTTCTTGCAGACCTACTAGCAAAGACTTAAACTGCTCTTTAGCTTGATAGTATAAACAGCATCAGCTGTTTTAGCATGAAAGGATCTCTGGGTTTGATTACTATGCCTAAAAATGCCCCAATGAACAAAACAAAATTAAAAACATAATGGTTCCCTTGATGATGCTTAAAATGCTAAAGGCCACATTAGTAAAGATATAGGAAAGTTTAAAAAGAAATTCTGGAGCAGCAAAGTGTAACTGAAGACTAAATTCATTAAAACGCATTGTGGGAGTCCCAGAAAAAGACGAGAAATACTTGTTAGCTTTCTCTCAACTTAATGAATACAAATATAAACATCAGGACAGAGACACACCGCACTTTACAATCAAAGTTTGACCATTTGGAGTTGGATTTTGTGCAAGGTAGTAGATCTGGGTTTAATTTCATTATTCTACTCAAAAGAGAGACTCTTGAAAGATCAAGTGAGATGTGACTCACCCACATGAAGGAACTCAGTAAGATTACCACCCGACTTCAGTACTATTGTTCTCGTCTGGGGCTCTAGAGGCCAGAAAGCAACTGGCTTACAGTATAGTAATGAAGAAGGAGAAACTGAAGCCAGTGTCTCCGGAAGCACTACAGGCTATTAGCATTTCCCCTGGCCAACTTCCTAAACGTGAAAGTAAGCCCTATTAGTGAAGACATCACATAGTTTGGACATAGGACTTAGAGGAATTAGCTGGATCTAACCTGGCATCCTCCTCGACAACTGGCCTTTATCCTCTCTAAAGGTGCTATGCAAACTGTAGAGAGAAAAGGCAGACATTGATAGTTCTCCCTGCCCAGCAGTAAAGTTTATCCAGCATAATGAGTGACCTGGGAGATACACCCAAGGATGCAGCAGTTGCACTTTTATATTGGGGATAACCATCAGCTGCTTAACTGGATTTAAGACATGCTTGATGAGATGAAACTCATGTTTAGTGCTGTAAATCTAACCAACTTCCTATGGCTAGAGAGGTCATAGAGGAGAACCTACTGCTATCATTTCCTCATTTCCCTAAACCGAAGTAGTTTCTCACTGTAGTCTAAATATAGATAAAATTAAATTAAATTAAAAAAAACAAGAATCTTTTGGCTATCAAAACAGTGTTTCAAATATCAGTACAAAAGTAACCCATCAGTAAAGGAAAGGCAAAAATGTATTTAAGTATAAGTAGGTATATAACTGATCCATATATGCACAGAGATGGAGATTGTTACAGGGATGCACAACTGGACAAAACCCAGAATAAGTGTTCCTGAGGTGCCCAGCCTCAACTGATACAAGTACAGCTCAATCCCTGCACCTGAGGTTCAGGGGACATGTGGAAAGACTGTAAGACCCAGAGGACCAGGACATGTGCTGCTTGACAAGTTCCTCTAGACATGAAAATGAAAATGCACACATAAAACGTCAACAATTTGACAGCATAAATGGGACTGGCAAAACCAGGTGATAGGGGAAAATGGATGGAGGAAGTTCCATGAGACCGTATTCCATGATAAAGAGTAGTCAACGACTGCTGTGTCCTTCGTCATTTGTCTCTCCTCTGTGTTTCCCCAGGATCCATATTCTTGAAAGGGCACCTGTAAGATTTAACTTTGAAACTTACTTTATTTGGGGATCCTTAAGCCTCTACCTCCCTTCAAGCTCTCAACCCTAGGTAGGAGAGAAAGAAAGTTAATAGGGATAGGGGAAGTAGACCCTTTCATACAGAGTTGGGGGGGGGCAATTTTACTCTTCATGTTTGGGATATCCAGCAGTCTAGCAAACCAGCAGACCAGCAATCCAGCAATAGCAAAAGCAGCAACCTACTTGAAGTGTTCTCCAAAGCATTCTTTTGTAGGCAAACTTTTTTAAAAGTCTTTTATTTACATTTATTTTACCTTTTTTATTCCTACTCCACCCCAATCCTTTCCAACACCAGGCAGGAGAGAGGAAGGGTTAGAGGGAGAGGAGGAACAGTTCTCTTAGCTGCTTCCTGCTGGTTAGGGTCGTGTAGTTCCTTGGAACCAGTCCAATCCTCATTTCAGGAGATCTCTAACTTGTCTCACAACAGCAACCAGGAGCAGCGAGAGAGAAGCAGGAGCAACCTGGTTCTTTCTCTGAGCCTCTCACTCTCTAGGATCTGGCATTTATTCTTTCTCCTCTCAGAGCCCACATGAGGCAGATAGTCTGCTGCTGTGTGTGGATCATCTGAATCAGTCCCACATCCCACACCTGGGACCAAAATAAAAACATGCTTATATTCTCCCTAGAAGTATCTCAAAGCAAAGTGTCTTCTTTCTCTCTGGGTCCTATTTATAGCCTCTCAGAGTCCACACCAGGTTGTTTCTTCAGCTGGCAAAACCACACCCCTACATGAGGCAGTTTCAGCTGACAAGGATCATGAGCCCTCTCATGAGACTGCTTATCAGCTGACAAAGATCCCTGGCCTCTCAAGAAGCCCTTATCAGCTTTGGATAAAGCATTCCCTAATTCCACACTTGGGATTACAACAAAAACATATCTACATAACATAACCAAAACTTCCACTACAGGCACCTGCCTAGAGATGAACGAGAAAGATTCAATTAGAAGACCTGGAGTTCCTGTAAATTAGGCCACTCTTTCTCCATAACTATCAAAAAGTAATAATCAGAAAAAAATTAACATCTAATTGAAATAAAAACACGTTATGAACAAATGTGTTATATAATATAACATAATATAATATTTAGCACATATAGCTATATAAAACAGGTTATTATCTAAATCTAAAGCTTTTAAAAATTGGTGTCCCTAATTAATACTAGCAAAGATGGTCTTGGTAAATAATGCTGTGTTGTGATGTTCTCAGTAGACACAATGTTTATGAGATATATTCCATCATATCGCACTTCCCATCTGTTTGCCTATTTCCTCCTCACAGCAACACATGCAGTAGGCTCAGCCTGGAACTCTATAGTCTAGTAAGTTCATTTGTTCCTCCCCTTTCCATTCCTGCAGTGATAAGATCAAGCCCTGGCTCTAGGATTGAATGAATCTTGTTTCCTTATAATCTACGTGTGTGTGTGTGTGTGTGTGTGTGTGTGTGTGTGTGTGTGTGTGTG
>NW_026596440.1:2861747-2905155 GCF_907164565.1 Psammomys obesus | reverse complement strand
TGTGTGTGTGTGTGTGTGTGTGTGTGTGTGTGTGTGTGTGTGTGTGTTGGCCTCTTAGTGGCTGAAGTGACAATGGGTGCCTATCAGCATTCTCACCCAAAGTGTGACACCAGAGGATATGGCAATGATGGGTAATCAAGCCCATGGGTCCTGGGTTCACAGCTGAAGCTCAGACATTATAATCATCTGAGAGGAGTGATTATCTGCTGCCATGATTTAATTTTTAATTAAAACAAGAACCAGCACTCAAACAGGATCAGGGACGGGATTACACTCCCCTGGTAAGATGAGGAGCATGCTGGTTCCCTGAGAGCCTGCAGCCAGAGCCCGAGAGGCCCTCTGAAGAGAAGACAAGAGTCACTCAGAAGAAATACTGATGCACCGTAACTGCTGAGACCCTCCAAGATGCAGAGGTCTGCATAGCTCGTGGCACTCCAGGGTTCCAGGCTCACAGAAGCCTGGAATTGTGGGAGGTGGCGGTGCTGCCCTGCAGGGCACTGGCAGCCTTATGCTTCTGACCTTGTAAGCTGCATCCAGAGTGACATGGTTCTCATTAGCAGGTTCTTGTTGAGAATAGGGGGAGGGGCTGACACGCATTAGGCTCATTACAGAAAATTAGAGTGACTGGGTACACACAGAACTCAGGAGTCCAAACCTACGATTAAAGAAAATAGTTTGATAGCATGGGGGAGTGTTAATATTGAAAGCATTACAAGGATGGGAATCCAATTAACACGAGTTGAAGAAAGTCTTGAACAGATCCAATTTTATGATCTCTCTAAGCAAAAATTAACTTGACTAGAGAGCAGTCTGAGAGGTGACATTGATTAAGAAAAAAGTTCCAAGCTCTGTAACTACAATGGATTTGGACACGACAGCTTCTTGTCCGCACAGCCTCTCTGTCTTTAAATTGTATGAGGTTCATATGGCAGAGTTTTGTAGCAATTGAGACAAAAATACAGATGCATGGCACTCTTTAAATGGAGGAAAAGGGAAGAGGAAGAAGAGAAGAGGAAGAAAGGAAAATAACCATTTTAGTAACAAATTTATTCCAAAGAAAGAAGTGTGGGTTTTCTTTTCTTTCCTTTTTTCTTTCTTTTTTTTCTGATTGTGGAAAAAAAGACATGCAGAGAGGTCAGAGGTCATGCGAAGAGGAGACAGTATTGTGTAGGAGCTGTCACGCATCACCACCTATTTTGACATGCACGGGGCCGTTTGTTGTCTGTCGAACATGCAAATCAAGTGCCTGCTGTCATAGCCAGCCGATATCTGAAAGTGGAAAATGAGGCCACCTGTAACCAGTGAATGGAGTGACGGACAGGCATTCAGGGCTCCTCATCTCCGAGGCCATTCACACCACCTTCGAATTGCATATGACATGTAAAAATCTTTTCTTAATATTCACACCCGGGAAGTTTGGGGAATTATGGAGGCTTCAACTGCTGTCTCTAATGGGTTCTCCACGCAGACAGCTGTGACTGGAAGCTGGCTGGGTAATTAGGTGTCCGGGAAGATTTTATGCTACGAATCAGTTAAAAGGGAAAGAAGAAAAAAAAATAATAAAGGCAAGCAAAAGTGGCTGGAATGGAAACTGTGTTAACCCTTGGTGTCTCTCTGTTCATAAACACCCCATGCTCTTGGATTCGCTTTCTAGATCTCGTGTCATTACACTTCTCTGTGTACAGATTTAATTTGTAAACATCCCCTTGGGTACTGGACCTAAATGGCAGCCAATTCAGGCTGCCATCTGGGCAGTGATGGAAGTGGCCACTCAGCAATGAATGTGATAACACTTTCCAAAATCATGCAGTGATTCCTAACCTGTAACAATTTTTTTTCCCAAAATAAAATATGAGAGGTGTAGTCTACCAAACTGGGGGCAAGAGCAGACACAATGATGGTGTCTTCATGCAAATCAAAACCTTCACTGCAGGTCTTCAGTCTCTAGCAGTGTCTCTATGCCAGATGGCCCAGCTTGATCTAGCTTGGGGACACCAACAAAGCACAGAAAGAACCGAAAGATAAAGTTAGACTGATAATAAAGCACCCCACTCCTTAGAGCAGAGATTCTCGACCTTCCTAATGCTGTGGCCCTTCAATACTGTTCCTCATGATGTGGTGACCCATAACTATAAAATTATTCTTGTTGCTACTTCATAACTAATTTTGCTACTGTTATGAATCAGAATGTAAATCTTGGATATGTAGGATATCTGATATGTGACCCAGTGAAAGTGTCATTCATCTCTGAAAGGGCCGAGACCCACAGGTTGAGAACCACTGCCTTAGAGGGATCCAAAGTAGGAGAAGCCCTGAGTTGGCCTCTGACTGGACAATGTAGCACGATGTTGTTCATGGGTATCCACATTCTCTTTCCTGAAGAATGTTGTTCATGGGAATCCACATTCTCTTTCTCTTGTAAAACCTTAAATTCAAAGTCAAGCCTCATTTTAGAAACCCAAGTCAGCATTTCTCCAGTTTGTCTTCTCTTGTGGTAGCCTTCAGGGACAGGGACTATGAGAGCAAAATCAACTAGGCTAGGAGTAGGTGTCTGAGTCTTAGCTGGGAGGCATCTAGAACTGAGCAGGAGCTGCAAGTCTTTGGGCTCTCAACCCCCAATTCTTTCCAAGTGAGGTGTACCAACAATACCACCACAGTTCCTTCACGGAAGCGCTTACCTGAGGGCTCAGACAAATGGAACAGCAGGGACTCTGCCAAGGTGTGGATGCAGTGATTTCACCTTTCCTTCAGGGATGGAACATAGCAACATCATCTCCCCCATATCCCCAGCTCTGACAGTGGCTTTTGCTTCCTGCTCTGTTTGGGCAGGGCAATGGCCGTCTGTGTTACTTCCAATCTAAGCAAAGTACTCATATGTGGCAAGTTCTCTCCCATCTGGCAAATATTTCAGAGGGCCAGGTCATGGCACTACTATGCTTGGAAGAGCCCAGGGCCCAATCCCTGTTACCCTGACATTGAGATGCAGGGGAAGGGGAACACCAGACTACAGAAGCAAAGTGAGTTAAAGAAGATGAAACCATAAGGTCGATGGAAAATAAGTCCTGTGGAGTAGAAGGATGGGTGTGATGGGGTGCCTTCCAATGAGGGCATGGGCACAATGGGAATCTGAAAAAGTTTCTTTTTTTGTCAGCTGTTTGTAAGAGAGTATTTAATTTTTAATTTCAAAAATTACAGTTGCATTCCTGACAAACTTTTGTTTTTAAGGTTGTTTTTAATAATACACAAAAGCCATTTTGTATCAGTGAGCTGGGTATAACAAATGATCATGATTAACAATTTTTCTTAATGTAATTAAATGTATTTATGAAATTCATTATGCTGCTGTATGTAAATTGTATCCGCCTCTGCTATCACTGTCTTCTGGAAGTTTCGGTTCTCTTGCAGTGGAGAATGAAAATCCTAAGGACGGCTGTTGTGCCCCTGCTCTGGTGATCTCACTCAGGCCTGTGGGTTAAAACTGATCTCTGGGGGAACTTTCACACAACTGACAACGGCAAATCCTTTCAGTCTGAGTCTTCTCGCCTGCTAAGAGCTGTTTATAGCTAAACATTTGCCCAAGATTTCTCCATTTACCCACTCACTTTTTGAAGTTTAGCATGGGCCTCTCAGCCAGGGAATGCCAGGCACACCAAATAAAAATTATACGGAACTGGGAGGGTTGACAGGTGGGGTGCAGACACCCATCTTGGAGAACAGACTCTGGCCTCAGTGAGGCTGTCCTTGTGGGACACTCCCTGCCTTTGTGGAAACCACTCCACTCGTGGGTCCTGCTGTGAAGGTGAGCTGGAGACCGTCAGTCAAATCTCCATCGTCACAGTCAACAAAATTGTTTCAGGTCCACTTGATGATAAAGGCACATTCACAGCAGACCCCTAAACTGGGGCACTTTGAGAGAAAGGGAGGGCAAGCCTGTGGGATTCTGGCACAGCATCTGAGATATTTCTGACAGATTCACCTGCCAAGTACTTGGTTCTGGGACTTTCCACAGAAAATCCGGCAGTGCATCCGCTACGACTGTGGTGTCTGAAGTGCCTGGGAACAGCTTCCGTGCAGCTCCTGGATTCCTCACAGCGCTACCTGGCAATATGGAAGGCTCTGCGCTGCGGAGACCCAAGACTGACCTTGGATAAGGCACCTGTGTGACATAGCAGGCTAGTTCAGACAATGAAACGAGAAATGAGGCAGAGTCGGCTGAGAGACAGCCCCACCTTCAGTTACACCCTCAGCCAAGCACCTTCAAATCTCATTCATGTGAATATAGTTTAGGAAGAAACTTAGAAACCACTTGGTTCAGTTTGGGGGAAATAATCGCTGTTTGCACAGAAATAAACTAGAGGTATGTTATATACAATGGGCATGGTGAACTGATGTACCATTCAAGACTACACCCAAAGACTTAAGATCATGCTGAGGAGAAAGAATAAGTTTCAGAAAATAGAATCCTGTTTCACTCTGGACTGTTCACTTGTTCAATAGCTAGGGGTAATCAATTTTATTGTCAATTCAGAAGAAAAATGTTTTAATTGTCCCTCATACCCAAAGATATACAAGGCCATCAAACCCAACCGTGCTAAAGCTGTGTATGCATTCAGGTGTGTGTGTGTGTGTGTGTGTGTGTGTGAGAGAGAGAGAGAGAGAGAGAGGTGTCAGCTATGCAGCCATGGGGAGAAAAAACTTTTGAGTGTCCTTGTGGCTGCCTGTGACTTAAGTGATGGACAGGTCTATTTTTAGCATTTATTTTTCTGGCTAACAGGCAAATTTGCTCCCTAGCAATGAATTTATGCAGAGAGACTGGCATTTGGGAAGTTGGAGGGGGTGTGGAGAAGGGAGTCCCCAGAAAGTTCCGGCATGAAGATTTAATGGTCAAGCCTCGGGTGTTGCTCTAGTCTCTCACCGAGGTGAGGGTCTGTGAGAAAATTCTACCTTGAGCCTGGTTTAATGTCTTTTGTGGTTTGAGTTTATGTGATTTTGTTTGATTTAGGGTTTTTGATCTTGTTCTATGACTCAGCTGACCTAGAACTCACTATATATATATATATATATATATATATATATATATATATATATATATATATTTATATATTTATATATAATATATTTATATTATATATAAATATATATATATTTTTTTTCGGTATTGCCCCCTCCTCAGCCTCAAAGTGCGTGGTTACAAGTCTGAGCCACAATACCCAGTTTTGTACACAGATTTTATGTTGTTGTTTTTCTTTGTTTATCCTTTATTAAGACAAAACACAGTATCTCCCCGTGTTTACTGCAAGCAGTTATCAAGTCTCTAAAACCTGAAACAACCCCAGGGAGAAAGGTGCTGCTGTGTTCCTTCAGATCAGCAGGCTGGACTATGCCAGCATCCCTTCATTCAGTCAGTACTTGATACTTTGTGTGCAGTGTTGTCAATGTATGTTGATACTGGGAGTGAGCATAGTGTTCTCCTAAGCCACTTAATTTTAAAACTTTGCATCTATCTGTATGAAAATGAAAATCTACACAGCACTTACCAAGGGGTCTTAGTTATGAACTACTGATGAGAGCAGACACTTACTCTGTACATTCAGTCTGGATGCCTTAGCTGAACACTCAAGGTTTTTCATATGAATCCTCAAGGATCTCAGACCCTAAAGGAGAAAGTCCATCCTCACAATTCACAGGCCCCCTTCCCATCTTGTCCCTCCTGAGGATGTTTCTGAAATTATTTGATTTTTTGGTGTCTGACTGAAGCCCCACCTCTGTGAGGGCTGTCCTACACCCTGAGAGAACTCTGATTCTTCCCATGGACTCACAGCTTTGCAACTCCAGGCCGGGAGTGAGCATATTTTTAATTCATTCAAGATGGAGAATGATTTAGCATGGGGTTGGGCCTGTGGAATTCATCAAGTAGTGTCTTTTAAGTAATCTTTTACAATGTCTTCAGTGAAGACACACCTCTCCTTTGTCAATTAGGGGTGCCTTCTCAAGCCTTGCACACCTGTCGGTGCTGGTAATATCTTCTAGATTCCACAGAATTTATCCTCTGAAGAAGGCTGGCAAAATTCACTATGCTCAAAACAATTTATTTTTCATGCAACTCTCTGGAGGAGTCCTGGGCTTTAGGGCTGTGTCCCTCTGAGTATGAGGTGGTAAAGTATTTCACTTTGCCTACAAAGGTTCATGGTGTGGACAGACATCATAAACAGGAGCTTTGAGGCATGAGCCGGTACCTTCCCTGTTACCCCTCTCAGAATGGCCGGCCCTGTTTATGGTAAGAGCTGAGTAAGCTGGAGAATCCTGTAAATGTTTAATTACAGTTTGATTCTGGCTGTGGAGACAAATTCAGTGTCTTTTGATGCTAGAGTTTGTTTCAAATGGGGATTCCCCATTTAGCACAAAATAACCAATTCTGGGTTATGTTTTAACTAATGATAGCAAAACCCTAGATAACCCTACACAACCCTAAAATGATGCTTGTTTTCTGTATTAATCACACAACAAAACTCGTACTCTTTCAAAGAAAATCTTTAAAGCTCCACCCTTCAGTTACATTTAAATGGTCTAAAATATCACCATGTCTGATTGTACCCAGACCCTAGAACTATTTCTGTCTCCATTTCACATTGGAAGTGGGTCCCCACTTCTTCTTGGAAAGTACTGGCCTTTTGCAATCATCAGAACTGGAAAGCTGTGGTTGTCTAGAGCGCGCAGCACTCAGCTCACACACTGAGACTCCAGCATTGGGGGAGGCTTGGTATTTAACCACATGTGGTTTTAAAGAAGAAACAGAGTGGTGTTCAATGTGGAGTGGTACCAGAAGACCATGCTGGGTACACAGGCCGTCTGTTTAAGAACAGCTGAGAAACTGATATATTTTCTAGAGATTAAATTTACTTTCTCACTGAATCAATTTAATATAAAATGCTGCAGCTCAATTCTGAATAGAAAGGGCAGCAATTTTGTTAAAACAAACAAGCAAACAGTAAATCCACAAGATAGGAGCACAACTAATAGTATCTGTGTGGTCAGTGTCATTAATGCTATACACTCTGTACACACCCAGAAACAGGTCTCAGTGGGAGTGAGCTAGCAAGATGCTTGGCACAGTACATCACCAATACTGTCCTGCAAATCACTGGCAGAGATCTTAGTGAATCCAATTTGCTATTATTAGCTACAGTTTTTATTTCGTTAAAAACACTTTATTCTTTCCACTTAGGTTTATTTTTTAACAGTTATTATCATTTTTGCCTTAACAGAAGCCACAGAAGTTCTGTTAAGGAGTTTACATTTAAGTTCATGATTCCTTCATACACAACACTAATTGTCAAGAAGGACATACAAATGTGTCACTCCCATTTTCTCTTCATATTTCAGTTTTGCTTGAAATCAAAGGTACACTTTTCTTAAGATGTATTTCCAGTTGTAAGATGTATCTTTGAAATTAGTATTATTTCAATCTACAATTTTAGAAGTGGCTCTTACTGTGTTCTTCCATGAGAGGCAGGACCAAGAGGGCTTCTCCTTCCCACAGCCAAGGAAGCACATTTGGGCACTTGTGTGAGCCAGGCTGGGGAACACGTGTGTTCCATCACACAGCTCAGCATAGAAACATGCACATACCACACCAAAACACACGCCACACACTTCACATAGAACTGTTCAGTGATGCTGTCTAGGCAAAATGCAGTCTAGAAATAGTCTCTGGGTCAGGTCACAAAGCAGGACGCCTCCCCATATCAGTCTATGGCACATAACGCTGCTCAGACCGTTGTCACTAAAGCTTTAATTTTAGGATACACTGCGACATGGATTTAAAATAGGATGGTTAAATTTATTATATAATTTTTTACTCTATAAATTTTATATTGCAATTCTTTGTTTTAAAAACAGCAACTTTCCCATTTCCAGCACTTTTGTGTACAAGAAAATGTAAAACGTTTTATCCTCCAAATGCCTTGATGAAAAACTGACTTCCACAGCTTATGGAAAATAACTCTAAAAATAAGAATGATAAAGAAAACACATTAAGATGAAACATAGTAAAAAGGTCAACTTTGTGAAATGTGTGATAGAATTAAAGCCTGATTTCATTCTTTACCCACTAAACACATGCTTTGCTTTCATTTTTGTAAAATGAAATGACATAAAGTAGTAGGTAGATAAGAGCCTGACCGTTTTGCCAAGCCTGTGGGGCGGAGGAGCTTCATTACAGAGTATACGTTGTGATCCCACTTACTAGTGTGAACCACTATTTTAGAGAGCAAACATTTACAGAGTCGTGGAAGGTGATAGAAAAATGAATACTAAAGTCATCAAGTCCACTCCGTGTTGATAGCCCTCCCCCTTTTGTAATTTAGGAAGGCTGTTTAGATCTATTACTTGCC
Organism: Psammomys obesus; assembly: GCF_907164565.1. Classification (NCBI taxonomy): domain Eukaryota; kingdom Metazoa; phylum Chordata; class Mammalia; order Rodentia; family Muridae; genus Psammomys; species Psammomys obesus. Next base: position 2,896,762 of record NW_026596440.1, on the reverse strand, counting down.
GGAAACTTCTGTACCCTGTTTCAAAAAGTCTATGCCAAAGACCAAGGAACAAAGCCCAGTATGAATATAAATTATTTGTCAACATATGGTGACGGAAGGCTTGTGAACTCGAAGTCAGCACAAAAAGCAGGCATTGTGTGCCGTGATGAAGTTCTCAAATCGAAGCTCCATGGTGGCAGCAAGGAGTTGCCCGCATGCTTCGGAGCTCTGGTGCTTGGTAAAGGGAGAGGCAGCTGCGCCGATTCTCCGTAATTAGTCAAGGTCAGGCACTGCAAACTCGGACAGTCACCATTTGTCAGCCGAACAATGGAAGGGGACCCAAGCATTCTTGGCAGGGAATGGCTGTGCAGAGGGGCATTGAATGGGGGTGAAGCCAGCCTGCTCTGTTTTGTGCTGGCTGGAAGGTGGGGGGCTGACATTCAGGACAATCCCAAATTTAGCACTGGCATGGCTAACGAATGTCACAAAACACAATCTTGTTTTAAGTACCAGAAGCATATGTTCACCGACATGGCACTATGCTAGCGGCACTTGAAGAGGTGGTGAAAGAAGAAATGAGAGAATAAATGCAATTTTACATATGCTGTGGTTCCATGTTTGTTTCCTCCATTCAATGAAATAATCTTTTAAGGTACCAATTGATTCAGTGTAATCCTTTAAATAAAGGGATGATTATTTTCAAATGAACAGAAGAGACTCGGAATAGGAAAACCATCTGGAGAGAACGGAACGCTTTTGTTTTAGTTTTTGTGCATAAGGCTGCTTTATCTCCAATGGGGCGAAAATCAGCACAGACTCAAGTGATCTGTTAAACATTTGAAGTTAGACTGAAGTACTGCTCCACCATCTGAATCACTGAGAATGTGTATCACAAAGGCAGTGAGTATGAAACTCCGAAAGCTAGGAACTGACCACAGTTTATTAGGCAAAAAGAGACAAGAAAACATCTGCTAAAATAGAGCTTATGTGTTCATGCCAGAGGCAGCTCCTCCTCCATTTACTCAGGGAACCCACATGGAGATTGAGCTGCCAATAGGCTATATCTGGGCAGGGGGTCTAGGACCTCTCCATGCGTGGACCTTGGTCGGTGCTCAGCTACAGAGGAAGAGGATCTCATCAAGTCCTGATGAGACTTGCTAAGCTAGGAGCGGATGGCAACGGAGGAGAACTCCCCCTTTCAGTGGACTAGGGGAAGGGGATAGAGCAGAAGAGGGAGGGAGTGTGGGACTGGGAGGAGTTGAGGGATGGGGCTACAATCTGGATATAATATGAATAAATTGTAAAAAAGAATAATAAAAAAGAAAACAACTCCTATGAAGCTGTAAGAGATGATTATTTTAAATGAAAGCTTGCTCTTCTTCTCTGTCTCTGTGCTATGTTTGCCTTTCCCAGTTTGTGCAGTTCTGATGAGCACAGGGGCTGCCCCAGCCTGAAACAGGCATGCTGGAGCTCTGGGCTGGTCACAGAGCGTCTTCTGTGGCTGCCAGGTCTGTGTCAGTGAACAAGGGCAGGCTGGCACAGGGGGCAAGGTTTCTCACCAGCTCACTAGCCGTGATCACAGTTTTCAGGTGACACGCTTTCCTTGGGCTCAGACCCTCATTAGTGTCTCATTACAACACCTTCCCACACATCGGGAGGATCTCAGTCCATGAAGGCGGCAGAAGAGCTTTTCCCTACAGAGGGAGGAAAGAGGAGGCAAAGGATCACTCTTAGAAGCCACTCAGTGGTTCTCACACACTTGCACACTCTGTCCATTGGAAATCACCACAGAGGGCTTTGCACATGTAGTTGATGCCAGAAGAGCAAGTTCGATGCCCCAAACCAGATTTACTCCCTTTCAGTTACACACCTTACAACAGGAATTCATTATTGCATCATGCATAATGCAATGAACCATTGATTAGCCTTTTATCACAGTTTTATTTGGAAGTAAATTAAACAGACCAAGATGAAGGGGCTCTGTAAAGTAATCTCCATTACTGCTGGTGAGAGAGGTGATTGTATACTGCAAATACATTCCTAAGTTTGCACAAGAAGACACTGTACACGTGTGTACACATGCGTGTAGAGAGTGCACATAGGCACGGGCACAGACAGGACAAGTGTTCTTCCTGTGTTACAGCTAGAAAAATATACTCAATATTTTCCCCTTAAAAGTCTATTCTTTTCTCTGATCTCTCTCTCTGAGTAGATGATAGAGTATATAGATCAATAGATAGTAGATGATAGATAGGTAAGTAGATAATAGAAAGATGATAAATAGATATAGAAGATAGATGATAGATACAGATAATTGATAGATTATAGATATAAATAGATAATAGATAGTGATAGATACAGTTAATGACAAATAGGTGATAGGTAATAAAAATAAATGAATAAATAATAGATTAATAGATGATGATGAAGACAGACAAGTACATAGACAGATTGATCGATTATATATAGATAGATGATAGATAATAGACAATAGAGTGATACATGATAGACTAAAGCTAGATAATGTGAAGAAGATGTAATAAATGATAGATCGATCGATAGAGAAATAGATGAAAAAGTGAACCAGATCACAGCTGCAGTCTGTGCCAAGAGAACCTCTCCCACATCCTTCATAGCTTTCCTTTTAATTCTGAGCCTGTCTGAGGAATGATGAAATTGACTGTGTAATTTGGACAATTCCTACACAGCAGTGCAGGCTTCCCTCCCAGTGACTCCTTGATTCCTCTTTAGCACAGTTTATCCTTGGGCATTAGGAACATTAGGACAATTCCACGTAATCTTGGCAAATTACATCTTTTGACTTCTCATTACAAAATCCATTCATCAATTAAAAATGAAACACTCTGTTATTATATGACTTCCTCCCAGAATTCCATGCGGACACACTGCTGTTTCTGTGCTTCCCTTTTAGAAGTCACCCACAGATGGTACAGGTCTTTGAGGAAGCTTTCTTGAAAAGGACGCCCTCTGAGGAGGCCTGCTGAGAGGCACCACCTAGTATCTGACACTTAGTTTACTAACTACCCTAAGTAGGTCACTCGTGGTTAATCGTGTCAGGAAAGTGATCCACAAACCACACCAGGATATCTACTATTGCACTTTAGTCTGCCGGGGGAGTAATGATGGCTAGAATGAGAGTACAGCTCGGTGTGCTCGTTACAGCATCATTATGTCAATTATTTTTACGTCAGCCACTAGCACACGGGATTAACACTGTCTCCGCGGACTTAGAGGCAGTCCTATATTATTTTTGATGTTAAGTGATGGCTACAATTGATTACACTAGTGGGGAGAAATATTTATCATCATGTGTCCCCACTCTAAGCCACTCTAAGGCCCTGTAGACAGGAGAATTGGCTTTCTAATCACAAGTGCATCCAGACAGAGCTAACTTTGCCCTAGTTTGGCACCCTTGCACTGGTTACCTCCTGGACTTTCAGTTCTGAACAAGGCGTTGATCTCACTGATTTGTTTCTCTGAGCAGAAGCAAGCATATTCCTAATGAAAGTCAAATGATATTAACATCTATATCACATCTTTAACTTCTTTAAGATTGAATAATTACTTAAAATTTATAATTACAGCATGTAACATAAAGCCACCAGCTCTGCACATTAGCTGATTGTAGACTTGGCTCTGACATAAAACAAACCCAAAGTACTAGAGACACATGGCTGTTTCTTTTTCATCCGAGCATGCCTCCACCTCCATCCCAACTGAACTCAGGGATGCTGCACTTAACAACCTCAAAGAAAAGGGGGCCTCAGTGAAAAACAGTTCAAGTTTGCTTTAATTTTTCAAATTAATTCACCTAATTTTCACGTATATAGTGAAAAATTCTGAGGGTCTGGGAATCTGAAAATTGGTTTTAAATTTTCCTTTTTGTCTCATATAGTAATTGTTTTCAGCTTTCAAGTATTTTAAAGCTATAATTATTACCATCAATCTTTTTTTTTTTTTGAAACCAGACTTAACTTACTTCTTGTTAGTGAATTTTAACAACCACCTCCGAGTCCCTGATGGGATTCTAGTGACCTGAGATAATTAATTCGACTCGGAAGGGCTAGTGCGTTTAATCAGGAGCATGCTGGGAAAATCTTGCAGACTGTGTCCCACAGTGAGAGACACTCAGCAGTCACACTGGGATGTGGGAGTTCCACCCCTGAAGTTGCACTAAGTCTGGAATCTGTGATTCGCTCCTACAATGGTCACTGTGGCCACTGCAGGTAAATGACAGTTTACTACTATGTCTTTCTTGTGCAAACCACTTGCTGGCTACATTTCTTCACAGAGGACTTGTTCCTCATGCTCCATACAGCCGCAATGAGGTTGCATGATAAGAAAGAATGATGTCTGGTCAGCTGGTAATGCGGCTCCTCAGGCTGCAGCCAGCAGAGACAAGCATGCACAGGCACCACTAAGCTTTGATGGCCTTTTCTAAAGTCTGGTAAATGCAATAAATTCTTGCAACTTCCATTAGATATTAACAAGGAAAAGGTTACTCATTAGCATTAAATTGCCACTGAAATTATGTGATCACAAATCTTATTGTCCTCAAGAATGTGAAGAAGGAAAACAGAAAACTAGCTTCACTTCTCTACATCAGACAGCTCCTAAAATGTTTTTAGAACCAGTTTCACATCATATTTTAGTGGTAAATAGAATAAGGAAGTCACATAATCAACAGTGGTGTCGAGATTTGATGAAAATTGCTTCTCTTCCGTTAATGGTTCAGGCCCCTTGGCTTTTAATTCTGCAAAACTATTTCACAGAGAGGAGCTTATTTAACTCCTGAAGCAGTAACTGTAGGCTGCTAATTTGTAATTATTCCCAATGTCTACCCAATATAAAAGCATAAAAAAATTGCCCTGGAAAAGCATAAGCAAAACTCAGTATTTTAAATACAAATGTCAATTGGCAATACTGAACCCAGGAATGGAATACAAGACCCTTTTTCTGAAGCAAGCCCTCAATGGTCCAACAGCACCCTCTGCTTCCTCCAAGTGGGAAATATTAATCATAACAGCCTAGCGGAGAGCTGGTGGTGTGTGTACTGGCTTTGAAAGATAGCCATGTGTTTCCTTGTCCTAAAGCACTTCTAAAACATTCCTGTAAGTGCAAAGCTGGCAGAAACCAGTGAGGACCCTCCCAGGAACACTGCCTGGGAGAGCCTGCCATAAGCTGCTGACTGGACTAGTGGCCAGAAGCCACAATTAAGGGGGATATGGCAAGACACTGTTCCTGCACAAAACATCCCAAAGGGGCTGCAGGTTATGCTTTATTAGCAAAATGTGGAAAATAGTAGAATAGCGATGAACCGTACCTCCACAGTCCCTCTGCAAGCGAGTCTGTTTTTAGTGTGTTGGCTCCTCTAGATGGCCCTGGCCATGATGTCACAAGCTTGTCTTTTAAAAGTATCATACTTTTGGATGATACTTTTCTTTGTTTGGATAAGTCAGTCTTCGAGACAAGCTTGTATCTAAGGAAAATGCCTATTCCCATGTGACCAAAATTTTTTTTTTAACTCCAGGTATGGCCTGGTATATTGATATGCAAAACACAATTTTAAGTCAAAATACAGAGATATACAAAGAGACCAGAAAGGCTTTTCTCTGTGTTAGTAATAACAGACCAAAAAATGTAGCATTCTCCTTATTAAAATGACCATATGACTTAATATGAATCTCTTTATGTATAAACACTATAACTTAAAGATAACCTTGTCATACTTGCTTAAAAAAAAACCACTTATGATAAATAATTGCATGCCCCAAAGTGATTAAGCACATTCCAATCATGGTTCTTTCTGAGAAATGTTTAAGCATGTCATCACTGGATAAAGCACATCTACGTTTAAAGTCTTTGTCTACAACCTAGCAATCTACCAATGATCTTTGCTGTAGGTTAGCAGCCATCTTGATAGTGTTGCCTGATGCTAGTGGTTTCATTCCCTCCCCATGCACCCATTCACCTAACACTTAGGATTTGCTGTGCTTTGCATGGGCCCAAATGCTGTGTCTGAGAGCATAGGAAACAAGCAAAATCTCACTTGCACTGGCTAGAAGACAGAGGGGAACCTTGAGAGCTGCTTCTAGACAGTGTCACATCAAAGAGTTGAGGGGTAGACTGAGGCAGTACCACAGGTTCAGAACTGTGGCTTGCTATCTGCAGTAAAGCCTTAGGGATTGAGTTGGAATATACATTACTATAGCCTAATGTCTTCATGTGTGTATTCAGGGAGTATTGCCATTTGAATCCAAGATACACACACTTTTGGAACTCTTTTTCATAGTGTAATCCATGTTCCTTTCACACCATTTTCATTTGCCCCCCCACACGCTCAATGTACTATAACATTTATCAAATTAAAACAAAAAAATTATTTAGGTGTTGTGTACTAGTAACAAAGAAACAGCCATGTAAAATATGAATTTATTAATACCCCATCCTCACAATGTAACTTGATGGAAAATATGATTAAATCAGCATCTTTTTAAACCACACACACAGCATAAATTGTCGCTAGCACTGCAAGTCAGGTACAATGCATTGTTTGTGCACACCAGGACCATAGTCTTTGAGGGTAAGATCCTGCCTCTTCCTCATCTTCTTCCCCCACTCCTCCTCCTGTTCTTTAATCTACAAAAGATCTCTGGGACCAAGCCCTGAAAAACAGAGGTGCAATTACAAATAGCCTTATCCCCATGGTACCACCCAGAAATTATTATCATGTCATTTGACTGAGCCCTGTGCTCATGTAAATGAAGTCAGAGCTATAAAATATGTAGCTGTCAGACGTCGCTAATCCTAATAACAGTATCGATTATTCCAGATGGGAGAAATCTCACTCTGAGAAGAGAAAGAGAGCACAGCCCACTGCTGACTCTCAGTCTACCACCTCTCTTTAACAGCAGGTGTTACCTTACTGCTGAATGCTGGGAGAAGATGCAGCACTGGGCTTTTAGACAGCTCTGCAGGATCTGGAGCCTGTGGTCTGCTTTATCCACTAATGATGCTCTCAGCTCTATCTGTAGACAGAGTTTCTTGAGACCTCCTCTTCTTATAAGGACATACTGGGCTCATTCTCATGTTCACATCTACACCTAATCCCAAACCCACCTTTCCCAAACCCGCCTTTGAATATCACCATGAACTACATTTTCAACACAAAGGGGTAGACAGCCATTCTGTCAATAACAGGAACTGTAAGCTTTGTGAAAGAAACTATTGGATACTGGCCTTTGATGCTGAATGTTTCTGAAGTTCCAAACTGCCTAAAAGGTGCGACTAGTTTTAAGGACTCCTTAATCACATGACAATGTAATATAATGTATCACAGACCAAGGACAATTCAGCAATACAACATCCTCACCCTTTTTCAGGACTGTCTGGGATTGTCAGGGGTTAGTAAGCACCTCTCTGAGAGCAAAGGCAAACCACGGTGACCTTCTGGGCCTGCGCTGAAGCACTATTGTTACCAGCCACCTGAAGCCGTCTCCTAACCAGGACCTCAAGACCTCCCTGGGATTTCTCTTGAACTTCTGTAGCCAGTAAACTGCAGGGGGCTTCTTTGTTTGCTTTTTATCTTGAGTTCAAACTCCATGTTTTGTCTACACCAGTCACTTTCCTTCTTCTCTAATTGATTGAGTGTCCTCTTCTACCTCACAGGAGCAAATATTCTTAAGGAATGTACCCTCTGATGGTGCTAGCAATTGTAATATGATCCTCATAAAACACTATGGTAGATATTGCCTCTGTGTAAGAAAATGTGGCATGTGTCACAGTAAAACTATGTCATATCTTCCCTTCCATCCAAAGTACAGGCCAGCACATCCCTGAGCCAGCAAGCAGCCAAACAAGAGAACAGAGTCCTGATGCTCTACAACAGAGGACAATATGGAATACCTACTGTGAGTCACTATTGCTTAGACCTCCAGAGACATGGGAGTGACAGGGGGTGATTTCACACTGTCATGGGACATGGAAACTTCCAGTCTGGTAGAGAGGAATTTTCTCATCATCACCATCGCCATCATGTTAAAGCTAGTTTTAGTTTAAATACAAAGAGATGTGGTCTTTGCATATACAAGGGGGCTTTCCCTATAGTGAATGTGGCAGATGTTAGTATAAATGGCAAGTTTGGTAGCTGGCTTAGTTGTAATATATGGACTAATGTAACATAAAAGGCAACTTAAAAGAAACCAAAAAATTTCCACAAGGCTATACTGAGTTGAGTTCCATCCCATTCTCCCCAGGAACCAATAGCAGCTGATGCTCTGAGGATATGTCAGAAGGACTTATTGAGACTTTGGTCAGGATTGTCAAGGAGCAGACACAGCATCAAAGGATTAGAGTTATGACCAAGAGTTTGATTCTTCTCTGGTACACTTTCCCTACAGCAGTGAACTCATCGGGACAGTGCTATAGGTGAGCTTTTGCATTACTTTGTTCTTGCTGATGTGACTAATGAAAACTTCTAACCCACCATCAAACGACTCATTCTCAAAATATGTAATGAAATAAGTCTAGGAATGTGAACCAGAGGGAAACTTCAATCCAGGTAAAGGCCACCTTGCTGTATGCAGAAGGACAGCAAGGGGGCTGGGATGGGGAGCAGTGAACAGAAACAAGAGCCAGAGGTACCCTGCAGGTAGACAAGTCTGTGGAATCCCATCTAGTAAGCTGGGTGGATGCACCACGACAGTGCTGAGGAGGCTGGTGGGGCTCCGCCTCAGTCACTTGAGTGTAAGTAGATCCTGTGAGAAAGCAAGGCTAGAATACAGACAGCACAGAGGAGGCTAAACATGTTACATACACAAAGTAAAAGCGTCCACAAAGGAAAGCATATATGTAATCTATAGCATGTATATCATATATAAAGGAAGAATATATATTGTATATTCTATATAATATCTATATCAACTTTTAATGTGATCCAACTTTTATCAAGCCAAAGGACAGACAAAAACTAACCTATCAAAGTAACAGTCAGAGAACCAATACTTATGGATGATGGGTTGTGATAGGAGCTCTCTGACATATTCTGGGTGACAGTTATTCATAAGCATTCAGTTTTCACAACTCAGAGAGAACACCTAAGATATACTTTTGCTGATTTGACTGTTTAAATTATACTTGGTCAACAGTAATGATAAGGCCCCTGCTTTGCCTGCTTTTTTTTTTTTTTAACTGAAAGTCACCTGATAATGAGTTGGATTAAAAAAAAAAAAATAGAATAACAGAGCTAAGTTTTTGGGGCTGGTCTTGGAGGAGGTGGCATCTGGGCTCTCCTCTGAGGGGCTGCTGAGCTTCTGACACAGCGAGGCTGCGTTCAGATGAGTAGCAGTGGGGGCAGCTTGTGCGAACGCTCACTTAACCTGTGAGTCACAAGGTTATTTTTGTAGCTGTGTCCTGTCTTCCCTCATGGATGTGATTTATGATTCTCAGCCCAGCCTCATCATCATTGTTCTCACCTTTGTTTCCATCATAGTTAATTAAAGGGAAGGTCATTGTCACCTTATGTTTTAAACCTTCTTAACATAATATATCACCCCTGGAACACTTTAATAAGGGGATTTGTGAAGGAATGGTGTAATAGGAAAAAAGTTTACAGCATAATCCATCCTGCTCACAATTACACTTTAGCTGTGCACATAATGAAAGTTAATAAGTAGACAAAATGAAGGGTCTGTCTGGGGACTCATTCAAGTGTTGATTAATTGGCTGTGTGATGTAATGGAACCAGAAGACACTTTGCTTTTGTGAAGTGCAGGCAAACGCAGCCCAAACAAACTCTATCTAAAGGACAACATCGCCTTCCTTTTTCTTTGCAAATTGCCACCCTCAGACAATATGAAATTAATTAAACAACTGTTTACTGAATGCCTCTTGTGTGCCAGGCACAAAGAGAGATCCAGGCCACAAAGGGTGACGGGAAGCCCAGTGCCCTCCTCGGAGGAGACCTGTGGCGAGTGCTGGTTCAGAAACAAAGGAAGGACACATTATTTATTCTGAGTGGCGACTCCCAAGGATACCAGAATTAGTTAAGATTCAGAAGAATGACTGAAATAATATTAAGCATGCCAAGCACATCTCCCAAGAAAACGCTGAGTCCTTTCACCAAAGCCGTCCACTCCATTTAGACACTAAGAAGTGCTTAATAAACATGTGCTGTTCTGAGTGTTTTTCAGAGACCACAAACATAACTGGTAACTGAAGAAACTGAGGCATGGAGAGGCCAAGAACTCCACCAGAGGAGGTATAGCACTTCAGTGGAGGAGCAGAGGGGCCATGCCTGCCCTTGTCATCCTCTGGGATCCAGACCTCGAGTCCGAAGACAATGCTGTCCTGCGTTTAGAATTAGGTCTTTCTGGGGCTTCGGGGAAACCGTGAGTGAGTGTGTGTTGCAGAAAGATCTCACGGGTGCTGTATCTGCAGCGGTAACCATGGTTCTGCCAAACAACAGAAGTCATCCAAGTGGAGACCCCATTGTACCAGCAAATGTGAGCTGCAGACCTAGGGAAGGCTGGGGACTAGGAAGCAGAGCTGGGAGGTGTACTTGTGGGAATGCAAGTACAACATTTATGAAGCATGTAGTTTTTACCACCTGCTGTGCGCTGAGTGTGAAAGGTCCTCAGCTGGGTGGAGTGTTTGAAGCCTTAGTCTCTAACTAGTAGCTCTGTACTGAAAGGTTGTGAACCTTCAGGAGATGGATCTTTGCTCAAGGAAGGGAATAATGGGGTGGCAGGCCTTACTACTTGAAAGCCTGACCTTACGTCCTGCCCACTCTCTGCTTCCCGACCTCTAGCCATCTCTTCATCCTGTCACCTTGAGTTTACACACAGTCTGACTGTAGGTTCAGACTGTAAGTTAAATACTTTCACCCTTATGTAACTTCCTGACTGACATTTAGTCACAGGGATGAGGAAAGTAACGTGTTGGTACAAAGGACATAAAACATGGAGTCTGATTGCTGGAAACTTTTTAAAATTATTATTGTAATGATTAACTCAATAGCTATACAAATTAATGGGTTGGTTTCATTGTGAGATTTGCATGCATGCATGAATTAGGCCTTCTCCAATCCATCTCAATCCCCATCCTTTTCCTATCCTGACAGGCTCTTTTCTACATTCTACTCATCCTTTTTTGATTGTCCACATATGAGGGGGAAAATTGTGCAAGACAGCCATTGATTAGTGGGAAGATATAGGAGGAACATGGAGGAGTGTGTGCTAGGGGTTCTTTCTTGTGTGGCTTGGGTCTCTCCTGTCTCTTTGAGGACGTTTCACCGTGCTCACTCTCCACCTTGGGCTCTGACTTTCCTGCCAGCCAACCCCTCTGTTATTTCACTGCCTTTTCCCCATCTGTTCCTTTGATTTCTGTTGCTTGTCTCTTCCCAGCCATGGGTCTCAGAGACTAGAGCCACAAGAGGAGACTTTCCAGCCCTATGCTCCATTGCAAAATTTGCTGAGGCCTGGTGGCTGCAGCTGCCAAAAGGCTAAATAAATACTGTTGCTTCCTCCTTGGGGTTTGGGGCCCATTAATAAATTAGAACTGAATATAGGTTCTGATCCCCAAACCGTGTAACTTGAGCAGTGTTTTCATTCTTGCCAACCTCCAGTCTCTTCAGTGCTAACATTACAAAGAGATTTATCACTTTTTACTGTGAGTGCTTCACCACCATGTGTGCACTTACATTGTGTGAGTTCCTGGTGCCTGCAGAGGCCAGAAGATGGTGTTTGGTCCCACAGAGTTACAGACACTTGTGAGGCACCATATGGATTCTGGGAACCAAACCTGGGTCCTCTGCCAAAGCAGCCAGTGCTCTTCACTACTTAGCCATTTCACTCGCCTCGTCAACACCAACAATGATAATAATAACAGACACGGTGAATTATGGGTGATATGGTTAAATCGGAAAATTCTAAGCTCTGGCATGGTGTATGCTGTGGTTGAGATAGGCTTTTCTTTCCCATTTTTCACCACCATGAACATTTCTCTAGTACTAAGGCAGCTTTGTCCCATGTGTATTTTAGCACAATATTGTCTCAAGATACAAAGAGATGTCACACACGCATAGGTGGGAGAGCAAGCAGACATGGCATCCTTTGGGTTGCTATCTCTTGTGCTGTTCTGTCTCACTGCTGCCCAAATGCATATTCCATGTACATAACACATGCTACCTGATACGTGTGCACTAAAGAGCATGGGTGCTCATGAATTTCACAGGCTGCCATCTAATTTCATCAGCCCTCTCTCCACTTACGAAATCAGGAAAGCCACCACTCATCCACTCATGCTGCAGCTAACTCTTTGACCCGCTGACCCACAGAAAAGCCTGGATACACTAGCCAGTCCTAGAGGCACTATTAAGATGGCCTTCCTTCCTACTTCCTTCCTGCGGCCAGTCTGCCTCCACTAGGTAGCTTACCAGAGGTCTTGCCAAAGACCCAATATGGACTTCCCTAGAGAAAGGGTGTAGTTCAAGATTTGACTGCCCAACCCTCCTTACTGTAGACTCCATGGAAGCCAAAGCTGCATTATAACTCTTTTTCTTAATTTCTTCATGTTGTAGTTACTCAAAAATATCCAAGAGGTGTGGTTTCAGCTGGTAGATTTTTGTCACAGCTAATATTTTATTTGGGACAAACAGATGTCATCACCCCCCCAAAGGAAGTAGGACCCTTTCCAAAGTGTCTTTGCTCTGCATCTGAGTGAGAGAAGTCTGTGTCATTACTGGGCCATTTGGAAAGGCCTACAATATTAGGGTCTACCAAATTTCTGATAAGCAAATGCATCTGCACTGACACTCTGCCTTATGCCAGCTGCCTGGGTTTTGAGCATCTGTTGGCTGCACGTAATGGAAAGCATACCAAGTGTGCTTTGAGATGGAGCCCAAAAGCTACTCCAAGCCCCTTCATTCACTCATGTTGGTACTTGCTGATGTCTAACACAAACATGTTTGTCAGAAAACCAGCCATTCCCTAACAGTTTACACGCTGTAACAGTATCCCCTACATTATTTGAAAGGGAAATAGGACATAGAACGTGTGCCTTTTTGTTTCTTAGAATGACATGTTATTTCCAACAATAAAGAAGACTGTTTTGAGATGGATACTGAAGCATTAGTCAAGGGGGCTCTGTGTCTCACGAGTGTGAGATGAATACAAAAGATTCGCTATCAGGTTGCATGGGTCATATCCAACAAAGGTTACAGACCAGCCTCATTGACCATGCACAGGCCACTCATGGTGGCAGCTCATTTGTGAGCCTGGGAGCAGAGGGACAAGAAGAGCACATGGGCCAAACAGGCAGAACAGCCTAGTTGGGGTTTGGTCTAAAAAGCATCCCCTGTGCTCAGCAGTTGTGAGACATTGTGCGGCAATCATGTCCAGCCTCCCTGCATAGTCTGTAAGGTTATGTAGGCATCACCTCCAAGAGATGACCTGGATCAGGCAAAGGCACACAGACATTGGAGTGACATTTGTGGAGCTTAATGGTCACAGATGCATTTGTTTCTTTAATTCACTATTGCATTGAAGTGGTGATTTCAAAATCTCTGGAAAATGTGAAATGAAGGAAATGCCACTCGGTTCTGAAAACCTCTTAAAACACGTCTTGTGATATAAAAATGAAGGTCTAAGGTAAGGCTGCCCAAAGCCTACAACCCTAGGCATCCATCTCCCTGCTCTGTTACAGTGTTATAGCTGACAGCAGTGGTCCTCAGTAGCTGTTACATGACTCTTCTTGGATGTCTCTTAAATTATCAGAGAATTATCCCTTTTAATTGTTTAGGGAAATGCTTCAAGTTGGAGGAACCCCCTGAGTCCCCCTGAGAGGATGCCCCCTCCACTTGGGTCTCCTGCTTTGTCCTTCCTGCTTTCACTGAGGCGCAGAGGAGTTTTCTCAGGCGACTGGAGTTTGGACTCGTTCCCACTGGTTGTCCTCTTTTGTAATAGCGGAATCTCACAAGTGGCTTTCCAGCTATTCTTGTCCAATGAGCATGGTAGAGATTAGCGTGACTTACTACGACTCCAGTCCTGGAAAACATGGAAACTTTAAGAACATAATGATTAGAGCCACATTATTCCAAACACCAGGGAGACAGGTTTAGTCGACAGCTGGGCTGCAGCTGCCCAAGGTGTGCCTGCACTGGTAGGAAAGGTGGCATCACTGTGCCACCCTGGCTGGTCAGAAGGCTCTCCTTTGAAATCCCACCAACTTCCATCAGCATATTTAAATGGGTTGTCTTATGTTGCTGCTCATCAAGTCCCAGCCTTATACTTCTTGGTGGAATAGTTTCTGTCATTTTCTCCTTTCAAGATCAAGTCATGTCTTCCAGTTTCCCTCTGTGCCTCTGGCAGCACGAGAAGAATGGATGGGGGCCACACAAAAGAAGTCAAGACAGTATTGGGGGAAGGAGTGACTAACTGCGAGAAGGATTTTGGGGAGAATATGGGATGAAAATGGCTAAGATGCATTATATGAATGTAATAAAACTGTCAAACAATATTTTTTTTTAAAAAAATTGAAGTACAATTCATGTTTCATTAGAAGTTGTGCCTTGGATCAGGGGGAGTTATTTTCTGAGAATTTTGAAACAGGGTCTCACGTAGCGCATGCTGGCTTCAAATGTGCCAGGTAGCCAAGGATGACCTTGAACTTCTGATTCTCCTGTCTCTGCCACCCTAGCACTAGGATGGCAGCCATGAACAGTGCAGAAATACAAGTTACGCTGCCCTAGGGCTCCAAACCACAGCTTTGTGCATGTAAGGCAAACAGTCCACCAGCTGGGCTACACTCCGGGCTACCCACTGAGTGCCAGTTTGCCCACAAGCAGCTCCCCCAAAGCACAGCCACCCAAATGGAGCTCCTTCCTCTCCCGCTGTTTCCAACAACTGGGGTTCTCCCAGAGTGTAGTTGCTGCTGGGGTAAGAGCCTCCCTTAAAGCTTTGTTTCAAAATGAACTGAATTGCCTTTTACCATCCCAGGTCTTCTTGATGTTTCCCAGACTTCACTAATGTTACATGTTCAAACACGTGGCTCATCAGGGTGGGCTCTATCTAATCCTATAAGTCATAATCCCACCTTTGACTATTTGTAGCAGTTAATTTCTTGAGAACCTGTGCAATTTTCCAGTAGTCAATAGGTTAGTTTAAAATGCCTTCGAGTTTCTTCAGTGTGTGCTCATGAGTGTGCTGTCAGTTGAGTTTTTACACTATTCGCTTATAATTAGTCTATATTTAGAAAACCGTTTTACATAACTTTCTGCTAAGGTTACCCTCATTAATAAATAAAAATAATTTCCCACAATCACAAAGCCTATTGAAAAGCACACAAAAGGTGGCGTTTATATAAGACAGCTAAAGTTCTGAATATGGTTTTCAATCTAGACTTCATGCATTAAGTGACCCAGAGGAACGATTTAGAGAAATAATCATTTCCTGTGCATTTTGGTTCTGTTTTATTGATTTAACTAACCATACAGAGTTAGGGGCTGGTGACATCAGTACTTTGTCTTACCACGAGAGAGACCTGCAGTATGATGCAGGTCTCCTGAACCAGCACCAGGTGTCTGCTGGCCAGCTACAATGCTGTGCTGAAGTCCTCTCACAATGAACGACCCCACCTTCACCTTCTGGGCCCCATTTCCATTTGAGAGGGCCTCTTTGACTGTAGTGGAATCCGCCTTCTGGATAAATCAGCTAAATCTTCCCACAACAATGTCTCCAAATTAACTATGTTTGCAAAGTCCCTTTGGACATCTAGCTCACATCCATAGGTCTTCCTCTTCAGGTCATTATCCCACTGCCCGAAGCAGTGAATTCATTCAAGGCTCCAGGTGTTACTTCTTTTTAAGAGGCAGGAACACTCAGGTGAGCAGGTTCCTAGCAGCCACAGTTAACAACTCTGCTTGGACAGGCCAAGGTGCTACCCCAGTGGAACCCACATTGAATCAAAAGGGAATCAGCTGAGGGACAATGACTGGTGGGCACAAAGACTTGAGATTTCATGTTAAATGGCCATAGATGGGACCCTGTAGGCGGCCTGGGCAAGGAGGGAGGAGAGGGAGAATGTGACCAGAGTGACAACAGAGTCAAGTTCAGGAAACAGCCTATGAGATGTCCAGCAGAGGCTGGCCATTACCTACTTGGGAGGCACTTCATTACCCTGAATCCATGTGTGGCCAGGTTTTCATCTAGGTCAGTGACCTGAGCTGTGATTTGTACTTTAGACTGGAGCAAAGTAAAGCAAAAGAAAGCTAGGTAAGTGACTGCTATTATCCAGACATGAAGGAGGATAAGCCTACGAATGGGGAAGGCAGCCCAAGTTCATTGACATGCTATATGTGCAGCATTGAAGGATGGTTGTGGTATGATGGGAGTGAGGAGAAGCAATGGAGAGGTTGGCCTGTAGCCCCACATGCACCTCCTGTCTTGGAAGGATAGATAGGGAGGGTGCTACCAGGCAGAATAGGAGGACCAGGAGTTGTCTTGTTCTTACTGGACTGCATCTGGGATCTCTGGCACATTAAAGGAAAAACAGATCACACAGATTCATGAGAGTATAATCTGATAAGGTTACGAATGTGAAAGTCACAGAATGTTTAGTGAGAGGATGGCAGAGAGTAGAAAACAGAGAAAAAGCAAACATCCACAGTGACTGTAAGGAGATGCGGCTCCAGGGTCCCAGCCAGGACAAAAAACAGGCACAGCATGATGAGGAGTGAGCTCAGACATCGTCTACAGCCTGCCATTTAGGGCTAACTCAGCCCATGGTGCAAGGTTTGGATCTGAAGTGTGTTTTCCCTTCACAAAAGGAAAAGAAACAAAAACCTCAGCAACTGTGAGTAGTTGATGTATGCGTTGTCTTGACAGTGGTGACTATGCCACAGCTGAGATAAAAAAAAAAGAGGAAGTTGTACATCACGTGCATTTGTAATTTCTATTTGAAAATTGTATCAGAGTAAAAATGAAAAAAAAATAACGGGAAATAAAATGTTTTTTAATCCTAAAAGACGTAAACTTAAAATGTTGATAAAACTTTCAGAATAGAAAGAACACTGTGATAGGGAAACAAGCCATGCTTTAAGCTAAACAAGCAAACTACTAAATGTGTGTTAAGCCTGGTTCTCTGACTTAGGAAGACTCAGCTTTCCAGTTGGAGCAGTGCAGCAATCTGCTCAACAGAGGTGACCAGCAGGAAGAGTGGTGGGCGCGGCCTCGGAAGAGGCATTTTCCAGGAGTGTTGCTTATACCCTGTGTATGCTCTGGTCAGGTCACCTCACTTTCACCCTTGGTCTATAACCTTTAACAGCTCAATATGCTAATGCAAGTATGTAGATAAAGTCAAGAAAAGAAACCGAGGAAGTGTCTGAGTCTTATCTCTGCTTGCTGGCTTTGAGCTCTGTCTGAGCAGCAAAGCTCAGTCCCTTCCTGTGCCTCACAACTTCTTGATCCCCATACCTCCTGTCACATCACTTCCTGTTCCTTACCATTTCCTGTATTTTGCAATTTGTGGCTACAATGGCACTGGGCTTGTCCTTGCCACACACCCACAGCTATCACCAAGGTGTCCTTCTGTGGTAGGACATCCTTTCAGCTAATTCCCACAGCACCAGATACCCCTCTCAAGCTCCTGTGCTCCTGTGCCACTGCATTGCCTCTTTGCCTCTTTGTCTTCTGCTGTTTAGGAATACCAGGACAAGGACCCGACACTTGATTATGCAGTATAGAATCATCAACAAACAAATGCTTTGAAGTTTGAGGTCTTTGAGGAAGATTAATTTCAGGTGTTTCTGTGCTATAAGAAAACTCTTCAGAGAAACAAATTCTGTCAGTGCAAAGAGAATAATAATAATAATAATATCTGCTCACCCAGTCTGTCTTTAAGTATGAATCAATAAAACCCACTTACTTATTGTTTCTGGAGTATTTTAAAATGATACCAAGCAGAGATCCTATGTTCATTAATGAAGGCAAATAATTCAAGGTTTAACAACAGCATGGAGAGTTCCTTTAAAGCGAAAAATGCATGCTTTCTTGTGCTCACTCCAATTTATCATTGTATTCTCTTAAACTCTGTGGTGTTGCATTTTAAGTTCCTATTATATGAATCAAACCAGTATATTATCTAAAATTAGGAGCCAGACAGAACAGCAGCTAAAACTAATTCACCATAGTGATCCTCTCCCAGGAACCTACCTGGGAGGAAAACATGCCCATTTCCACAGGAAGAGATTTAAAAACATCTCCTCTATTAGTTTAACATTCCCAAATCCTCATGTATTAAAATCACTATATACCTATCTTCCATGAAAAGAGAGTCAGAAAGCCGCACTGGCTTCTAAATGAATCCAATTAAATGTAATCAAATCACACATCTACATTTTAGAATCATATAGAATATTTGAGGGCAAAAAAGTGGTACAGGGATAAATGTGTCCATGTGTATTCCAAACATTCTAACCCTTGGCTCACCAATGAAAAGGAAACCCAGACTGAGAGCTATCAACAGACACACACACAGGAAAATCCAATCATCCAAGCTCCTTCATCTTGAAGCTACACATGCAAACAGAATAACTGTGTTTTACAGAAGTGTTGTTAAACAGTGGTACCCAAATTCCATTTCATTTCACCTCCAGTGAGTTTGGGGTGGGGGGCACTAAGCATGGTTGGGTTTGTTGGAGATAATATGATACAGGGCTAGAAGCCCTCCTTGGATTTCAAACAGGTCATCTTGTCAAAGCTTTATGTGGGAGCCAATTACATTAATTTTCCACAGCAGCCAAATACATATTTCATTTCCATCTCCCACCAGAGATGGGGTCCAGGGATCCTGTTTCGAAAGGCTCTTATCACTAAGTAACATTCATACCCCCACAGGAACCCTTGGCAGCCGGTGGCCCATTGATGTAACTGAGCGAGGCCCAGGCTGCCTGCCTCTGCTCGGAAGCACACGCTTGGGGACAATGGGGCTTCCACATCAGCCACATTGTCAATAAATTTCAATTACACTAATTGCCAAGAGTTGAATGAGTGCACTTTTCAAGAAGAGAGAAAAGAATCTAAAAAAGGAGCATATGCCTTGTAGGGCTAAAGAAAAGGAAGTAATAAATAGTCTGTTTTCTAGTGGGGCGTTCGAGCCTTTTCCAACACGACTTAACCAGATTTTACAAGCTGTTCCAGGTTCAGCCATCCTGTTTTACATTTCTTTGTTACCGTCTCCAAACAACACAGACAGAAAGTCAATTGTGTGGTGTTATATTTCAGGGGAGATTTAATTTCTAAGATTTTTTTTCAATACATTGATTTGTTCTGCTTTGATGGATAGTTCGCTGAGTAAATTTGGGGGATGGGGTGTATCCCATGAAGAGCTGCGACTACTTTAAAACCAGTCTAGAGGATGGCATTAAACTCAGGGCCAAGTGTCCCTGCTGTGTTCTTTTCAAAGAGTGGAAGAAAATGGCAAGAAAGCCGTGGTCAGGTCTTCTTGCGCGCAGGTCTGGGTAGTGCAGCATGTTGAAATACAGTCAGATCTAGATGGAATCTTCCTGAAAGTAAGTCATCTTCAATACTCTCTCATTTTCACACTCACAAGAAAGGATGAGGCAAAAAATAAAAATGGCGTCGAAGACATTTGGGATGTTGGATAGTTGCTGGACTCCCACTTAATGTACAGAAGCTCAAGAAAGAATGGGTCATTTTCCATGCCATGACCAACCCAAGGACCAACCCTTGGACATCAGAGGATGTCCAAGCCTCAGACACATGGATACGGCTTGGCATTCTCACTGCAGCTTTGCCTGACAGGTGACTGAAGGGAAGGCATGTCTGTCTTCTCTTCTATAGCCAGTTTTAAAAGTGTTGTCCAACAGCAGCTAGCTCTAGCAGACAGACCAGGGCTTGGAGTCATGTTAGTCAGAAACACAGCCTCTTACCTGGGAGGGTCATTTCTTCACTGTGGATTGCAGATGGGGCCACTCTTTTCCTAGCTGCCAATTTCCTGGCACTATCACAAAGCTACTCTTCTTTTCTTTCCCACTTTTTCTTCTGATCTCATTCACCCTTAACCTGTACCCCTGGAGTTGTTTCTGTTATCTTCCAACAAAAAACCTGAGGCCAATGAAAAGTTATTAAATATGTGATGCATTCCTCACGCATGAAAGCCCCTGGCCCAATTTACCTCACACATGAAAGCCACTGGGCCCTGTCATTACATAGAAAACACTGGACCCCACCTACCTCATGCATGGAAGCCAAAGTTCCCATCTTCCTCTTGAATGAAAGGGAAGCCCCTTGGGTCTCATCTTCCTCATGCATGGAAGCCACTGGGTCCCATCTTCCTAAAGCATGGAAGAGCCTGAACCCCATTTTCGTCCTGGGGCAGTGATCGGTAGGCTGTTCAGAGGACGGTTTCCTAGAAAGGTTGTCAGTGGGCTGTGTAGAGGACTGTTCACAGGGTGCTTGCTGATCAGTGGGCTGTGTGCGAACTGTGCCTAGGGTTGTCATCACTGGAATATGGTAGGAGGGTTGTGTTCTGTGGGTGGCAATCCCTGGGGTGCATTAGGAAGACTATGTCCTGCTGAAGGAATGTCCAGCAGGGAAGCTTGTGACAGCCTTGCACCAGTGACCCTCATGTTCTAGGACTACTTGTGGTTTTGTGGGTACCTCATGCCAGTGACCTTCCTGTTCTGAGCACTGCACTTTTTTTTTTCACATTTGTCACAGATCTCTCTAAGGCCAGCTCTAAGGCACCTTTGGATAGCTTGGACACATGATTTACTCTCCTACCACAAGTATCCTTTACACCAAGTTAAACAGCTGAGAACAGAACAATGAAAAATATAAGATAACAAGGTGTGGGATCACTGGGCCTTTTGCTTGCTGTCTGTAAAAATCTTAGAAGACATGCGTATGTTTCATTATGTGTATGTGTGTGTACATGTATATACATGTATATATGCCAAAATGTATTGTGTGGATATGTGGATGTGTATTCATATATGTATAAACATCAGAAAATGTGTCTGTTGTATGAATCTGAGAGTGCACATATGTGCATATGAATGTTAGAGTCCCCAAATTCTCTACAGCATATTTAATATGTGTGTGCACTGCATGTATGTATATATGAATGAATGAATGTACTGAAATAAGGATGAGGTCTGAGAAAATACTGTTAGAGTGATGTGCTCACACATTACCTGGTGTCTCTGCTGAGAAGAGCAGGTAGAAGATGTCTTTGTCCACAGAAAGTTCTTTGGGGATGCCCAATGCAAACCCTATTGTGGCAACTCCTTCTACTTCTGATCTTTGAAAACAAGTCATGCAGAAACCTCTGTCCACGGGAAGGCTCCCCCACTCCCAGCATGAGAGGAGCACATCCAGACATTAGTTTTACAATGGAGATCAGCATAAGCCTGTATCACTCTTAAGCAAAAGTACATACAGGCCATTTGAGGGAACACAGAGAGAAGCAATTGCATTTGCATTGATTAGTCAGAACACAAGCTGGAGTGGCAACTTCCTGGTTAACCAAGTTACCATTCAAGAGCCAATCAATATGATCTGAGAGCGATTGGAGTATCATCTCCAAGGCAGATGCTGTCAAGTCTGGTGTCAGTGTGAGCTTCGGCCTCAGGGGCATTCTGTGCAGTGGGGGTATCAGGGAGAGCAATCCTGCCGGGCCCTAAGCAGATTAATCTACTGTATTTATGCAAACAATGAGAACATGTCTGACATGAAAGGAAAGGGGAATGGTTAGGGCAAAGCAGACTAAGGTTATTTACTCTTGGAAGTGACATGTTCCCACAGAGGGGCATTAACATAGTTTTACCAGCAGACAGAGAGGGGAGCCCCTTATTGCCATCCCTGGCTTTGCTAAAAGAGGGCCACAGGCACATCTGTTCTAGGCCTCACTCATTTAGTGTGGCATATGCTGGAGTCTGCAGCCACTGATCATCATCCATTCCAATCAATACCCTTAGAGAAACCCATGGGATGGCACAAGGAAGAATCAGCCTGGGCCTTGAGGCGTGTGTAATATTAATTTCATTCTGAAGGCCCCTCACTCTGTTCAGGAGACCAGTAGCCCTCTGGGACCACTCAGCCCACAAGCATTAAAGGCTGCCACTTAAAAATATTGCTGTCTTGGCCTTCAGGAAGGTTGACCATGCCCTGAGAATTGTTGTCATTTGTTACTTCAAAGCAAATCTAAGCTGTAAATGATTATTTCCCAACCTTGATGTTGTGTGTTTCCAAAGGCTCCCATCTCTCCATTCTCTCCCAGCTGCTTTGATCATAACAGGGGCAGTAGTGGCAAGGAAGGGCTTCCAAGGTGAAACACATAATCTTTCACTGAGTCAGTGTTTGGACAAAGCACTTGTAATGTGAAGGGTCACACCACATCTCTAAAATATCCTATGGCAAAGGTAACACACTGACACTACAGAACGAGGATAAGGGAAAACTGTGGAAAACTGACCTCCTCATGACAGCAGGAATGGAGGCTAAGGTAGATTTTGAACTCAGAACATCTCTGCCTAATGCAAGGCTGTTTAGTTCTCATACACAGTTCCTTCAGAATGCAGTGCCCACATGGTGTTATAAATGACCATGTTGCTTGTGAGAACTAAAGGAGTAAGAGGCTCATGTGATTGACCACTGGTTCACAGACGCCGAGGATGGAGCAGGACACACCAGGGAGATTGACATCTTAACCATTTTCAGGAAACTGCCCTGGGTGGACAAGGAGGAAACACTGCCATTCTATGCCTGACTGCCACTGCTGAGGCTGACCCAGTTCCACAGGATGATGTGAAGGAGAGCTGATGGCCCTGCAGCCATGGCTGCATCTCAGCACTGCTGCATCTGTTGTCAGGGATGTTCTGCAGAGGCAGAGAGTCAGGATCTTCTGTCCTTCACTCTTCCTCAAACTGGGACAGGAAGAGATGCAGCTCTGAGTTCTGGTATTTCAACTGATGGAAAATTCCATGAAGAATGGGAGACGAAATTGTTGGGAGTCAGCTTTATCTTGTATCTTCCTCTAGGCCTGCCAACCATTGTCCTGGGATAGCTTTTGTTTCTTTATTTCATTTATTTATTTATTCACTTTACACCCAGATTGCAATGTCCCCCTCCTCACTCCTTTACTCCAAGTTGCTCCCTCTTCCCCACCTCCTGCAATGCTTTCTTTCTTTCTCCTAGGAGAAGGAGAGGTCTACCATGGATATCAGCCTGACTTGCTATATCAAGTTGAGGTAGGACTAGGTACATCTTCTCCTACTGAGGCTAGACATGGCAGCCCAATTAGAGGAAAGGTATTTAAAGGCAGACAACAGAGTCAGATACAGCCCCTGCCCCAGTTGTTAGGGGACCCACATGAACCCCAAGCTCCATATGTGTTATATAAGTGTAGGGGGCTAGGTCCATCCCATGCATACTCTTCGGTTGCTGGTTCAGTTTCTGTGAACCCCTATGGGCCCAGCTTAGTTGATTTTATGGGCTTTTTGTAGTGTCCTTGACAGCACTGGCTTCTTCAATCCTCTACTCTTATCTTACGCAAGATTCCCTGAGCTCCACCTAATGTTTGCCTGTGCGTCTCTGCATCTTTCTTCATCAGTTGCTGGGTGGAGTCTCTCAGAGGATAGTTATGCTGGGCTCCTGACTGACAGTATAGTAAATATCATTAGAAGTGTCAGGGATTGGCTTTCTCCTATGGGGTGGGTTTCAAGTTGAGCCAGTCATTGGTCAGTCATTCCCTCAATTTCTGCTCCATCTTTATTCCTGTTCCCTTTATAGGCAAGACAAATTTTGGATCTAAAGTTTTGGATCTAAAGTTGAGTATCCCTCAGTTGGAAGTTTTACCCCCTTACAGAAGGTAGCCATTTCAGGTTCAACATCCACTATTGCCAAGTGTCTTAGCTAGGGTTACCCTCATAGATTACTGGGAGTTTCCCTTGTCCTAGGTTTTTGGCTTGTCCCAGAGCTGCCCACCCCCAACATGATTTCCGTTTTCTTCCCCAGTTCTCTGTCCTTCAGTCCTCCCTGCACTTGATCCCTCCTATTTTCCTCCCCACTTTCTCTGTCACCTAGTTCGATCCTTCTACCTCCAATGTCTATTCTATTTCTCCTTCACAGTGAAATGTCATCATCCCCCCTGAGCCCTTCTTGCTACTTAGCTTCTTTGGGTCTGTGGATTGTAGTATATCTATCCTATACTTTATGGCTAATATCCCCTTATAAGTGAGTACACACCATGCGTGTATTCCTGGGTCTGGGTTACCTCACTCAGGTAACTCACTAGGTCCACCCACTTGCCTGAAAATTTCATGATTTTTTTGGTTTTAGTAGTGGAGTAGTATTCCATTGTGTAAATGTACCACATTTTCTTTATCCATTCTTTAGTTGAAGGACATCTAGGTTGTTACCAGTTTCTGGCTATTATGAACAAAGCTGCTATGAATATAGTTGAGAAAACGTCCGTATGGTATAGTGGAGCATCTTTTGGGTATGTGCCCAGGAATGGTATAGCTGGATCTGAGGTAGGTCTATTACTGATTTTTCTGAGAAAGCACCAAGTTGATTTCCAAAGTGGTTGTACAAGTTTTCACACCCACCAGCAATGGAAGAATGTTTCCCTTGCTCCACATACTCTCCAGTATGTTCTGTCACTTGAGGTTTTTTGTTTTTTGTTTTTTTTTTAATTTTAACCATTCTGAGGGGTACAAGATGGAATCTCAGGGCATTTGTGATTTGCATTTCTCTGATGACTAAGGACATTGAACATTTCTTTGTTTCCCAGCCATTAGAGATTCCTCTGTTCAGAATTCTGTTGAGCTCTGTTTGTTTATTTATTTATTTATTTATTTGGGTTATTTGGTTTGTTGGTGTTTAATTTCTTGAGGTTATATATATATATATATATATATATATATATATATATATATATATATATATTGGATATTAGCTCTTTGTCAGATGCAGAGTTGGTGAAGATCATTTCCCATTATTCAGGATGCCATTTTGTCCTATTGACAGTATCCTTTTCCTTAAAGAAGATTTTCAGTTTCATGAGGTCCTATTTATTAATTGTTGGTCTTAGTGCCTGAGCTGTTGGTGTTCTGTTCAGGAATGTCTCCTGTGCCAATGTATTCAAGGCTATTTCACACTTCTGTCAGATTCAGTGTTTATTTTGAGAACTTTGATCCACTTGGACTTGAGTTTTGCAGGGTGATGACTATGGATCTATTTGCATTCTTCTATAGTTAGACAAGTACCATTTGTTGAAGATGCTTTCTCTTTTCCATTGTATGGTTTTGGCTTTTTTTTTCAACCTGTCTGTTTTTTATGCCTATATTATGTGATTTCTTTTTATTACTAGTGCTCTGGAGTACAGCTCAAAGTCAGAGATGGTGTTACTCCAGAAATTCTTTGTACAAGGTTGGTTTAGCTATCCTAGGTGTTTTGATTGTTCATATGCTGTTGAGAATTGTTCTTTCAATGTCTGTAAGGAATTGTGTTGGTATTTTGATGAGAATTACATTGAATCTATAGATGGCTTTTGGTAAGATGGCTATTTTTACTATGTTAATCCTACCAATCCATGAACATGGGAGATCTTTACATCTTCTGATATCGTCTTCAATTTCTTCCCTCAAAGACTTCAAGTTCTTGTCATATAGGTCTTTCACTTGCTTGGTTTATAGTAACACCAATATATTTTATATCATTTGTGGCTATTGTGCAGTGTGTTGTATCCCTAGTTTCTTTCTCACCCCTTTTATCAGTTGTTTAAAGGAGGGCTACTGATTTCTCTGAGTTTATTTTGTATCCAGCTACTTTGCTGAAGTTGTTTATCAGCTGTAGAAGTTCTCTGGTAGAATTTTGGAGGCCATTTATGTATAATATCATATCATCTGTAAAGAGTGATCCTTTGAATTCTTCCTTTCCAATTTGTATCCTCTTTATCTCCTTTAGGTGTCTTATTGCTCTAGCTAGAACTTCCAGTACTATGTTGAATACATAAGAAGAGAGCTTTGTCTCATCCCTGATTTCAGTGGAATTGCTTTAAGCTTCTCCCCTTTTAAGTAGATGTTGATTACTGGCTTGCTGTGTATTGCCTGTATTGCATTTAGGTACCTGCCTTGATTTTTAACATGAAGGGGTATTGAATGTTGTCAAAGGCCTTTTCACCTAGCTGTTATGATAAGTGCTAATGAGAAGACTGGAAATATCATGGCACACATTTATTCTTTGCTGTTGGCTTCTGTAAAGTCCTTAACAGTTTAGTGCTTTTTATCTTTTTTAATTTTTTGAATTAATTAATGTATTTTTTCACTTTACATCTCAATCGTAGCCCCCTCCCTTCTCTCCTCCAGATCCCCCCTCCTTCCCTAAGATCTTAAATGATTAATAATAGTTCATAAAATTTAAAAACTTTAACTTGAGAAGCACTTAAAAACTTAAGATCCTAGCTGGGTACTGTGGAACATGTCTGTAATCCCAGCACTCAGGGAGTCAGAAGCAGGTATATTGCTGTGAGTTTGAGGTTAGTCTGGTCTACAATACAAATTCAGGACATCCAAGGCTACACAGAGAAACCCTGTCTCAAGCAAGCAAACAAACAAGCATCTTAAAATCCTGTTGAATTGTGTTTTAGCATTCCTTTATAATATTATCTCTGCATTTTAAATACACATACACACTCTCTCTATCTCTCTCTCTCACACACAATCATATTCTTTTGTTTTTATTTTTTAAGAAACTTCCAGTAAATTCTGGAAAAGTTTTTAAGCAATGAGGTGATGGCCATAGCACATGGGCTCCAGGTATATCAAGCCTGGCAGGGACCTGCTCATTTGTCATTGAGGTGGAGCTGGAACATCAGAATTTCCAAAAGTCATTACACAAGAGTAAACAGTACTTTTGTGGCAACTGAAGAGGATTTGCTTCCTGTCTCCATTCACTTGTATCTGCTGGTATCACTGTTCCTGATAAATGTCTGGTAGCCAAAGCAACAGAGTAAATAATTTCTCAGTACTGGATATTTTTATCTTTGGGATAATATTTACTTCCATCCCCTAAATAAATGTCTCAACTTTATAAAGTAATGAATACAATTTGTTACGGTAGTTAATATTAAAAGTACCACGCATGTCACCCTTAGTTCTACTGTTTCCATAAATCAGTCAGATGAATTATAATTGCTCAAAATTAGCAGATCAGTGGAGAGAACACAGGGACACAAACAAACCAGCTCTGAGACTCAGGCCCGGGCCCTTATTGTGAGGCCCTGATTTCTTTATGTTCTCTCTCCATTGCACAGCCACTTCCATGTGTGTTGTAAAGCTCAGCAGAGTAACACAAATAGCTCATGCCTACCTTCAGTCAATCTGGTGGGGAATAAGAAGGAACTTATTAACCACACTGACACTAGAAACTGTGGGTGGAATGCATGGAGAAGGCCAGTACTTTGAGATCTAGAGAGGCAAAGGACATCACAACAAAGGGTTTGAAAAGGGAGTTCTTGAGGAGAAGCTCTGCAACTGTAGTTTGACTATGTTATATAGAGGAAACTGAGATCGGCTTCAGATGGAAGTGTATTCCAGAGAGGGACAACAGCCTGCATTGAAAGCCTTGGAAAGAACAGGTTCATGACACAAAGAAAGTACACTGATGAGTACAAGTAGTGAGAGGAATATAGAGAGGAAGAATATGCTGCAGAGAGCCAGACCACAAAGAGAACTGGGATGATACAGAGCCAGGACACAGAGAAGATATATGTGCTAGGGAGTCAGACCAGAGAGAAGATGGAGATGCTACAGAGATTCAGACCATGGAGAAAATGGAGAAGTTGCAGAGTCAGATAATGAAGAAGATAAGATACTTCAGGAGACTATACCCTCAAGAGGATGAAGATACTGTACAAAGAACCAGACCTTGGACCAGATGAGACACTAGTGAGAGCCAGAGATGAAGCCAGCTGAAGGCAATGTGGTCAGTTCTGGAAACGACAATCGAAAACACTGAAGGCATAAAAAGTTGGCAGTCTCAGGAAAGGTACAGTTATGTTCCTATTATAGATAAAATTGAATGGTCATCGGGCTTATGAAGGTTGCATGGAAATGTACAGAAGAGAAGACAATAGCTTTCGATAGCCCATTGAGGCCAGGTAGTGGTGACAATGATGACAAAGCCATAGGAGCAACTTGGCAATGTTGGGAAGGCAGACTGCATGATCTGGTGTGGGCTTGAAGGAAACTGGGTATGGTGGATGCAGTGTCCACACAGTGTTAGTGGTGATGACAGTAATTTCTGTCTGTGAGAAGAGCAAGTATTGGCTTCAGTGTAAGAAAATTCACTTGGGAAGGAATTCCTCCTGCTGACAGCACATTTGTGTGTGTGTGTGTGTGTGTGTGTGTGTGTGTGTGTGTGTGTGTGTACACTTACTGGATCAGCATCATGCATTGGTGAGAACACATTCAGTGAAAGGTATTATCAGATGTTAGCATCTCTTGTTTGGCCTCATAGTACTCAAACATAAGGACACTTATGCAGTGCAGTGAATACCACTATCTGTTTATTTGGGACCGTGGGGTCAACACCCTTATATGTCAGACAAGTCAAGTAATTCAGTCTTTCACCATCATCAATCTACAGCATAGCTGTGACTACTGTCCCCACAGAGGTTAATGTTTGTCACCTATGTAAGGATTCACACTGGCCAGAGATGACCAGATGTCTGGGAAGAGATTCGCGACCCTCACTCCAGTCCAGGCTGCTTTCTCCATGCAAAAGGTGCAGTTCCTCAAGGCTTAACATGGGGTGGTCCACCCTCTTCTGTGTGTGTGTGTTCATTTGCACCTTACAGAGCAACACTTTCCTGTTCCTGTCCAACCATGACTCCCTGGGCAGTTCCTGTGACTGTACATCACCCAAGTCTTCTTCACACATCTAAGAAGCTCCTTCTATCTCCTACCCATGTGGACCAGAACAATGGGTAAGTGTACAGAGCTAATGATGTTTGTTTCCCAGAATCCTTGCTTCTTTTGAACAAATCTGCCCTGGAGTGGCATGGAAGTAGGAAAGAGAAAAGCAACTCAGAATCCCATGTAAATGACTGACTTTGGTTTGCCTCTTGCTACAGATTTACTTATTTTCCAGCATTATCTATCTGTCTAAATAGGTGGATAGATGATAGATTGATAGCTAGCTAGCTAGCTAGCTAGCTAGATAGATAATAGATAACAGATAGATACCTAGATACATAAATACATTCATAGATGATAGACACATAGGTATATGATAGATAGATAGATAGATAGATAGATAGATAGATAGATAGATAGATAATTAATAGATAGATACCTACCTACCTACTTACATACATACATACATAGATGATGAACACATAGATAGATCATAGATAGACAGATAGATAGATAGATAGACTGCTAAATTGATGATAGATACATAGATAAAAGACACATAGATGATAGACAGATAGATAGACAGATAGATAGATAGATAGATAGATAGATAGATAGATAGATAGATAGATAGATAATAGATAGATACATAGGTGGATATTTCACACACATGCTTCTGTCACTAGCTTCTGCTTTCTGCTCTGGAGGGAGTGGATGGGATCTGTAAACATCTAGTTACCTGACTAGCCTTGTGCAGTATCCAACGGGACATCCCTCTCCTTCTCTATTGCATCTCTGAAGCAAATGCCCCTGTCTATAAAGGCTTGGAGACATGGACACTGCCAGGATAGGAAACAGATCCTCTTCAGCAATGCATACTGGCAGGTGTCAGATTTGTCTAAGTAAAATGCAAATTAGTGATTTCACCAGTCTCAACTGAGACAGCATGGACATCATGGTAGAAGGACACACTTTCTTCACAAGTACAAAGTGCTTGCATCTTCCTTCTCTGTTTCAATTCCTGGCTCAAGAAATATTGAGGGGGTTGGGGATATGACTTAAGAGGTAAAGTTTTTGCTATGCATGCACAAAAGTGTCAATTTAATACCCAGAACCTTTGTAAAAAAAAAAAAAAAAAAAAAAAAACAGTGGGTATGCTGATGTGTACTTATAGTCCCACAACTAAGCGGTAGATACAGGTAAATCCCTGGGGTTCTCTGGCCTACCTGCCTAACCTACAGCTTCATTAGATGGAATAATCACCGTGTGGGTATTGTGCACACACACACACACACACACACACTTTATCAAGATCCCAGTGACAAAATGTCTCAGTAAACAAAGAGGAGAGCCATGGAAGAGGCTATCTAAAGCTGACTTCTAGGTATAGCCATGTATTCATAGGCATGCACATCTAGAAATATATATGCGCACATATGAGGCATAACTGTTCACACAAACAGAAAAAAATGTGGGAACAGCTCCTTAGGAACAGCACCTGAGTTCATTTCCTGACCTCCACATACAGACACACACACACACCAACACACACATGTGTGCATGCACACACATACCATATACACACATGCACACACACAACACCATATGTACATGTACACATACCAACATGCACACAGAAGCACACACACATGCCACATACATGTCTGTGCATATACACATACCAACACACACCATACATACATGTATGTGCACACACATGGACACATACACACACACCATATAAACACTAACACAGATATATCAACACACGTACACACATACCAACACACACATACATATGCACACATACCAACACTCACACACATGCAAACACACACATACACAAATAGAATAAAAGGAAGGAAGGACAGAAGGAAGCCAGCTTAGAAAACCAACACTGCTGTGTATGCTGGCTGCAGAGGAGTAAGCAAAATAAAATAGTTCATGTAATTCTTAAACTTGCATAAAAAGCTGCTTTGTGTCAAACATCCGTGAATCATGACATCAGTTCTTTATGTGTTCCTCTGTCCCTCCTTCACTCCACTCTCCACTTCCTGTCTCTGGCCCTCCCTCCCTTCCTTTCCCTCTCCTTCTCTCCTCAATGAAATAAAGTCTGGTTGAAGGAGAAAAGGAAGAAAAGGAGGCAGGCACCTTTCCCTTCAGCATACCAACCTCAACTTGAAGTAAGTTTGTGAGACACTAACCCTCCTTGAAACTGAGAATACAAGTAACCTTGTCAGCATCGCCCAGCAGTCAGGGGCAACCCAGAACCACGCCCCACACACCTGCTGCTCATTCAAAACACAATCTTCTTCCAAAGCTTTTGTGCTGGGGACAACCCAAAATGAGGCATTCCCTAGGCTCTGTAGCTCTCTATACTTTCAAGAAAAAATGAAAAAAAAGATTCCCCCATGTAAAACAGACTTTTTCTAGAACCACATCTTTGACTCTTCCCAGTGGCAGCTCTACTGAAATGCATTTGGCATTGAAAAATGGTTTCAGTTCTAAGTAGGAATATAAATATAAATATTGACTAAGTGCTCACAAAGCTAGAGTTTGAAGATGTGGTGTCCCATTGCGTGCATCGCCACTGCCACCCAACTTGGACAGGCGTGTTTGTTGAGTGAGACACTTATTAGAGAAGCAGCGGTCTCCACGTTGTCGTTTCTGAGCTAATACTGGACTCAAAAAAAGCAAAACTTACATATCCCAAGAGGAATTAGGGAGGGCTTAGGTGTGACCATGAAACTGATAATTCCCATCCCTTGCACCTCATCAGTCTTTAATAGGACTCTCTGAAATAAATTGCACTACTGACTCCAGTAGATCCTTTTAGAGAAGACCGAAGACTCAAGCATCCCAGGCCACGCTCTCATGGTTCACATATCATGGTAGCAGTAGGCAAAACTGTCCACCAACCTCTGCAGGATGTGTTGCCTTTCAGGAGCAGGGCAGATGGCTAGTCTTGCTCCTGTGCTGTGTCTCTGTTTTCCCTACTACAGGTACCTTCCTTTGGTGACTGTCACCCACCAAGCACCATGTGCTCCTCTGATCTACCCAGAGCAACACGCGTGTCCCAGATTAGCCCTAATATCCTGGCAAGGTCTGATGAATAAGGATTTACCTGTAGCTGTGGTGACTGTGCCCTAGCTAGCTTGTCCTGGGTGGCATCCTCTATGCACTGTGTCCCTCAAGCCTGGCTTTAGGAGGTCACAGGCACCCTTTGGGATTAGGCAGCCTTTGCATTTCAGTGTTCATATACCATCTGTAAATGGCTGGAAATACAAATGCAAGGAGTGAAAGCCAAGAAGCATGCTACCTCACGGACCATGCTGCTGACACGCATGACTCCATCACTCTGATCACAGCAGCCTTCCTGACGTGTACACGAGAGCAAGGGAGGATGGCATGATGGTGACAAATGCCCCTCACAGTGTGATGGCATAGGAAAGGAAATATAATCGTCACAATTTATTTCTTGTGTTGATTATCACAAGGGTCTGCAGTAAAATACAGTAGCAAGCCTTCAATTTTTCAGTGCTTGGGTGTTCACAGAAAGAAAAATCCATTATCACTCAGGAGGCTAGCAAGCACCCTAGCATGGTTCCTTTCTCCTTTGAGAATTGTGTTTGATATTTAGGGATCAGGACAGACTGTGAAGTCCAGAGAGGGTGAAATCCGGCAATTCAACACCCCACACAGAACACACACTAAGAAAATACTTTCTGCCACCAAAGGTGGCCTCTGGCATGTCAGAAGCCCAGACCATCTGCTTTCGATGTTGCCTGTGGTGGTTTGAATCAGGATGGCCCCATAGACCCATGTACTGGAGTGTTTGGTCTCCAGCTAGTAAATAAACTGCTCAGAAAGGGTTAGGAGGGTTGTTGCAGGAGGTGTGTCACTGGAAGTGGGCTGTAGAAACCTCACACAAGGCCCAGGTTCTCTTTCTCTGCCACTGGCTTTTTGATGGGATGTAAGCTCTCCACTACTGCTCCAGTGCCATATCTGCCTGCTTAGTGCCGTGCTCCCTGCCACGATGGTCATGGACTCACCGTATTAAACTGCAAACAAGTCCCCAGTTCAGCGCTTCCTGCTCTAAGTTGCATTGGTCACGGTCATGGTAAAAGAAGAGTAACTGGTGCAGGGTCCAGGCTCAGGACAGCCTTCCACACAGGCCACCAGGGGAGTTGTTCAGCATTCAGTCTGCAAGACTGGCAATGCAGGTGAGACTGGCTCAGTTTTCAGTCAAGAGAAAACAGGAACTGAGGAGAGAGCACAGCAACAAGTGGAAGTGGCTTCCTTCCTTCGGCCTCTTCATCTCCCCCGCCCCCCCGCCACTAAGCACTGATCATTAATCATCAAGCCAGAGGTCCGACGCAAGTATTACTCTCCTCATAGAACTGAGTTCTGAACCTGACATAAGTCAGGATATAAAACAAGCCAGCAAGATAGCGAAAGAACACACAGCATCAACAAGGGAAGCCATCATGCTGTGCTGTGCTCATGTTACTGAAACCAGCTTTGCATGCTAAGATGTCTTAGACTGTCCATAATGATAACTTGGCTGTGTGATTGATTTACAAGGAATTGGAATGTGCCAGACCTTTAAAAAATGTCTATGACTATATCAACTTGTATGATTTTACACTAACAGCTATTAGCTTCCTAGATAGGAACTTTTCTTCATATAGTAAACCTAAAATTAATCTAGAGTATCAAGGCAGAATAGTGGGATGTGAGGGAAGCACAAGGGAATGGCTACAATTCCACTGAAATTACTATTGATTCAGGTTTGGTAGAAAAACTGGCCATTTATTGCCACCCCTCCTTCTTAATTGGATTCTTTCATAGATTTTGTGTCTATATGGTGATGATAGAAGGGGAAGGAAAGGGAGTGAGGGTAGATTCTACTGCTTGTAGCCATGAAGGTGGTAACCAACCTGTCAGTCCCTGGGGTTTTAGACATTCAGGGGTAGCTCTTAGGTGGTATCCATTTCCCTAACTCTGGAGACTGCAGAGAAGCCTGAGAGCCCAAGTTCACAGAAAGGACCATTTCCATGGTTATCAAGTACCCCAACAATTTGTGTCTGCCAGCTTGCTGCACTCGGTTGGGAGAGGCCTGCAGATGAAATGAGGTGTCTGCCAGCAGGAAGTTCACAGCCCATATAGGGGGAATCAAATGGAGAACAACATATCATATTATTGTGTTTCTTAGTGGACAACTCATAGGATTCTTCTCTGGGCACAGAACTCTAGGCTATTGTGCTTCAGAGGAGATAGGGGCCTCAAAGGAGAGTAATGAAAGGGAACTTACAGACAGCCAGTGCGACAGAAGTGAAGGAGGGTGAGGACCCCGAAGGCGGCTGGAGAGCACCATGAGGGTGAGCCTCCTGGCAGCATGGGGCTGTTCAGGGAAAGCCCTGGTTACAAGGGATGGGACAGACCCTGCAGCCAAAGCGACAGCAGGTGCAGAACTCAGAAAGCTAAGTTCTGCGAGATTTGGAGGGACCTTTAATGTCTGGTGGGAAAAGCCGTAGCAGCGGTAGGGCCCACCAGAGTCCTGTGCCGAGACACGGTTCATACAGCCTAAGAAAGCTTTGCCCTCTGTTTTCTGATGAACCTTCTCCATCACTGCTGTCGGTACCCAGGTGAATCAGCTCCAAGGCTGGAAGGGGCTCGCATTCACAAAAGCAGAGTTGTCTTACAAGGTGTTAGTGCTAATGCTGTACATATTGCCTCCTAATGCTCCATAATGCTCCTGAATTAAACCCACAGGCTCGCAGAGTGCCCAGCTAATACCAGGAGCCACACTCTAGCATTAACAGCGATTAGTCCGATTGGCACAAGGAATTTTCCACCAGAGTCACGCTGGCATTGGCTCGCTTATGAAATGATGCTAAGCTCTTGAGCAGTGAGGAACTGGCCTCTCAGCTCATTTAACCATTACATCAAAGTCTGTGGGAGGTCAGGAAGACAAAGGATCTGCATCAGTTTCCATTTCGTCACATCCGGAAGAATTCACATGCTAAGTTATTTACTCCCTTTTAGAACGCTTTTCTGATCAAATGAAAGCTCATAC
>NW_026596440.1:2768779-2861737 GCF_907164565.1 Psammomys obesus | reverse complement strand
TTGGAAACCGTGTTTTTCTCAGTGTTGTCCAGGACCAGTAAAGCAGAGAAGAAACTTATCCAGAGTTTAAACCTAAAGCAAATGTATCTGTCATCATTAATATACTATTCCTCCAACTAGATAATGAAGACCAAATGCAATCCATGCTTTTCACTCAGTAGAGGGCTGTCATCCACCTGGGTCATATTGCCAGTTGGCCATGCATTCCAACACAGGTCAACGAGGAAGAATGCATTCTAGAACAAAATTCTAGTTTTAGAGAAAAATAAAATACAGATATGAGAAAGTTATAAGGTACATACAAACTGTGGGGTGTCCATGAGACAAGTATAAATGTGACGCTTAAGGAAACAAACTATAAAACAAGCTAAAAAAAATAATGGCTTAGAAATGGTCGTGGTCAAAAGAAAATTAGAATAACAAACAGAACTCTCAGTTACTGGGACAAGTAGAAAAGTGGGCACATTTTATATTTTTGAAACATTAAATACACACTACACACATGCAGGCAGATTACATATGTAGACGTATATGTGGCTATATGCCATACATATGACATATCCATATATGTGCCATATATGGATAGTTGATTAGATCAATGATTGGGTAATAAATAATTATATAATAGTAATGAATTTTTTAGAAAAGGGCAGCTGGAGGTTGGAGAAAGGGTTCAGCGATTCAAAGCACTTGTTACTCTTTCAGAGGAGCAGGGTTTGGCTCACAGTCTTGACGAGAGCTCACAGAGATCTGTAACTCCAGCCGTATGGGATCTGGTTTCCTTTCTGGCCCCCAGAAGCTCCAGGCACCCACAGGCACACATGCACACATGAGGAGAAGCAGTCACACAGTAGGATAAATAAACTGTATTAAAATCATTTTAATCTTTTTATTCTTGGTTCTATGATACAACAAACTTATCTAGGACAGGGCACTGTGAGTTCTTAGGGGTAAGGTTTCAATGCTTTAGGTGACCAAATTTTCCCAAGTGGTTCATCAAATACATATGTTCATATGCACAGTGCACGTTCATTTATGCGCGTACCGTTCTGGGTGTATGTGCTGACATGTGTATGATTCTGTGTATGTGCCTGTTTCTGGAGAGAGCTCAGATAGAACTCAGTTACAAACAACTATGGCTGTCAGAAGAAAGTGAGTGACCAGAGCAGTGACTTAGGTAGTGATTCTCTATAAACTCCATTTTTTAATCATGCGGCATGTCTTGCAAATTTAAAGCCATAATAAAACCTAGTTGTTCAAAAGCATAAAAAGACATTAAAGTAGAATGGATCTTGTTTTGGGGGAAAAGGCATTTGAGAAGAAAGGAGGGAGCGTGGTGGGGGCTGAAAACAACCAAAATTCAGTTCATGCATGTATGAAGTTTCCCTTTTTTTATTATTTATTGCAATTTATTCATTTTGTATCCAAACTGTAGCCCCCTTTCTCATCTCCTCCCAGCCTCACCTTCCCTTCCTCTTCTCCCTCTATGCCTTTCCCCTAGTCCACTGATAGGGGAGGTCCTCTTCCCCTCCTATCTGACCCTATTCTATCAGGTCTCATCAAGACTGTCTGCATTGTCTTCCTCTGTGGCCTGGTAAAGCTGCTCCCCCCTCAGGGGGAGGTGATCAAAGAGCCAGCCACTGAGTTCATGCCAGAGACAGCCCCTGCTCTGCTTAATAAGGAATGCACATTGAGACTGAGCTGCCTATTAACAGGGGGTCTAGGTCCTCTCCATGCATGGTCCTGGGTTAGAGCATCAGTCTCTGCAGTACCCCCTGAGCCCAGATTTTTTGACTCTATTGGTCTCCTTGTGGGGCTTCTTTCATCTCTTTCTTCTTTCATAAGATTCTCTGAACTCTGCCCAACGTTTGGCTATGAGTCTCAGCATCTGCTTTAATACCCTAACAGGTAGATTCTTTCAGAGGCCTTCTTTCGTAGGCCCCTGCCCTTTTCCGTTTTCTCCCACTTACAATGTTTATACTGTTTGCCCTTCTGAATGAGGATTAAGCATTAAGGACCTAGGGTCCTCCTTGTTGTTTAGCTTCTTTAGGACTATAGATTTCTTACCCTATATTATATGGCTAATATCTACTTATAAGTGAATAGATACCATGTGTGTCATTTTGCTTCTGGGTTACCTCACTCAGGATGATCTTTTCTTTCCATCTATTTGACTGCAAATTTCATGATTTTCTTATTTTCAATTGTTAAGTCATATTCAATTGTGTAATCATACCATAATTTCTGTATCTTTTCCTTGGTTGATGGATATCTAGGTTGTTTCCAGATTCTGGCTATTAGAATAAAGCTGTTATGAAGTTGAGTAAATCTCTTTGTTGTATACTTGAGCATATTTTGGATATATGCCCAGGAGTGATATAGTTGGGTTTTGAGGAAGCACTATTCCTAATTGTCTGAGAAAGCACCAGACTGATTTCCAAAGTGGTTGTACAAGTTTACATTCCCACTAGCAATGGAGGAGGGTTCCCCTTTCTCCACATCCTCTCTAGCAGGTGTTGTCACTTGAGTTTTTGATAGTAGCCATTCTGATGGGTGTAAGGTAAAATCTCAGGGTTGTTTTGATTTGAATTTCTCTTGTCCCTAAGGAAGTTGAGCATTTCTTTAAGTGTTTCTCTGACATTTGATATTCTCTATTGAGAATTCTCTGTTTAGATCTGTACCCAATTTTTTAATTGAATTACTTGGTTTGTTGCTGTTTAACTTCTTAAGTTCTTTAGGTATTCTGGATATTAGCCCTCCGTCAGATACAGGGTTTTGAAGATCCTTTCTCAGTCTGTAGGCTGTCATTTTGTCATGACAACACTGTCCTTTGCTTTATAGAAATTCTTCAGTTTCATGAGGTCCCATTTATTGATTATTGATTTTAGAGCCTGAGCTATTGGTGTTTTGTTCAGGAAGTTGTCTCCTGTGCCAATGAGCTCAAGGCTCTTGCCCACTATTTTCTTTTAACGGGTTTAGCATGTCTGGTTTTATGCTAAGGGAAATGGGAAACATTTTACTAATGATAAGCACACAAACATGTACTAACATGCTTGGAGAGGGGATGAAGCATGTGTCCCAAGGTATCCCCTCTTAGCTTTGGAGACTGTGACTAGAATCCTGCACACAGTGAAGCGCAGATTCTAGAAGGACCACAGCCACATCTGACCCGAACTCATCTCTGTCTCCAGGCATCCTGCTGAGGAAACTGCCAGGTATTGGCCACAGTGGCATGACCCTGGAAAAGCTAACAGTGTTTATCTACAACAACTCTAGAATTTAGTGGGGTCCAGAAGACTGAGAATAAGGACCATCATTAACATGGCACAAGGCCAGATCAATGATGCCTAGCCTGTCACACAAGACAGAGAACTGAATAGACTTAATAGATGGACAATCCATGATTCAAGTCCTCAACCCTGAGCATCTAAAAGGATGCTCAACCCCATCTAAAAGGAATTCTTGGAACTGTCCTAAAACTGCAGAGTTGTCCCTGGAGAGGGACACAATAATGACCAATAAAAGCAGATTGTCAGTCTACAATTGTCAAATCAGAATCTGCACACACATACCTCATCTGTACTTAACCTTGAAATAAAATGATGTCATTCAGGTCTTCCAGGTCGTGTAGCCATCACATGTATAATGAAGACATGCTCACTTTCTGTCCAGATGAGTCTTCACTCATGCCCCCAAAATCTCCCTTTGAATGATAACTAATGCTGTAACCTGAAAAAAAGACGTGGGGGAAAAAGAAAGTCAAAATATTCCATTTACTAACGTGAGAATGGGAAGATCCCACTGTTCCAGGAGTATTTGACATCTGTCATTCATTCACCCATCCATCCCTTCACCCATCCATGCATCTACCCATTCCTCAGTCATCTATCACCTAAGTGCCTATCTATCTACCTATCTATTTATCTAACATTGATTTTTTTAAATATCTATTATCTATCTATGTGTCTATAACATACCAATATCTCATCTATTTAACTATTTATCCTTTCATCTACCTATATATCTCCCATTTATCTTTCCATCTATCTATTATCTATGCAGAGGAATTTTAATCCAGCAACATAGTTGCTCTGGCAAGAGGTCACATCCAAAGCCGCCTAGGTCTCTGTGATTAGGCCAAAATGACACATCCTTAATCCCTCTGGCTGGAATACAGAAGCAGCCATCTTGAAAAGTGATGTTTAATCAAGAAGAAGACAAAGACATGAATTAGAGAAAGATTTGATAGAATGAGTCGGAGATAGGATATGTCCCACTCTCATGAGAATAGACAGTTGCAGCAGGACTAAGCATATCCTTCCTACCAAGGCCTGACAAAACAGCCCAGGTAGGAGAAAGGGACCCAGCGGCAGGTAACACAGTCAGAGAGAACCCTTACTCCCATTGCCAGGGGATCCACATGAAGAACAAGCTGCACATCTACTACATATGTGTAGGAGGGTCTAGGTTCAGTCCATGCATGTTCTTTGGTTGGTGGTTCAGTTTCTGTGAGCCCCCATTGGCACAGATTAGATTACTCTGTAGGTCTTCTGGTGATGTACTTGACTCTTCTGGCTCCCTCTAGCCTTCCTCCCACTCTTCTAAAGAACTCTCCGAGTTCAGCCAGTTATGTTATATGAATTTGTCTTTGTTTTAATCATAGGTTTGGGATGTGGGGTTGCTTCACCTTGTCTACAATAGCTAACTATGACATGTCTCATGCTCTGGCAGGGGCGTCATCATTGTCAGCTCTAGATAGTTGAATTCTGGAAACTCTTGAGAGGGTATAAATGGGAAAGCCTGAGAGAGCTTGTGGTGGCTACTGCTCCCCTTGTGGCTGCTACCACTGCCGTTGTTGGTTCCTGCTAGTGCATTTGCTATGGCTGGGTTTCTGGTTTGCTGGACTTCTGGATATTCTGATAGAGAAGCTTGGCCTTGCTCCTAGGACACAGAAGACCCTGAGCAGCAGGAAGCAGTTTAAAGAAGTCTATGTCCCCTTTCCCCTCTAACCTTTCTCTCCTACTTAGTGTTGGGGGTTAGAAGGGATTGGGGTGGAGAAGGGTAGTAGATTTAAGAACCCAAATGAAATTGCTAAAAAATACACCTACATGGAGCAGTAAATAAAAGCAGACTAATGTAAGCCACCTGAAAATATTATTTCTTGGATCTGTAACTATTTCAAAGCTTCTGTAAACACAGGCTATATAAAATGACAAATGAGACTAGCAAGCACAACTAGCAAGCAGCTTATGCATTAGATTGGGTGTTGATCAGAATAGTCTCAGTTCTCTGTGCTGTTGAAATCATTTAGTGTAAAATAGAAAAATCTCTGGAAACATACAACCTACAAAGGATGTCAATAATAACAACAGATTGAATCAATAATCAGGATTCTAATCAGGATCAAACATCATGTAACAATCCTCGCCAGCTTCCTTGAACCCTTGCAAACTTTGAAGAGAAGGACAACCTCCCAATCCATTTCACAAAGAGAGTTTTATTCCAAAGTGAGACAGGCCCACAGCAAGAAAAGAGGTGCACAGTAACATGCCCTTGTGGACAGTTAGCAAACCTAATCCAATAGCAGATTAGAAGGATCCTGTGCTAGCCACAATTGCTATTTACTTCTTACCAGGCAAGGATGGTTTAACACTCTCGTGTGATACAGCACAGTCGTGGGATGCAGTATATAAATAGTGAAGATCTTATGAGTGCCATGAAAATATCATTGCAGAAATGTCCTTCCAAACTTAACTTTTCTTTCATGAAAAAAAAAAAAAAATCCAAACAATTAGGTAGAGAAGAAATGATCTTCAACATGCTAAAATTGAATGGCTGCTCTCACCTTCCATTCATTATTCTGCCTGAAGTTGCAGTGGTAGGAGAGGAAGTAAAAATCATTTGATGGAGGAGCAAATGTGCTTGTGTTTGCAGATGACTCTTGTAAACATACAAGAGTTGTAAGCCGCAACTCCTGCACTCAAATAAGATTATGTTTCATATTTATCTTTCTCAAGGTATTTTTTTAAGTTTCATAATAATTCTATCTTCACAGGATGTATGTTTCTAGAAAGTATCCACTTCATAAAGTCTTAGTATCTGTTTTGATAGTCTGCAGGGCAGAGCCTTTCAGAGGCCCTCTGTGGCAGGCTCCTGACTTGTTCCCTGTTTTCGACTTCTTCTGTTGGTGGGAATGTAAACTTGTACAACCACTCTGGAAATCAATCTGGTGCTTTCTCAGACAATGAGGAATCAAGCTTCCTCAAGATCCAGCTACACCATTTCTAGGCATATATCCAAAAGAGGCTCAAGTACACAACAAGGATATTTGTTCAACCATGTTTGTAGCAGTTTTATTTGTAATAACCAGAATCTGGAAACAATCCAGATGCCCCTCAACTGAGGAATGGATACAGAAACTGTGGTATATCTACACAATGGAATACTACTAAGCAATAAAAAACAAGGAAATCATGAAATTTGCAGGTAAATGATGGGACCTGGAAAGGATCATCCTGAGTGAGCTGTCCCAGAAGCAGAAAGACACACACAGTATATACTCACTCATATATATATATATATATATATATATATATATATATATATATATATATATGAATATATAATATAGGGTAAACCTACTAAAATCTGTCTGCCTAAAGAAACTAATCAAGAGAGAGGACTCTGAGTAAAATGCTCAGTCCCCATCGAGAAAGGCAAAGAAGATGGACATCAGAAGAAGATGGATATCAGGGAACAAGTAATGTAGAATCTTAAACAAATAAAATCAAACGTTCGTGCTCTGTAGCATTAAAATCCAGTGGTCTGTTTTCTCCTCCAAAGGATGCTACTTTTATCCACATATAAAATTGTGACATCAGCAGTAGTCATTTAAAAGTTCACTGGTTCACTGAGTTTTTACGGATACTCAAAATCTTGACACATTTTGTTCTAAAATATCAAAAATTGCCTTTATTAATAACACCACCAATCTCATCAGAAAGGCCCTTTTGTGTATTGAGAATCTGTCAAGAGCAGGCTTGGAAACTCAAAATTTTTCCCTGGCAACAAATGCTGACAGCTGTTTTA
Organism: Psammomys obesus; assembly: GCF_907164565.1. NCBI lineage: Eukaryota > Metazoa > Chordata > Mammalia > Rodentia > Muridae > Psammomys > Psammomys obesus. The sequence goes on along the minus strand of NW_026596440.1, from coordinate 2,854,648 downwards.
CTTGAAGTGTCAGAATCACTTGAATTGTTTTCCGGAAAATGTCTACCAAAGCCTGAATAATTATAGTTTTTCTGTCAGATGTTATTTCAATTAAATATGGTGTTCAGTGTGAAACACAGCTCATTCAGCTGAGGCACAGTCACACTAGGAATATGTACAGTTTTCGACATGCTGTGGGTCTGCAGCAAAGCTTCCTGGGAAAGCAGCAGCAATGATTCATGGGAATACAGGAGAAACTCTCCTGCATACTTCCCTTCTCACTGCATGTAATGCTGAAGAGACAGGACCACCCAGAGAAACTAACTCCACACACTGTGTGCAAGGGACTCTGAAAACTAAGGGCCGGCCTTCCATAGCAACAGAACCAAATTCTCAGGAGCCCAACATCACTCTGCTTTTCGAATCAAATCCTGTTTAATAACTGATAAGGTCAAGGAGCTACGACAATCTGATCCACTTCAGAGATTAGAACACTGGACACTGCTTTCTGCTCCCATAAGAGTTAATCAATACAGTCAGACCTGCTTGTCAATAGCCTGGGCAGAAGGCCATGTCTGAGGAAAGTTTATGCACCCAAGGGATGGTAGAGAGATGGGAGGAATAATTATCCCCTCTGTGAGATGGCTGCTCATAAGTGCCCTCAGCACTCTCCCAAGCTGCTCCTCCCACAACACCCTCCTGAGCCAGCATGTTCCAGTTTTCTAACTTGTCCCTTTCTTCCTCTCCCCTTTTCTTTCAGATACTGGTTACAGGCCTAAGCAAGCTTGTTTTCTCTGACACTGAGCCTTTCCACTCCTTCTGAAACTTCTTCCACCAGGCAGATATTTGCTAACTTTTGTTGCTGAACCTGCCTGCTTCTTGGTCCCTCATAAGGCATAATTCAACCTTTCTCCCTCCTGGCTAATGCCAACATTTGCAATTTGCCTGCCATGCTTTTGTTGTTGTTCCAAAATCTAATAAAATGGTATTGAGGATTCCTCTGTGTCCACCTTCAGAATCTTTAATTAAAAGACTAAGAACTCAGAAGGGAACCCTGATTTCCCTGAAAACAGCTGTTTGTGTGTTTTAAATAAAGGACTACACTAATGCTTCTGGTTTCAACTGATTTCTAATTGTATGTATTGTATTATGTCACAGGTTCCTTTGGGGGAATATTTTATTACTGAGAGTTACCATTTTACTCATTCATGAATTAGAGTTATTTGGAGAGATAATCTAGTACATTAAACCCAAAGTGAAGTTTGATATTTACTGTAGTTTATCCACAAATAACTCAGTAGTTCTGATCCTTTTAGAGGGAAATTCTGCCAGTTCCGTGGCTTGATTAAATATTAATAGAAACCAAAGTCATCAAACCAGTGTGGTGGTTTGAATGAGAATGCCCATTACAAGTTGTTGGTTCCTGGTTTGTAAGACTGTTTGGGAAGGATTAGGAGGTTGGGCCTTGTTGGAGGAGGTGTGTCACTGGGGGTAGACTTTGAGGTTTTGAAGGACTCATACTATTCCCCCTGTCCTGCCACCTCCATCTTGTAGATCTAGAGATGATCTTCCAGCTGATCCTGCCACCATGCTGTTCTCTGCCATCACAGACTCTGAAGCTGCAAGCCCCCAGTTACACACATTTTCTTAAAAGTTGTCTTGTTTGCAGTGTCGTCTCACAGCATAACTACAATAATCAACAAAAGAACAGTAAAATTGATTTAAACAATTTCACTTTTAGGTTATGCTGTTTTCGTATTAATGCAAATGTCATCACTGAAAAATCCAAATATATATGATATGTATAGAGCTTGGAACATATGTGAGCTTAGCAAGCTGCTGGAAACAGGTGAGTCATTTAACAAAACACACACATGCATGCGCGCACACACACACACCTGTACTTCTTTTTGGAAAAATGATCCAGTTGCAAATTCTCACTTATCTCCCAATTCAGAATCACAAGCCTTTAGTGTAACACACCAGCATGATAACTTTAAATAACAGAAGACTTAGAATTTTTAAATGATACATCACAAACAAGCATTTACATCATAACAATAAGGAGGAGGCAATGCGGCCTGTGGCAGCTGGCTTAGTTCCACTTTGTGTCCAGTGTGCTAAGCACACAGAAAGTCAGGAAATCTGAAAAATTACAAGGCAAGAAATGTATCTGTCTCTGTGTGTATGTGTGTATGTATGTACATATATATATATGTGCAATGTGTATCAGAATGTATGTACATATATATATTCTGATACACATTGCACATATAAATTGAAGTAACTGAAACTAAGACCACAGTCACAATAAAAATGCAAGTTATTAAGGTAATTATGAAAATGGCCATCAAAATATGTAAATGTTCATCTGCACAATATCAAGCCTGTCAGGATTCACTTGAACAGGGTTAGGGACCGGGCTGCCACCAACGCACCTCGAGTGGAGGAGGCTCATGTTTAGAACGAACATTTAGAAGAGCTATCTCACACTATGTGTTGCTTGCATACCTAGTCAGACAAGGCTAGCACCACTACTGTGCTCTGCTGGCTGTGTGTGCTCAAGGAGCCCTCTGCACTGCCTCTGCCTACGTGAACATGCATCTTGGGTACATGCTGGGAATGCATGGAGGCTTAGTGAGCTGCTGGAGAGGGCCCACTCATGAGCAGTCCCCACTAGTGGAAGCTGCCTTAGTGGAATAGCTTTCCAGAAGCACAAGGGAGAGGAGAGAGGGAAGAAACATATAAGTTGATTTTGTGTGAAATTGTATTCTCATGAGTAGGTTCTGTTGGGCTTCATGGGAATCCTCACTGAAGGATGGAGATCCTTCTACAGCTAATTAATACCCTACATAGTGATAATCAACTTAGTGTGTCTGCCAAGATTGGAAAAAGTTGTGAATATTTGTAAAAAGAAATCACTTTCTTGTGTGTGTGTGTCCACAGATGAGGGCATCACATTCGTGGAGTTGGAGTTATAGGTGGTAGCCCCCTTCCTGATAATGCGTGCTGAGAATGTAGCTCTCTCCCCTCCAAAGGCAGCATGTTCCCCTGCCTGCTGAGTCATCCCACTAAACGCCTGCTCCATTCTCATACTTTTAGAGGTTCTAGTCAATGAAATACAACAAGAAAATTCACCAAAATGGGGGAAAGTGTAAGATTTTCTAATTTTTAAAGGAAAGGTTCTATAAAAACTCTGGTAGAAAATTCCAGAAACTGAAACTAGGGAATTTTGCAATAAACAAATGACAAAAGCTAGCTGTGTCTCTATACACTAGAAATGAATAATCTGAAATTTAAAAATCAAACACTAATACAAAAATATAACATTTATAGACTCAAAAGCAATGTGCAAAACGAGACCCTGTGTATAACTTTTCTAAGAACTTGGAGAAATCTGGAATCGTAGGGGTTCAGCTTGGGTAGGTTAGATGTTCAGCATCATGGGGACCACAGAGTTTCACCTTATATGAAGGTTGGAGGCTCAGCATCATCCAAATCAAACCCTCAGCAGGCGTTTCCAATAGAAATCAACACATTGTACCTCAAACCCTTATGAAAAGAGATTAAAAACTACATTAAGAAATAATAAATGAGATAACTAATATATCCCGACTTTGGCACTTTTACTGGAGTGTAACTTTAAGGCTAATGAATCATGGAAACTTAAAAAGAAATCAAGTCAAGAAAAAAAATTCCAGAGTGATGTACAACTCCATGGTACTCTCCATCAAAATTCCAATGGCATCATTCTAAAATTCGTATGAAAGCACAAAGGACCTTGATTACCCAAATCAATCCTGAACAAAACAAACAGCTGACAAAGAAGACTACAAAGGCAAAATATTTTAAAACAGCACATGTTGGTATAATGTTCTTTTGAAATGTATACACCTTACCCTTGTTCATTCAAATGCTGATTTCTCTCCCCCACTCTCTGGTTTCAATCTGGACATTGCATTGTGATATTTATTCTAAGCATCATCGTCTCAACTTTGTGTTAACATGCCAAAATAAAGCAACTAGCCACAATGTTGAGCAAGGGAAAGGAAGCAGGAAGAGGAGGAGTCAGAGGACAGGAAGGTGGGAGGCAGAGGAGGAGAGAAGGGCAGCACAGCTGGGAGAGTGAGGCAGGAGCAGAGATCTTGGAACAACATGGAGAGATGGACTGGACCTAAAATATCTCTAAAAGCAAGTATAATGTGGGAAATTTAAATGTTAGGAAACTATGAGGGCTTGGAGATTTAGGATGGAACAACTATTGCCCAGGATTGTTCTAGGTTAATTAAATAAAACTCAATGTCTGTGTGGTGATTTGGGTATACAGCTGTTTAGGATTAACAGCAGCTTTACCAGAAAATACACCAATAGTAAATATTAATCAATCGTCACTTAAAACAAGCATGGTACCAGCACACAAACAACAGAGATCGACAGGATAGAACTGCACCTCCAGACATCAGCTCACACAGCTACAGCCGTCTGATTCTTGACAAATGTACCAAAAACATATAGTGGCAAAGACAGCTTCCTTAACAATATAGAAGGCTGCCAACAGGTCCTGGTCTCTTTTTCTGTACAAAACTCAACTCAGCTAATTCAAAGGCCTTAGTGTATGAGCTGAAACACCTCAAACTACTAATGTAGAACATAGGAAATACTGCAGGAATGAGCAACCACTTTCTAAATGGGACTCCAAATAGAAGCAAGAAGTGACCAATGAGAACCTTCTGATGAAATAGCTTATTCAAGGCCTCAGAAAGCTGCAGTGATTCTCAACCAGTGGGTCACAACTCTGTGGGGGCAAATGACTCTCACAGGGGTCGTATATCAAATATCCTGCATATCAGATATTTGCATTATGATTCACATCAATATCGAAATTACAGTTATAAAGTACAAACAAAAATAATTTTATGGTTGAGGATCACCGCAACATGAGGGACTGGATGAAGGGGTCACAGTGTTAGGAAAGTTGAGAGCCACTGCTCTAAGGGATATGACCGTAAATGCTGGTCAAGACAGAAAGAAGAAGGAACATGCTCTGAAGGTGTGATGTGAGCTGCAGCAGCCACTGTGAATCAACAGGAACAAGAAACGAAAAGAGGGAATATCCATTCATGTGCACACTGTGCCTCTCTGAACGTACACCCAAAGATCAGCTTACCACAGGTCCCTGCACGGCTAGGCCCTCTTGGCAACAGCCACATTGTGCAGCCAATCTAGAGTCCAGTCAACAAATGACCGAATAAAGAAATGTTACATAAAATACTCAACCAGGAAGCATACAGCTACCATGCTGCTGGAACACATCTAAAACTGGAGATCACAGCAATGCTGAGTGAAATAAGCCAGTCGTCAGTGGCATGTTCTTCGTGATTTCTTTTGTACATGGAAGCATCAGGCATAACAGACACACATGAAACAGAAAGGGAAAACACTTCGGATGTGGAGGAGGAAAGAGAGAGGAAAGAAAAGTAGAAGAGGGATGTGTTCGTCCCAGCCTTAGGTCACATGACAGGACATTGTAACAATGTCTCTGTCCTGTTCAGTTCTTCTGTGCTCATAAAAGATGGCTTCAACAACAACAACAAAAAAGATGGCTTCACAGATGCACCCACAAGCTCATTTTTGAAAGGACAGCAAAGACAACACAGGCATATCAGGTCATCTGTCAACAACAAAGTTCAACAAAACAGCCTCAAAACTGTACCTGAAAGCACAGGCAAAAATGGACTCAATGGAGCCCAATATAAAACCTGGAAATGCAAGCCCAGAAGAAAACATCAGATACATCATGATAGGTCTAGATTAAGGTGTGACTTAAAAATTACCAATCAGGTGCTGAGGTGATACCTCAGTTGGGAAGACAGTCCTCAAGCATGAGGACCTGAGTTGTGGCCCAACTGTAACACCAACTTAGGGTATGACTGAGAAGAGCATTGCTGGGGCCTCCTGTCAGCCAGTCTAGACAATGGGGGAAGCCCAGGCTCTGTGAGACCCTGTTTCAAAAACCAAGGTGAAAATAAATAAAGGTCCGTGTTGACCTCTGACCTACACACATGTGTAGGTACCCATCTGGGAATACATGGGTACACCACGTACCACACACACACACACACACACACACACACACCAGGTTGACCACAGCTTCGTGGTATTGGGTAGCAGAACCTTGCAAGCCGTCATGAGGACATGGGTGGGCATTTGCTGCCTCCCACCTGAAAGAACAACCTAGGCGACATGTTGAAATGTGGGCAGATATAAAACATCAAGATGAGGGCCCTGAGTGGCAGGAGTCAGATTATAACAGGATGCAGCAAGTCTGCCTCACTGGAAGGAGACATTCCTGCCCTTGTCTGGAAGACACGGAGAGGGCAAGGGAGAGGGCTCAGCAGGCGACAAGGTGTTGCTACGTGTGCCTATTACCTGATTGGGCCCCGTCTCAGAAGTGAGGATGGCTGTCAAAACCTAGCACCACCCAGGTCACCTGCTGCACCTTTTACGTTGAGGAGGCCTCACTGAGACTTACTTTTCAGAGCCGGGTTGAGATCTCCATGCCAATGATGTGGATGCCTCCCCCGCAGCCCCTCTGGAAGTGTTTATCCTCCTTGGATTCTCCCTGCCCTTGGTCTGCAGGAAGGTCCATTGCTTCTGAGGACATGCCCTCTGCCCACTGATCCAGTGAGCTAGGCTGTTAAGGCCGTCTGGCTTTTACTTGGAACCAACCTACTCGTGTGATGTTTTTGTAATAACAAGGAAGGTGCTATCAACATTTTTTTTTCAACATTGTTTTGGGGACAAGGTCTCAGGTGGCACAGGCTGCCCCAAATTCATAGAGCCCCAAGTTCCTGGGGCTACAAAAGGCCCTGTCTCTACTACCCTATCCCAAGAAGAGTAAAACCCAGAAACTTGGGAAACCAGGTTTATTTAAGGGGAGTGGTTAAAAAAAAAAAAGTGTTGCCTGCTTTAAATCTCTCCCTGCTTGTGGGGCTGCCTCAGCAGGACATGCTCACTCCTGATGCAACTTGATGAGCTGGGGTGAGTGGGTAGAGGTCACCCCTTTTCTGAGGACTATGAGACAAAAAGGAGGAGGGGTGGGACCAGGACAGGAGGCAGGGGCCCAGTTTCAGGGTGTAAAGTTGTAAAGTGAATAAATAAATTAAAAAATTGCACCGTGGCTGGCCCAAGCTGGGAATATTAAGGAGATGGAAATATCCAAATGGAATCTGTCGGTAGCCCAGCACAGTGTTGGTTAGAGCAGACATATTTTTAGAAGAAATAGGCACAAGTGGTCCCAAGGTGATGGCTGCCTGGAGTGTGATGCCCTGGCTATTCATGGTAAGCGAAAACTGACTCCTGATAGTTGTCCTAACTTCCCAGTGTGTTTTTTAACTCCTACATCAGAGGCGGGGGGCCCCCTCCTACAGCCATGCATGTCACACTCCCAACAGCAAACACATTTCTGTGCCCCCCTCACTAAAATATTTTTAAAATGTAAAATCAAATGTGCAAAAAATCCAGTAACGGCCTTTCTCATCCGTGGAGGCACAGGTGTGCCGGGCAGGTGAGCTCCTGGCTAAATTCTGCCTGTCTCTCTCCCGGAAGGACTCCTGTCCTCCCTTCCTCCCGCAACCCCTGGTCTGGATGCCCCTCTAGCTCTTGACCCTCCTTTCTTGGTGAGTCCTGAGCTCTGCTGGCGTATTTTCCCCAGTACAGCCCCAACCAAGCTTAGAGCAGCAGCGGGCTGTAGGAGGAGGCCTCTCAGGAGGCCACCTCCCCTGTCCTGACTTGGATGCCTGGACCTCAGCTCGGCTGTGCACAGTTCAGCTATGAGAAGAATGGTCTCAAGGCCACACTCTGGAAACTTGTAGCTCTCAAGCGCGAGTTGCCGGCTCCGCAATCAGCTTTGCCATCTGACTGCTGTATCAGAAGGTATTCACTTAGCAGTAATTAAGAGGAAAAGCTGAATTTTATTGGTTCCAACTGTTAAAGACTGTTTGCCTCGCATCCGGCAGCTGTGGCGCAACGACAGGGCAAATGTTGTCTTCGGCTGTCACCTAGCGGCCGCCTCCGGAAGCGCGGACACAGTTTCCCCATCTCTGTGTTCACCTTCCCGGAAAAAAGGTCTGCAAAATTCCCGTGGCTCAAAGGGAAAAATTATTTCCCTAAAGGCCACAGTGGTTGTTCGAGTTCTTGGCCGCCATCCAAGTTAGCTTCAGAATGAGGGGGGAGAGGCCAGAAAAGAAACGCGCCTTCTGTGCTACTGAATGTATTTTAATGAAGATTTAGAATGTATGTTTTAAAGCAAATCCCCGGGCATTGCCAGGCAGCTGAGCATCATGAGAGTAGAGGAGCCAGTGTATTCCAGAGGAACCTAAGTCACAAGAATTTCTGCAGCGTTCACCTTCTCCTCATTTATAGTGGATGAAAGAAGCAATGCAGGTCTTGCTTGGAGACTTCTCATCTCATTGTTCCATCTGCCTTCTCCACTCTAGTATTAGAACATCTAGCCGCTAGGAGGACTGAAAAGAAAACAGGCACATTAGGAAAGGCCAGGATGCTCCGAAGCACCAGGGAAAACAAGTGATTGCTCCCCAACAACCTGTGAAAAATGTCACAATTACCTCCCAAAGCCACATGATTCTCTACCTTATTTTTTTTTCCTCTTCCTGCTGAACCAAAAGGGAAATATCCAAGGATCTGACTTAATTCAGACCGCCGAAGTTTGGCGGGGGTGAGGGATGGGAAGGCACGTTCCTCAAGCACTGTGACTGCCCTGTGAGGAATCTCACTTCAAGGCACCCAAGGCCTGTGACCCGGAGAAGGAGTTTGCAAAGTCCTAAGCCTAATTTCCAAATTTTGCACTTGAGAAAGCGGAAGCTGAGCATCGCAGGGCGATTACACAGCTGGTTAGAGCTGGAGCTGGCTTCTCACAGGGGTGCTCTCCCCTTCACCGCCTGCCTCTCGACTCAACATTAATATTTATGTGCCCTGTGCATGAACATACTCTTCCACATCGACGAGAAAAACACGCACCTTCTAAGAGTTGGACGGATGTGTTCTCTCCCAGATTCACGTAGAAGGCAAAGGCAAGTGAAACATTCTGGCTTATGAAACTCTGATTTAGAACAAATATCTATAGCACCATCATGATTTCTGTCCTCTAGAATTGGTGTGTTTCTGAGATATTTGAACAGTCCATAGACATTTTGTTTCTGACAACAGATTTAGCATCCTGGCATTTCTCACCTTAACATTGCTATATATATATTGACAAAGGCTACATATATGTATAGCCCTGACAAAGGCTCTTAACACACACTCTATATTATGTGTAATATATACATATTTTAACGTATATAACAAAAGCTCTTCACACTATATGTGTGCCTGTGTGTGTGTGTGTGTGTGTGTGTGTGTGTGTAAGGGCCACAGGGGAATCCAGACATTTAGAATTAATTGGGTATTCTCCTCTTGATAAGACCGTGTTTATTATAATATTTTCCCATAAGAATACATATGTAAAGACTGAAAATTTTTAATAATCGAAGTCATTGATAATAATGTGCTGAGCCTGCCAATGCCTGCCGTTACTGTGATTTTACAATACCCTCCTCCATTTACACACCCTCCTCCATTTACACACCCTCCTCCTTTACACACCCTCCTCCTTTACACACCCTCCTCCATTTACACACCCTCCTCCTTTACACACCCTCCTCCTTTACACATCTCCTCCTTTACACACCCTCCTCCTTTACACACCCTCCTCCTTTACACACCCTCCTCCTCTACACACCCTCCTCCCTTCTGGGCTCTCTCTGATCCACCTCCTCGGCTGTTCCAAGTTGGGTGAGCTCTGGCAACTGCGGCCAGTGCTTCCATTTCTGATGGAAAGGGCTGGATTACAGAGGCTATAATGTGTATGAAAACATATTTATATTGAATGGACGTCTGGATAGCTTTCCTTCATCAGTATTTAAATAAGGCCCTTAAATCCAGTACAGAAAACTCACCATTTTTGTTTACATTCTGCTGCTCTTAGTTCTGCATTTGGCTTCATTAGATAAATGTCACAATCTCCTTGGATTTGTCCTAAAATTTAGTAAATTCTGCACCAGAAAAAAATAGTATCTTTAATTAATTTGGGTTTGTTTTTTTTTTTTTTTGTATAATTGAATTCAGTGTTTGTCTTTACTGAGTCGTGTGTGTGTGTGTGTGTGTGTGTGTGTGTGTGTGTGTGTGTGCGCGCGCACTCTCAGGGCTCTCAGCACTGATGATGACTGAATGAGGAGTGTTCAGGACAGTGTGAACTCATGGCAGGCTCCTGCTGCTGACACTGCTCCACTGCAGCTGGGCTTGAGAGGTTCTGCATGTCTGTGCTCACATGCAGCTCCTCCCATGTCCCACCATCACCTGTTCCCAGTCCCTCTCTCCACAGAACCTTTGGAGCACCTGCTTGCTGTCTTTCCCTCTCATTCTGTCAGTCACATCTCTGTCGACTCTGTGATTTAGCTCAGCATATGCTCTGAGCTTGCTGATCTTTCAGTTATAACTAGGTAAAAAGAAAAAACAGTATCCTAACTGAGGCAGCAGCCAGCCTACCTAGTCTAGATGCCAAAGTTCTGCCTTTTTGTGAGTGTTTCATCCAGGCTTCTCATCTCCAGGGCCCAAACTTCCTCTTCAGAAGAAACAGTTGTCCAGGGCTTTGCAATTACAGAGTGTCTTTATAACTTATAATTTAATGTCTCTTATAGAGAAACCAGAGCTTCATCTCATGCTCTCAATTCTGGTCTTTCAGAACTTTCTTGATCTTTGTTTTAGTGTTTGCCACCTAAAGTGCACACTGCCATCCCAGTCTGCCACCGTGCAAATTGCACTCTTTCTCGTTAGCCAGCTGCAATCTCTTCATTGCATTTTAATTCCTATGTAGTCCATTCTGTTTGGCGCAGGCCCCACGTGGCCCTGCACCATCTTTCAGCTGTGCGGCTTTGCTCTTTGGCTGCTACTTAATTACTCATAGAGTACATGTTTCTATGCTTTTTCCAGTTCTTGATATTTGGAAGCCACACCCCACCATTTGCTGTGCTACTAGCAACTGGACCTAGGGCCTTACCATACTAGACAAGCACTTTACTGCTGAACCATGTCCCCAGCTCAAGTTACTTTTTATTTTGAAGCATAGTCTCTCTGTGTTGCCCAGGCTAGCTTTGAACTCACTTTGTAGGCCTTGCATTTGCCATTCTCCTTCCTCAGCTGTATAGATAGCTGATATTGCAGGCCTGTGCCACCAGGACTTTCTCTTCATTTGAGCATGTTTAAAGTAAAGAGGTGTTTTGGGTACACTTGAAGCACACACACACACACACACACACACACACACACACACACTGTGCATGTTGTACAAATCACAAACATCCTTAAAAGAAATGCTCATTTACTCCCCATTTAACAACTCTATGTAAGTACAGTTGCTTTTACCCCAAGTGTCTAGAGCCATGTACTGGCTTCTTTCTCAGCTCTAATCTTTACTGATCTCCCTAAGAAAAGCCTTCTATTTCACACATTCCTTAAATGCTGGCAGGGGCCTGGGATCATACCATAGGTTGTGCAGAGGAAGGCATCTTTATGATACCAAGGGCTCTCCTTACCTGTGCTGCCTCCAGGACCTGAAGGTCACCACACACATAACAAATGTTTCTGAAACAAACAGACATGTGAATACAGGTGATGACATATGTTATCAAGCTATGGTGTGAACACCTCTAGTCCTGCTGAGATGTCTGCCAGCTTTGTAAATGGTCACCAACCAAGTGACTACAGTGTGATTCCATCTGGGTTGCAATGGGGGCAGAGGATGAGTTTATAGGGTAAACATCTGCTTCCCACATTTTAGGGAAAATCAACTCACGTTTAAAACAAACCCTGTATGTTGAAATTTCAAGTATGGAGCACAGTACATGAAGGCATAAAAATGCCAAGATGGAGACAGACAAGGCTGTTCTGTAGCAGGGAGGGGATTTGCTACAACGACCCTGAGATCGGGATATTCTAGCGAAGAAGATGCCTGCTAGCACCCAGCAGCTCTCCACTCCTACATAGGCAGAAGCCCTGCACTGTTTCCGAAGCAGTGGTGTACACTCTGGATAGACAGTCAGCCTCACCAAGCTGAGACTTTCCACCAGGGACATTTCAACACGGCTGAATTCAGAAGTGGAATACTCCAGAGGACAGCTTCCTGTGCTAGGATGACGTCTGAGTGATAAGAAGAACAGGCCTTTCATTAACTGCCAATTGGACAAGAGGCCATTCATGACCTCATTCAAGCTTTGCTGGCCTCGGTGACTGGGGGAAGGATCAGGTGGGAAAAAGAGAGAGGGCACGTGTCTGATTTTTGGTTGTGGAAATTGTCGGCAGTCTTGAGACTTTGAACACAGATTTCTTTTCTTACAGATGGGGTTTTATTTTTATTAGCATATATTGGCATTTAAGTGGAAATACAGAATGTGAGTGAAGGCACAGGCACCAGCAGAGGTCAAGAAAGCTGTTGATGGTGAAGGGAACTGGGTCAGAGCCCTTCAGCTCCAGAGTCTCAGAAAAGGCTCTCTTCTGTGAATTAGCCCATCCTTGTCTGACCAAGAAATGGATAGCACTTTTAATTGCTAAATATGTCTTTAATGCTTGGCTTGTGCGTTGGCATCAGGAAGAACAATAAGTGACTTGACTGTGGCCAGGAATAGCCCTGGCAGAGACTCTGGCAGGCTCGCAGTGTCCGGTCTTGCAAATGCTAACATCCTAACTTATTTGGAATAACTCGGTGGTGCGGAAGTGCACTTTACATGCTGTCCACACAGTCCCGACTCGGCCCCTTCGCTTTACTCAGAAGGGCACCATCCTCGGGAGGCAGCAGGATGGTGCTCCTAGAACCGTTTTTTCACTCAAAGGCGGGAGTGGTACTAATGAAGGGAGCGATCGCCCAACCGCCCCAGCTGCTCTCCGGTGCCTGCACATTTGTCTTGGCAGTAACTTGGTCAGTGTGTTAAGCATTCTGAGTTTAGTTCACCCTTCTGTGGTTAATTCTTTCCTTGCTGCCTTCCCTCCCATCTCCCTGTCCCCTTCCCCACTTAAGCCCTCCTACTGAAGCATTCCCACTTTGGTATCACCCACTTTCCTTTATCTTCCACACCCCTTCCCTAAGAGCACCCTCTGTGCCCTCCCGTGGACCTCTTTCTAGTTCTGCACCTGCGCACACTCTTTCCCTGCATGAACACACAGTGTGAGAATTACACACCGAGGTCCTCATATGAGAAAGGCTGTAGGATGTTTGACCTGGCTTTTATCAATCAAGGTCACATCCCCTGAAGTTCACATAATCCTTCCATTCTGTCTGATCCCCATCCTGAGATACTAAGAAAATGCACTTGGTCCAGGGAAACCACAGCTTCAGATTAGTTGTCATCCCAGCGTCCAGCCTCACTGGTGCTAAGAATGATGCAGAGATTCCTCACTACTCTATTCAAGGCAAAGCTCGGCGCTGGGGCTCAGTGAGCCATGCTGCACTCGGTAAGTCATTCCCCAGGGTCACCTTAGACTGAGGATTTAAATACCGTATATTAGGCAAATGGATAATGGCTAGACCCTCCCTTTGCATGTGCAACTGAATAGTGATGGAATGCCACCATCCGATTGCATGTTGGACAGTTGCCTCCTTCACTGGAATCTTGGATTTTCCAGTTTACAACCCAAGCTCAAAACTGTAGGCCCGGGCGGTGCTTTCTTTTCCATTTGTTTTTCCACTCATCAGGGACCAACACTGCTTTAGAGACATACAGCCAAACCGTGTTCGATGCGAAAAGAAGACCCTGGGTCTAAGTTTGTATTGGAGGTGCCTCTGGGTACCTGACCAAGAATGCAGAAGAGGTAGGCAGCAGAGGGTGCATGGCCCAGCGACATCCATCACGAAGGAATGGCGCTTGGCCAGGCTGTACTGAGCAAGGAAAATACAGGCTACACATTCTGGTCAGTCTTGAGGGCCTCTGAGATTATTTCAGGTCTCATATTTCCACCTCCAGTTCAACATAATGCCCAATTAATCTCCCCTTGTCCACATTTTGTCCACAGATAGAGAGATTGTAAAGGGCCTTACTTGCCTCTGTTGCGGGACACTTTCTCCTTGGAGAAACACAAACACATTGCCAGATAAAACCTTCTTTTGGCCCTGAAAGCTAATACAGTGAGACCTCGCAGAGGCACAGAGATCAGGTAAGGTAAATCAGAATTCCTGCAAAGAGTGTCGTGGGCTTGCCTGCAGGGCTGGGCACCACTCCTCTCCTGTTAGAGAACCTTCCTCGGAGGTGAGGTCTGCTAATTCAATGCTCAGGTAGCTAGGAAAAGAATAACAAGCTTGAAGCTGAAGAAAGAAAGAAAGAAAGAAAGAAAGAAAGAAAGAAAGAAAGAAAGAAAGAAAGAAAGAAAGAAAGAAAGAACATTGCTTGCCACAAATAACTATACCAAGAAGTCATAACCACAGTCCCCAAAGCCCTGGGTGACTTAATTTTCTCTCACTTTGGGCTCTGTGGGTAAGTAGTCCTGTTAGTACAGACTGGGAGCCTTCACACTTATCCATCCGAGTGGAAGGCGAAATTTGGGGCTATAGCTAGGATCTGAAGCCAGGCTTCTTTAGTTTAGTTTTCAATGAATGCTCACTGTCAGCACACCAGCTTTGAGGCTGACCATGCTTATGAGAGGGTTGAGTGAGGGAAGAGAAGTCATGATCTTCAGGCTCCAGGGGAAGCAATATGTACAGAATGCTGCAGGCGCCCCACTGCACCCTGCTTCATTCCGCCCCAGGAAGAGGAACTCACTGTGACAATGGCTACGCCCTCCTTCTCTTTTTCATCTTTATGTTTTGTTATCTGCACATGTGTGTGGTATGCACACAGGTATGTAGACATGCTTGCATACGTGGATTTGCATAGGTGTGCAGGTGCATGTTAGTGGGAGTGCATTGTTCATGTGTGGAAGCACCAAGAGTACACTAGGCGTTTTCTTTGCTCACCTTCACCCTTTTTTACTGAGCTAGAGTTTGCTGCCGAGTCCGGAGATCAGCCGTTCCAGCTAGTCTAGCCGTCTTGACTCGGGAGTCCTCTGTCTCCACCACCTGCCTAGTGCAGGAGGTTGGAAAGCTAGTCCAGGTTCTTGGGAATCCGAACTCTGGTCCACATTTTCACAGTAAACGCTTTCTCCACAGGGCTGTCTTTCCAGCCTTTTCTCTCTATTTACCCTGTTCTACAGTGCTTACATTTTTATCAGTCTAGTCCTCTGAGTGGCACCCACTGTCTTACTCAGTTTTCAGCTTTTGTTCCATCCAGACACCCAGCCCATGGGATGGTGCTGTTCTCATGCAGAATGTTCTCTTCCCCTCAGACCCTTCCAGAAATACTCTCACAGACACACCCAGAGGTGTGCCTAGCCATCTTTTAGGTGACTCACAATCCACTCAAGTCTTCAGTCAAGGTTCACCATCACCGTGGGGGCCCTGAGGCATTTCCACACATACACACGACCTGCACTAGGAACTCCAGCCGCTCTTTCCCCATCCACACATCTTTCCTAGCTTCTAATGACCAATATTCTATATCCATGTTCTGTGGATACAGGAAGCTTTGTGAGCACCTCATCTTTATGTGTCTTCCGAGAGGCATCTGCCTGGCTCCATGTCTTAACTGTTGTGCAAGCGTGTTTACAGAGCATCTGTGGTGCTTTTGCCTGCTGACTTCAGCCCCCTCAGCTCTGCACTGAGAAGCTGCATTCTTAGTGTTTATCTCCATATTATCCTTCACTAAAAATACATCTCTGTATATATATATATTTGTATCCCAGGTTATCCTTGAACTCATGGTCCCAAGTTACTGGAATATAGATTAAAATGTATTTACAAAATGGTAGCACTGCTCTTGGCTTTCTGTGATTACAAATGCTTTTAGCTAAAGCAGAGTGGCTCCCTATGTACTAGCTACACTATTTCCAGTTAATGAAACTGATATTTCATAGTCTATTAAGCAGCCCTGCTTGCTCGTCTCAAAGAAAGACATCCCTTGAAGATGCGCAGTACAGCTTTCTTTTTGGGGGGCCAACAGATCATATATTGATCACCAGTTTAATATTATTAATGAAATAGGTTACAACAATGTCTCCCTGAGACTAAGCTATTACAAAAATGGTTGTCAAATCTGTTTCATCAATGAGGTTTTAATAGAACACACCACAACAGTGTGTGAATTTATACATAATTTGTCTAAACAAAGGAAGTTCTAGACAATGGCTCTCACAAACAGATATTAAATCCGGCCATGAAGAACATAATTATGGAAGCTCTTCAAGGAATGCATCAAAGTACCAATGTCATTAGCTCATACATCGTGGGGAGTGATGGACACAGCTGACTCCCCATGAGGGGAAAGGAAGAAGGAGGAGGCAGCCAGTGACATTCCATGCTTCTTTTCAAGCATCAATTTTTCATTTCTGGGTTGCCCAGCCCTTAAGTGTAAAATGAACTTAAATGCAACCCAGATTTTTCATAGGACTTTTAGAATGTATCATAGATCAATAATTTGTTGGTTTGTTTATGAAATATGCCAACTTACTAGGACAGAGCCATTTTTAAGGGGAAGCCACAATCAATAGATATGTGCATAGATTTATGGGTGTTTTTGTTACAATCAGAATAACTCTCTTTAAAGAGCTCTGCACGGCTAGCTGGCAATTTTCAGTGTTATCTATGGCTCCAGAGTGCCACTTTACCTCCAGAGAATAAAAATATCACATCTGAGGCTTTTATTCTGATAAACTCTCCACGGAGGTAATTAAATTGAACAGGGGGATTTTTAGCATTGCTGACAATTGGCAAGGCAACCTTGGCCTCACTCTCCTGTCTTGGAATTTTCTCCCTTTCTACGCCCTTTCAAGGTGTCTAAACTGGCTGGCCCATAAACATTCTTACTGTTTTTTCCCCTTCAGAGAATTATGGACTGAGAATTATGAATTTAAATTTGAAACCATACAATTTTCTCCCTGTGATCACCCAATAAGAACACTTCCTAAACCCCTGTATTACTCATGGGCCCATCGTCCAGGCCCCTGGCTAATATCAATCCTAGCTTTCTCTGGCACCAGGAACCAAAGCTTTAGTGAAAGCCATCAAGAAAGCCTACATGACTTCATGTTCTACTCATCGGGTAACAGTTCACAGTTTGATTTTTGCACCAAGTGGAGAGTCCTTTGAAAGAGAACCACAGCCTCAAGCATTAAATTTGGGATTCAAGAATGTAGAAGGGTGTGAGTTGTTTCCTTTAAGTGATTGGAACTGGTGAGCCACGTGAAGCCACTCCCAGGAGGGCACCTGGGCTCATCACTTGAATTCATCACATTCCCAGGAGGTCATTATGGCTCTAGTGTCCATTGCACAGGGTCACTTCAGATACTAAATAACACCAGACCTGCGTTTAACAGAATAAACCATGATGGCCATGAACTCCTGCTTGAGAGGCATCCCAAAGCAGTGACACACACATCATAGTAGCATCAGGGGCATGTTGACAGGATAGGCAGTCACTGGAAGGCTTCCTTAGGGAGCACCTGGGCCAGCTCTCAAAGGGACAGGCAGAAGGCCCCTTGCTAGAGGCTGATGGCAGCCAGACTGTTAAAAGCAGTTTGCAGCCTCTCTCCCTTGCTAAGCTGTCATGAGTGGTCACTTTGTTCTGACACTTTCTTCTGGTTCCAAATGAGCTCAATCCCACAGCTCCCCCATAAACCAATCAGCCCACTTCTGCTGGGTTTCACAGATTTTGAACCTGCACCATAGTCATAGACTTTTACGTTTGAACTGTTTTCAAAACCAGAGAACCATCTTGGTGTCTGAAGAAAGATCATAACTATGCTCCATGAGCTAGACCTCTGCAATTATTTGCAGAGACCCTGCAAATATTTGCTGAAGTCCTTGGGTTTAAAACAGCGTAAAGCACACAGCCTGCCCTAAAAAGGGCACAGTCAGCAAGGACTGAGAGCCGGGAAATCCGTTTATACCACTGGCTCTTTTAGAGCAACAGTAGTAGGGACTGGGTCTCTGTGTAAACTATAAAAAAAAAGTGTCTTTAAAACAAATAGAATGATGTCATCTGCAGGAAAACAGAGAACTGGAGACCATTTTGTTACCAGAAATAAGACAAACATCATAGAACCCAGATTAACACACATTCTCACATAAATAATTATGTATTCATTACCATCTTCATATAGACGCATAAAACATGAGGAACTGGAGTGAAGAAAGTTTGGGAAGCAGAAGGGAACCAGGGAGCCAAGAGGGGTCTGTAGAGAAAGAGTGTGTAATGGAGGATGAATGAGTAAAATACATGGCACTTCTGTGTTAAGGTAAGATGCCATGATGAATCCTAGTGTGGTACACAATGAAGAAAAGCCATTAAAGCTTCTCAGCTCCTAGGAAGCGTGGGAGGGCAGCAGGAGGACAGTGGGGGGAAGGCAGCCAGGGGAGGGCAGCACACTTAGAAGGGGCCACATCTCAGCCTCAACAAGGTGTGGCGATATGTGGGACAGAGCAACAGGAATTGGTGCTTCGGGGCCGCCTCTTGTCCTGGCAGGGCTGTGGGAACCATACTACCCACCATCTGTCACAGCACAGTTGCCAGATCAAACAAGTTAATGATACAGAAAGATTGCTTCCAGCAATCAGCCAGTTTCCAGAATTCTGAGAGTTTTATAGAAAACGCAGGATTAAAAAAAATCTACCATTTACTTTTTCTTGTCTTTTTGTAGCATTGTCAAGGCAGGAGTTGTAAACATTTTTGTAATTCAACTACTTCAGGAATATACATTGTTCTCTCCCATTTAGAATCTACCCTGGGGCTCTGTAACTCAATTTAGGGAACATGTGTTTATGCTAAAGCAAGAACAATAACAACAACAACAAAATGCTCTGTGGTTCAGCCCAAGACAGGCTCAGAATGTGTCTCAGCCCCGACAGGCTCAGAATGTGTCTCTGAGCTGGCTACTTCACACAGCAGAGAGGAGTTCTGAAGACAGAGAGTACAGGCAGCTTCCTGACCCCCAGATCAGCATTTAAAGAAATGTAGTGTGCTCATCCGTGCTCTGAGACTGCTGCAAAATGCCTGCAATGATCAAATCACACAGAGGAGAGGTGTGCACTGGCTCAGGGTGCACAGATCTCAGTGCTGGGTGTGCAGCCCAGTTGCCTTGGTCCTACAGTGAGGTGGTGCAGTAGTACATGTGGAACAAGGCTGCTCTTCATGGTGGCTTCAAGGACAAAGCAGGAGGGAGTCCTAAGTGTGCTTCTCAAGGTCACACACTACTGACCTGCTTCCTTCAACTGAGACTGGCCTCTGAAAGTCATCCCATCAGGGGTGCCATTCGCTAGACATTGGGCCTTCCATGCCTGAGCCATTGTGGACTATTTGAGATCCAATCCCACAGTCCAAGAGAGCTGGATGAGGGTGAAAGAGACGACATTGCATTTAAGATCTGAACCTTGAAGAGACTCATCTTTGTATTTTATTAATAACTTTTTGATTAAGATTACTTTTAGTAATACATAAAAATTATGATCATAATTAGATCATAATGAGAGAACTGTTATATACCCCACATCCAGCTCTCTTATAGTTACTTGCAATGGTGTCATCATGCCTTTGAATGAGCCAAGGTTAATATCATCACCCAAGTCCTTCTCCTATTCCAGGATCCCATGGAAGATACGATACAGCAGTTGCCTGTAGCCCAAACTCCCCTTATGCATTGGGATATTCCTTGTCGATAATGACCTTGAAAATGTCTAGGGTCAATGATCAGTTGTTATGGATTAGAGTCTCATGATGATTTTCATGATTAAGCTTGAGCCAAATGTCCTTGGAAGAGAACACAGAGGTGGACATGCTGGGTTTTTTCATGGCTTGTTGAGGATGTTTTTAGTAGCTCTGTGTGATCCTTGAGAGGTCCTTTCTACCTCCAAACCACCCACCAAGGCCAGCAGAGGTAACTATTATTCAAAAGTGACCCTGTTGGCTAAAATAGGACAAAAGGGTCTTCAGGTAAGATCACCCTGGATTTAGAGAGTCCGTAATCCAAGGATTTGTATCCTAGAAGAAAAAGGGGATGATATAAAACATAGGAGGCCGTGAGGGATGAGAGCAACACAGGTGCTATGCAGCTGTCAGCCCACTAAGGCCAGGAGCCACCAGAAGCTAAAGAGGTAAAAACGACCCTCAGCAGGGTCTTCAAAGGGTGCATATCCCAAGTGGTAGCTTGGTTTGGGACTCTGGGACTCCAAACTATAAGAGGCCACATGTCTTTCCTTTCAGTCAGCTCATTTTGCAGCAATTTACCGAGGTAGCCCAGGGTATGAGCCAACAGCCAAGAAGAGTCCAAACTCACCGCCAGCTGGCTTAGCTTGTTTTATTCTGCTGCAGGACTCTCAGGCTCCTCCCAGGTTATAGGGCTGCCCCCATTTCTCTGTGCTACACAGTAACTGATGCAGCTGTTCAAGGTTAAGATCAGCCACCAGGGAAAGGGGAACTGTGTCTCACCTTTCTGTGGAATTCTGGATTTTTATCTGACCAGGTAATATCTCTTCCTCTCACTGTACATGTGCACTCATGACCTCATATTCTCATGGACTTCCGGGTGTTTGATGTAGATGGTGTCATAATTTTCTGCTGTGTTGTCTTTCTGTGTGTAATCTCTCCCAATGTGGCTTCCCACAGCTCCTTCAACTGGTCACTGCACCCCTGTGAATTAACCCTGTCATTAGAGTTCTTAGGTTTTATTTTCCAACATTTTCTTGATTTCCAACGTAGTATGGCATTCCAGCCTTGTCTCAGAAGTTACTGATCCAACCCTAGGGCCAGCTGTTTCTCCAAGGAGTGCTTTCAATTTGCTGATGTTCTCAGGAACAAAGAACAGGATGTGGGCCAGTTGCTACTAAGTTGGGCTTGCTTCCTGATTGGCTGTTTACTCTCAGTTGTCCCTCAAAGGTTTTGCTTAAGCTCTCTAAGCCTCATTTATTTAGCTTCCAAAAAGAAGTTTACACAGAAACAAAAAATAATTCAACCAGTCTCGACTGAACAAGCTAGCAAAATTAGCCTTTAATTTCCATTTCTCCAGCAAGCCTCTACCAACTGACCATACATGGAAAAGATGAAGATGGGACTCAGGGCAGCCTCTTTAAAGATATCTATAGAGTATAAACTTTGAGCAACTCAAATGAATAAAGCATGCACTGTTTTACTAATTGGTGATCAAATTACTTCATAAACAATTTCTCAAACTTCACTTCTAAACAACAACAACAAAAAAGCAAAGTACCTCACAGGCCCAATTATAGATGTCTCTGTTTTCTAAAGCTTTCAAATTCAAAAGCACATTTAAATACTCAGCCCTGTCCCTTTCAAAAGCTTGAGAGACAATGTAGGTGTTTTGCGGAGGTGATGGCCCATGTGTGGTATTTAAACTCTGTCTGCTGTACAGCTGGCAGTGGGGGTCTGCTCAGAGGTGACACATGCTGTGTCAGGAGAAGGAGGAGGTCCTACACTTATTAGAATTAGAGGACCCCTTGAACTGTTAACATCTGGTCCATGTGCTGGGCTGCAGGTGAGTAAAGTCAAGAGTCTGGAAGGACTCTCCACAGCTCCACAACATTTTCATGTTTCAAACCTGAGTGTGCACTGAGCAACCTTGCCTCAGCATGGCTGCCCCAGGTTGAGCAGTCCCGGCTTCTGGAATTCTACAATAACTTGTGAGTTGATGGGTGGGAGGGCTGTCTTTGCCATTTTAAGGGGCTGAGAGTAAGGGCTTTTCTTCAGGAATGCTGAAGCCCTCGCCACATGGGCATTGCCCACGCTCGCTAGTCCTTTCTACATGGATAGAGCCCTTTCAAGGCATCGTTCTAGTCAAGCTCTGAGTCCTCCTCATGGAGACAGTAAGAGAAGGAGATTGATAGAGCAACAATATCCACCCGTGCCATTCTTGACCTTGTGGCCAGTATCCCTCAGCTCTGTCAATGGAAGCATGATGCTGGTATAGCTAAGGAAAGGTTACACTGAGCCATTAAACATAACAAAGTGGTTATAAGAAGTGTCCATTGCAGTTGCAGAAAAATATGTTTTTGAAAGAGAGATGAGCATATCAATGCAAAGACTGAAGTACATACAGCCTGGCAAGCATTTCAAGCCCAAGGACAAAGAGGAAGAACACGACACTATGACTGTCTTCCTCTGAGGTAAACACCAGCCCTCAGGCCATGGCTCCCCAGCTATCCCAAGAGAAGGAAAAGGCTTACAGGCCTGCCACCCTGTATCAGCTTGATCTGTTTTAAGCAATACTGAAAGGCTTCAAAGAATGAGGCCTGTAGATAATCTATGGAGAAGTGAAGATGGATGTGTGTGAGCCCATGGTAACAGAAGGGATTGCTATGTGAGACCCCTGGCAGCAAAACATCACATATAAATGCTTCACACCAAACACATCCTTTGTCTCCAGTTCTAGGAGCCAGAAATCCTACACAAAAGTGGAACATGACAGACACCTTTGAGACTGTGAGGAGAGTCTGCACAGACATCTTTCTCGGCTTTCCTGGTATCATGACAGAATCAGGCATCCTGTGGCTGGACTCTGACTGGACCCCCTGCAGGTCCATTCAGTGATCATACTCCTGTGTCTGGCTCTGCCTTCACACCCAAACACATATCAATCATTTTGACCACAGCTTCTGTTAAGGTCCTCATTGATTTGATTGCCCTTTAGGGAACCCCAGCGTCCAGATTGGGTCATACTCTGATCAGACCTCAACATGTGAATTTCAGAGACACAGCTCAACTCAAAACACAAAGGGCAGTTTAAGTCACTTGATGGACATGGTCAGAACAGTAAATGCATCTCACTGTCAGCAAAAACAGGAGAGCCACAGGATGCTCTAGGTGAGTAGCCCAGGCTTTAATTCTGCTGTGTTAGATGTGACTTCTTTCTCTGAGGTTTGTAGAAAAGCTTCTAAGAACAGCAACCTGCTTTCCAGTGTCACTCACAACATGCAAAGCATCTTGGGACTGTCTAGCCTTTTCAATCATGGGAAGTGAATATGTTTTTGATGTGTTGCTGTCAATGAGCACAACAATAAAGTCATCTTCAAGTATATTTTACGCAGTCAGAAGTTGAAGGAATAAGGTTTCTTCTTATGTCAAAATAATTTTGCACAGCTCTTCACTGCATTATTCTGAGTTAAATCATGTTTATTTTGGGTACCTTAAAGTCATCATTTTTATTTAACATATTCATGATAGGAAAAGGCTCTATTTTATAGGGCAGAGGAACAAAGGAAGATTGTGAAAATAAACTTTTTAAAATGGATATTTTTCCCCCAAAGAAAAAGTAGTCTCCTGCCACCAATGGGTGTTATTTGCAGCAACTGTGCACAAATTATTCTGGGACATGTGATGGTCCCCTAGGCCCCTCTAGGTGACCCCCAGGCTAATCTCATGTAGTATTGATGCTTATAATATGAAAATGTCTATATTTTAGTTTCCAGAATGGATGGTTTATGAATAATGTATAACATTTAATAAAACCAGACGTTGTCTCATTAATGTCTCATCAGAGGTAAGGCGGATCCTCCTCTTACATCTGGCATTTTTGGGTCATGTACCAGGTAAGACTGGGTAAAGAGATAAGCATTTACAATCTGGAGAATTTGAGGTTTGTTTCTTAGAGGTTTTAATTACCAATCAGACATAAAACAATGACCTCACACATGTATTCACTCCTCTGCTGTGCAGTGACTATTTGTCTTTCCTTGTCAATGCTTACAGACGAGGAAGTACAGAGGCTGGGCAGCTCTGGCAAAGGGCATGCAGTAGGACACTGTGCTGAAAACTGCTGTCAACTTGATACACACTGCTGTCATCTGGGAAAGGGGACTTTAGGTGGGAAATTGTCTTCATCCGATTGACCTGTAGGCAAGTCTGCGGTGTGTTTCTTGATGAATGATTGATGTAGGAAGGCCCAGCCAACTGTGAGTAGTGGTGTTACCCCTGGACTAGTGGTCGTGCGTGGTATAAGAGCAGGCCGGACAAGCCATGGAGACAAAGCCAGTAAGCAGCATTTGTCCATGACTTCTGCTTTAGTCCCTGCCTCCAGGTGACGTGTGATCTCTTGCCTTGGCTTCCCTTGGAATTGTATAACCATAAACCCTTTCTTTCCCAAGTTGCTCTTTAGCAATATTTTATCTCAGCAAAAACAAAAAGCAAATGATGGTATAAATTGGTTCTGGGTGTGGGGCATTAATGTAAAGGAAACAACCTGTAGTTTTTAGAGGTTTTTTGAGGACTTTGGAAGGATTTCTGAGTGCTTGGAGCTTACACGAGCTGTTACGTGATCTTGGAAGATAGAAATGTTGAGATGATGTGGGCCTGGCTTGTAAATATCATAAAGAAGCAAAAGCTCTGTGAGGACCACTCATGCTTTAAATCAATAGTCTGTGGAAGTGAAATCTCTTCTTACTGGGACAACCATTTCTGGTCAGCTGGAACTGAGAATCATGTATGATTAATGAAAGACCAACATGAGGGGAAATCTGAGGAGAATTTCTCTAGGATCAGCACCCAGAAGCTGTGATCCAATGTGAGGAAAGCTGAATATCATATGTGAAAGTCTTCTGTAGGGTTTTGTTCTTGGTGGCATGAAAGCTGCAGGTCATGGAGAGAGGCTAAGCTTTGGCATCAGGAGGCACGGCCAGCATCTCTGAAAAAGAGGGAAGCAGGTCATCAATGAGGGGGTAGCCTTGGTTGCAATAGAGACCCCAGCACATTGGAGAAGTCAGGACTGGAGAACCCCATTAGGGTTGGTGGTGAGGAGAGTTAGCCTCTGAGAACAGGGTGTGTGCTGCTGGTGGCAGGACTGGAAAGGTGAGACTTCCCAAGTCCTGTGGAGTGAGTCTCAATCCCAGCACACTGGGCTCTTTACACTGTTGGATTTGATTTTGCTTTGATTTGATTGATTTTATGCCTTTGCTCTTCACTTTTGTAATGAAATACTTAACTTATTAGAATTTTACAGGAGCCCACAGTTAAGAAATTTTGAGCTTTTAAAGTGTTCAAATTTTTAAAAGATTGGGATTTTAAAAGTTGCACTGTATTTTGCATTGTGATACTAATGTGAAATCTTGGAGATAAACAAGAAAAAAGATCATGGTTTAATAGTGAGGAATTTATGTGTCAAGCTGATAGTAGCCAATTGTTCTGGTTACTTTTTGTCACCTTGACACAAACTAGAGTCACCCAGGGCAGAGGAGCCTCAACTGAGAAAGTATTTCCACAAGATTGTCTTAGAGGCAAGTCAGTTGGTTTATTTTGTTGATTAATGTTTCCTGCAGAGGGGCCAATCCTCTGGTGGGAGGCCACACCTTAGCAAGTGGTCCTGGGATGTCGAAGAAAGCAGGCTAAGTAAGCCATGAGGAGCAAGTCAGTAAGCAGCATTCCTCCATGGCCTCTGCCTCAGTTCTTGCCCTGGCTTCCTCCATTACCACAGGTAACCTGTAGGCTGCAACCAGCACTTTCCTCCCCACTGTGGCTTTGGTCAGTGTTTAATGAAAACAGACAGCAAACTAGGGCAAGTGCAGATAACTATGCAGTTGTTAAGTTGAGCTTTTTTAAGGTAATCGCTGTACGGGCTCTAGAGACAATGGCTATTTAGTGTGATGTAAGGAGATAAGAGCAAAAGGAAGCCCTGAGAAGTCACCCTCAGCTCTGAGTTGCCCAAGAGACATGTAGCTTCTAAGTTTGCTCATCTTATCTGTTGCATTATGTCCAATTCCAAGTTAGCATAGCTACAGGGAATCTCCAAGTTATAATGTAAAATTATTAGTTTCAGCTAGTCTTGTCACAGGCCAGAGGACGCCATGCCTGCCTGAATAATACTGGCTGACATCTGGCCTGTCTGAACACAAATTCTGAGGGCTTCTAGGTTCCCAGAGGTTCTTTGCAATCCCATTCCACTTTCAGCCCTGCCTGAAACAGTTATTTGGGTTCAGTTGAATTATCAACAGAGAATTCCTCACTCTCCACTTCAGTGTCCTCTTTATAAACCCAACCTTCCAGATCTGCCTTGACAGATCTAGACTGACTTTAGATCTAGAGTCTGCAGGCTGCCCATCTCTGCAGAGTCATGGCTTTCCAGCCTCACACATGACTCAGCTTTCTGCAGAGATGTCCCCAGGCATCCTGGTTCTTAGCTTCACCCTCCTGGCCGGGTCACCTGCCTCCACCACAACCTTCCTGTGCTTCTAGCTGGGAAGCTGACACATGACATGTGTTTCTCACTGTAGCAATCTAGCCTGAAAATCTTCACAGCTACTGCCCATGTGACCCCTTGAGCACCCCTCTGCCCCATTATCTAAGGATTAGCTCACATTCAGAGAATGCTCAATTTTATCTGTGTTTCGATTAGGTGGAAAACTACATGATGCATGGTGGAAGCCTGCTAAGTCCTGAATGGATGATTGGATTAATTAAACCTTAAGTCAGGTATGAAGAAGTAAGGTCCACTAAGTAGATTAGGCACCAAAAGGTAAAAGGTCTACACGTCCTACAAGGAGCATCTTTATTCAGCAATTCCTTATTTTAGTCATATGATAGAACAGTACACAAAAGGCTCTGGGAGTAAGGCACTTGCTGTGCAAACATAAGGACCTGAGTCTGGATCCCCCAGAATCCACATAAAATCTAGGTTTGGCAATGAGCTCCTGTAACTCAATTCCTGGGATGAAAAAGCAAGCAGATCCCGGGGGGTTCACAACCAATCATGTTACCCCAAACATCAAGCTCCAGGTTCTGGGAGAGACACTGCCTCAAAGGATAGGGTGGAGAAGGGATTGAGCAGGACATCCAGTGTTGACCTCTGGCCCACACACAGGCCCACAGACATGTGCACCAGCACAAATGTACCTATAGTGCATAAGCTCCTGTGCACACACACATACACACGGAAGATGTTTGCTGCATTCTCTACAGTAAAGAAAACATGGTGTCCCGCTCACGTTCAGTGAACATGAGCAGGTCCATGGGGGAGAAGATGAACTTTAGTCACAGAATGCTGTTGATACATTTAAACTTCTTAAAAACCAGATAAATTCATTGACTCCACACTGTATTTATGAAATTACTCTGATAACAAGTTGGAAGAAGAAGTAGAGATACAGTGAAAAGATCAGAGTGCTGAGAAGTGATAATTAAAAGGCAGGAGGAAGGAGAAATAAATAGAAGGGCCAAAAGAAGGCACTGACTCAAGTTTCCATGAGATTTCTAATAAACCTCTCACCACGTACAGCTGGCGACTGAACATGCGTATGGAAGTAGCTGAGTGTGGGAGGTGCCGCTGTGTGTGGAAAGTGCCACTGAACATGGAAGGCAATCCCGTGTGTGGAAGATAACACTGTATATAGAGAGTGGAAGGTGCCCTGTTTCCCCAAATTCATTTTTTGGTTTACAATGAAAATCATGAGATGTCCTAGAACAAGGAGCCCGACAATATTGATTTCCCTAATTGCGGTGTATATGCAGAGTTATTTTTAACTTGAATTTGCTGATTCTTTTATGTCCTCTTCCAATTCCTCTCTGGCTCTTCCTTTCCTGTTTTTTTTTTTTTTTTTTTTTCCTCCAAGCAAATTCTATTTGTGAATCAATTTGTCCTGAGAATAGAGCAGGGTTGGCAGAAGTATCCTAAGCCCACAAAGCTGGAAAGTACAAGAAAGAAAATCAAAGGTGAGCCAATTAGGGTTTTATTTTAGGACATAGATATGTATTGCATGTGTTGCAAAGGAAAATAGAAAGTACCAAAATAAAAATTTTAAGTTCAGTATCTTTTTCAAGTAGACAAAAGTGCAGATGCACTCGGAAAGTGATGTTTCAATCAGCCACAGAGATTCCTGGGAGCAGGTGTTTCCCAAAGAGGATGTTTATAGCCAAACACAGAATTCTTAACTGCTCTGATCTATGACCAACTCCCCAGAGCCAGGCAAAGGGAATGATCATCAGCTAAGCAAGGGGAGCCTGGATTCACATCCTGGGCATGATGATGGGATGGCTGGTTTGCTTCTTATGTACCCATCTTCTCTGAGAACCCTCTTCACTGGCCTGGGTATGGTAGCTCAGTTGTAGATACAGGGGACACCCACAAATTCAAGCCAGCTTGATCTACAAAGAGCTCTGTTTCAAAGGACATAAAGCAAGCAACCAACCAAAGGCTCTCAGTTTATGGGGAGATCTTTGCTACACTGTGGAGATCTCTCAGGACCTCTCTTTGCTTATAACAGGTTTGCCTATGACACAGAATGTTGGAGAGTCTCCTTCTTTGCCCTGGAGGAAGATCGTACTAACCACCTCCTCTTAGGTTGTCTCATCTGTAGGTGCTTTTGCACACAGCCTGAGAACAGGTCACTCAGCTTGTATTGAAGATGTTTATTTTCTTTTCTAAATTGGCCACAGATATTGGCAGCTTGACTGTTTAGAGAAACAGGCTAGTAAGTCTCAAAAGACAGAAACGATACTTGCTGAACAACTGATCCAAGGTATCTACTAGTATACCAAACAGAGCTTAGAGCAGATTCCCTCAGCAACAAGCTGTGTGTACAGTGAAAGGATGGATATAAGCCACAGCACTGTGATGGACACACACAGATGTATGTGACCTCTTTCTGCTCCTTCCTGGTTTGCTGGTAAGTGAGCCTGATTTCAGTTCAGCACAGCTTTACATGATATATGTGAAAGTTCCTCAGGGCCCTGGCAGTACATCAGGATTGACTCATTGACTCCGTTGTGTCATGAGGCTGGATGGGTATTCAAAGTTCACTGATTCAAGGAAAGCAGAGGTCTGACATTATAAGCAGAGATCCTAAAGAAGTTTAGCAATAATGGTACAGTCCTAGATAATGTTTTACAATAGGAGAACATTGGTGACTTGCTCTATGAATTGTCCTTACCTTAGTCTCAGACTGAGTCAGAGAAGAGTCCGATCATGTGACCACATCGCTCACCAAGCTGACTTTATGTATAACTCCCCTTACAGTAACAAACTACTTTCTGTGTGTTTTATTTATAAACATAACACAAGACAAAGAAGATATCTACTAACCTGCATAACTTTATTACATTTTGCAGAAATTAAAGTTGTAAAATAAATAAAACCTAACAGGTGTGTGGGTCATGGCTTTGGGGTTGCTCCTATGATCTCCTCATTTTCAATGAGGAAACTGACTATGAGTCAGGAGGGGTGATAGGAAGATGTCCTATAGGTTTTCTTCCTTTTCAATGTTATTCTGATATAATTTACTCCATTCCTGACAGTGCCTGCCCAACAGGTAGCTATAAAAATGTCAGCTTGCTTTAGGCAGGAGGGAGTTATCTGGAGGTAAACAGGAGAAAGGCTGTAACATGTGAAGCACACACCTTGGAAAAAGGGGTGTGAGATCAAGTTTTGGTCTGTGGTTTGCATCAAGGAGAGCTGTAGGTGGCAGCAGAAAGGGAGGCCAGTGAGGGGTTGAGAGCAGCTTTGGCAGCTGTGGGTGACTGAAAAGAGAGAGGTGCTCCCTGTATCCCCATACAGACCCAGAAATCCCAGAGGACTAATCAGTATCTTACTACAAGGAGTCTTCATTGCTGGAGTGTCTGAGCCACAGACACATGCCTGAACCTCTCACCCGAGGTGTATAATCACAAAGAATGTCATTGTTTTGTAGAGGGGAGGATAAAGAAACAAATAATAATAATAATAATAATAATAATAATAATAATAATAATAATAATAACGAGGAAGAGAACAGAAATCTGACCATTTTTTTTAGCTCTGTAGTTTGTACCTTAAATTTTCCATTCATGGAGCAAGGGTGATTTTTGCGTGACAGTGAAATGATGGTTATCCTTAAGAAAATCCATGAAAATACCTTATGATGGAAATACAGATACAGAGGGCATGTTTGCTGACCATTGCATAAGAAATTATGTAAGTAAGATCATTTTTGGTAACCCTATACCATTTGTGTGTTTTGTGTATATTACAAACATGGTGATTTTAAGGCAGGGCTTCAGGTGGAGCAGGAGGATGCTAGCTAGTGAGACTGAAGTCACCCAAAGGCTTATGACAACTGAGAAAGAGTAAGTACCATCAACACGGCTTTATCCTGTGGCTGGTAAGCTACTACTGGCTTTTTCAGGAGAATCTAAGTTCTTAACATACAGGTGCCTAAAGTACACTTTGTGATCTTACAACTGGATTCCACCAAAGATATTGACCAAAGAGAGAGCAAGGGTGAATTATACTATCTCATAGGACCAAGACTCAGGGCCTGCCCTCCATGAAATTCTCCATAGGTCGTTAACTTTGTACTATGCTAAGAGTATCAGAGGTGAGAATCACTGAAAATTCCATAGACTGGCTTCCACACTGGGAAACTTCCTCCAGGTTGGTGTGCCTTGGCCTTGAGTCTGATCAAGAAGCTGGATCAATGGTTGGGGACTCAGTTAAGTCTTCGATGGGACATTTCAAGCCTATGGTAAAGCATTGTCAGCATGACCACCTCCACTCTTCAACTTTTCTCTGAAATCTAGTGGTCTGTTCGCTTTCCTCACTCTTCTCTGCATATGTGGGTAATGTACTTTCAAAGGCTGCCTATTACCATTCATCTGATGAACAGGGTGCCTTGCTGTCCTGCCCCTATTTTTCCTGAACAAGTATCCTGTTCTTGCTGGGCAGTGTGGCTTCATCAGCTGAGTTTTTCTGATGGAGTCATTAATTTTTTTCCACATACCTGAAATAGAACCCCAGGTCCCCCTTTCTAACGGCTGCAGCCCATGTCCATTTGCCAGCTGCATTTTCCCTAACTGGGCTCCCTGTTCCCCAAAGTCACAGAGCTCTTATTTGGAGAGCCCAATTTCCCACAAGCCTCTGCAGCTCTGCCCAAACTTGACAGCAGCATCATGTGATTTTATATCTACCTCATACATGAAATGGGCAGTTTATTTTAATTCAAAGTTTGCCTTGAAATCGATTTACTTGTCCACATTTTTATTGGCCAGGATCACTTCCTGAGACATTCTGATTGACAGGGT
The DNA here is from genome assembly GCF_907164565.1 of Psammomys obesus. Lineage (NCBI taxonomy): Eukaryota > Metazoa > Chordata > Mammalia > Rodentia > Muridae > Psammomys > Psammomys obesus. Next base: position 2,823,485 of record NW_026596440.1, on the reverse strand, counting down.
ACTAGGAAAGTCACTGGATGTTGATCTTTGCTCCAAAATGCCAATAGATGTGTCTTCTAGAACTTCATAAGTTTTCAATTCTTTTAATTGTGTGTATATGTTTAGGGGAGTATAACCCCGAGGAAGGGCAGGTCCACATTCCTAAAGAGGAATTCTGCTGGAGTTAGAGGTTGCTGTGAGCCACCAGACATGAGCTCTGTGAACTGAACTCTGGTCCTCTGTAAGAGCAATGAACAGTGAGTGTTCGTATCCACTGATCCATCTCTGCAGCCCAAGAACTTTACATTTAGTGGGTGTTATCTTCATGAAAGCTTGTGTTATTTCCCATAACTTCAGCTTCCTTGACAACTTTCTTCTTGCAGATTTAATCTAAAAATTTTCTAACAACATTAATTTAATTAAAATACAGTTATTCAATCAACATATTTTTATTTGGTTCTATTTAGTGTTGTGTATTTTTCCCTGCTGACTTCTTGTGCCTTTCTGTTCATTTGCTTTTAGTTTCACTCCACCTAGACCCTGTCCACCACGTCTTCTTCCTGATGCTAGCCACCTGAGACTCATCAGTGTTGTTCATTTGTATGAGGAGTGAGGACCATCCACAGGACTGTGAGCAATCTAGCAGTTTTCTAACAAAAACTGAGTCTACCCTACCCCAGCAGCCTCTAACTGCCAAAGCTTCTCAGTTAGAGACGAGATACGTTCTATATTTGATTCCATTACTCTATTTTAGATAATGTCGGAGATTTGCCAGGGAGACTGGACTCTTTGTAGATTCTTTTGGATAGCATTAAATCTTGGCAGCAGTGGATAATTAACCTTATGAGAGGAAGTTTTGCAGTTGGTCGGTCCCCAAGTAGTTGGTACCTTGTATGTCTGCCCTGCACCTTGGAATTCAGCTGAGGTAGGCAGGTTGTCCTGAGCTTGAACAGAGGAGGAGTTGGACTACCCAACTTGGCAAAAGCAGAAAATGCATCCCATGATTCCTTCTGAATAGGTGCATCATTCCTTACTTTGCACCTGCTGGGGACTCTCTACATGCGATGCTTCTGAGGCCTTGAGTCCACACCACTCTCAGCCCTGACTTGTGATTTCTTTATTAGGTTCCACTAAACAGTAGTGCTCCTCGGATGGCAAAAGGCATTTTACACACAGCGATTTTCTTCCTAGTGTCAACTCTCAGCCCTCTCTTCTTCCTGCTTTTGAACTTTCTGCAGCTATTCTGAGATTTTGTGCAGTTTGCCTTGCTGTGTCTTCTTCTCAGAGAGAGACTTGCTGTGTGCATGTGTCTCAGCATCCCTTGAGGTGTAATGCTGTGTGCCCTGCTAAACAACTTGATGCATCTACTCCGTTATGAATTTAGCACTATCTGTGTAAAACACAGCGCTCAGAGAATGCTCATGTCTGTGTCTCCCCACCATCTCAGGCCCTCCTCCTGTTTTCCTCTCAGCTCTTTTGACCATAGTCAGGGCTTTATCTACTTCCTTTTCTCCTTATTGTTACACAGGTTTACTGCAGTGGGGTTGTATTCCCTGCTTCCCATCCCATTAGATTCGAAATAAAAATGAACGTTGTCTACTCAGGCCTTTCCAAAAAGTATATTGTCTCATCACTGGGATTGCAGTTCCAAAGGAAACATAGAAAAGTGAGTCAAGCATTCAAGTCCCAGTTTGTTGTGGTGGCCTAGGCCTCTATTCCCATGGGTAGATAAGGCAAGAGGAGGGTTATCATGGTTTCTAGGCCACCCTGGGCTCCAGCGTACATAGTGACTCTCCTCTCTCTCTCTCTCTCTCTCTCTCTCTCTCTCTCTCTCTCTCTCTCTCTCTCACACACACACACACACACACACACACATACACACAGAGGGGAGAACAGAATGGATAAAGGCAAACAAGCTTGTTTCCTAGTTGGGAGTCAGTGGAGTTTTTCAGCCTGAGGAAAAATGCACCATGAACCATCAAATGACACAGCAAGAGATATTTAAAAGTTTCTCTATTCACTAGTTTTAGAACAGGGTGTTTTATTCAGAAAGTCTCTAATGCCAGATTTTTAATGCATCTGCTCTTTGTGTCAACAGTATTATCAAGGTGGCCTCACATTTATTTTACCCGGAATGCTTGATTTGTCCATCGAGGGGATTTCGCACTGCTAGAAATCTATTTCAGCTTCTGGGTTAAGCCTTCCCCTCATCGATTGCTGCCCTTGGCCAAAGCTGAGCTTCCCTGAGTCCCACACCCGCTGGGGTCCTGCGAATCTTGGAAAGTCCTCTCTTAGGGGAAAACATTAAAGTCATTCACTTGGGTAATTTTGTTTTTATTGGCACATGATGAGTAACGCATCAGGTGGCCTCAGAAAGCCAATTAAAAAGGGATAGTTAGCTTAATCACAGGGCTTTCCCTATCTGGTTCACCCAGCAGTTTCTTTAAACTGCTAACTTGAAATCGCAGTCCTGTGCCGTCCTCAGAAGTTCACTCAATCAAAAGCCAAATGCTGAGTAATCACAGATCTTAAATAACTAGAAGTTCTGACCCCAACCACAAGAGGATTAAACACCCAGTAGCCAGAACTCAGTTCTTCGATTCAGGGAGCGCCCGAGTATAATGAGAAATCCCTGAAGCCCAGATCACAGCCCTGTCCTCGGCCAGCGCTGAGCTAAGTGGAAAACCTCTTTAATTCCTTAGGAGATCCTATCTGCCTGATGGAAATAGATATTGGCTTCTGTGTAGCATGATTAGAGGAACCAGGCGGATTAGTAGAGATGTAAGGGAAAGCTCACTCCAGCTCATTTGCATGGAATCACCGCTGACAGGTGATTCAGGGGAGACAGACGCCCAGAGACAGCACCAGGCCTGGGCCAGACCCACACTTACTTACTCAAGTTAGAGGGGGATTAGGAGCCATTTATTTTGCCATATTCAATTTTTGAAATCTATTAAGCACTTTGATGCCCACTTATTTTATTTTCTGAAGCAAGAAGCCAAGCCATTTGGAGAGATGTTGATTTCCATTCAAAACAACCTGTCAACTGATTGACCTGAAATGTATGGGGATGGAGCTCCGATGTTCTCTCTGAGTGTGACGGGATGAATAAAAAGTATTCTTATTTATTTAGAGCATGAGTATTTGAATGCCACAAATTCTTTAGCACTATGCCATTGCTTGCTCATAGCTGCACAATGAAATATGCACACATATACATACAAGCACATGTATACAATGTATGTTCCAAACATGTATACACACAAATATGGTGCAACATAGTGTATCCGGTTTTATTTTATTAAAGCTATTGCTTGTATTGGATTACTACATCTTAAACAGGCCTTGAATTTTCTGTCTGGTAAATATGCCTTTAGCAATGAAGTTCAAACTCCCCAAAGATGACAAACATTCAGAAAGATCAGTAAGACTATAATTTTTATGATATATTGTGCCACCTTTTATGTTCCTATAACTTGCTTTCTCTGATTAAGTTAAAAGAAGAACTAGTTACAGAATACAGAATCACTCAAGTGGTAAGCTCCTACCCTCTGCCCTGCTACTGCAGTTTTCAGTCATTCACAAGCAGAATGCTTTCACACTTGGAGTGTTCTCAAAAATGATTGCAGTTTCTAAATGCATACCATTCGAATATAGTATAAAAATTGTGTCTTATAAAGGTCTGATCAATTCACGAATCATGTCCTCAAACCAAACAAGGGGCCTGCTCACTCACATTGGGATGAGCAAAGTAGCCCCAAGGCCGGTCAGTGAGGCTGCATAGTTTGCATTAAACTGGGCCTCAACATGTTGAGAAAGTTTTTAAGGAGGAGATGCCAAAATCCAAAATAACTGTATATTTAAAATTAAAAGCATGCAATAAAAAGAATTATTAAAATAATTTTAAAACAATTTATGAGTAGACTACTGCAAACAATGACAGGCATAGAAACAAACACATTTTATTTTGTTTGTTTTTCTGTTCTGTGATTCCTGAAATGGGCTCACTCCCTGGCTCCAGTAACTTTTTGTTGATTCTGTGAGATTTCTACATTGATAATCATGTTGTTGGGGAATGGATGGCTTTAGTCTTCCTGAAATGTCTATATGGATCGCATTTCTTTTCCTGTTCTTACTGCATTGGCCAAACCTTCAGATGTAAGTGGTGAGACCATTGAGGAAGACAGAATTCATTTTTCTTTCTTGGGATGCTGAGGACTGGATCCAGGTCAACAAGCATCAGCCATTGGCCACTGGCCTGCACCTCCAGCCCTTTATCCTTTTACACGAAACATGATGTCAGCAGCAAATTTCTTGCAGGCACAGTTTTTTTTTTATAATTATAATCATCTTTGTGTTTATTAAACATCAATATTTTCTTTCAAAAAATTATAGCTTCATATCACGTGTGGCTGCTCCTCTGTTTTTATCTGTTGAGCTGATCCTCTTCATTCTTTTTTTTTTATTTTATTTTTCTCATTAGTTACATTTTGTTAATTCTTTATCCCAGCTGTATCCCTCATTCCCTCCCCAGTCCCACCCTTCCTCCTTCATCTCCTCCCTGCCCCTTTCCAAGTCCATTGATAGGGGAGGACCTCCTCCCCTTTCATATGACTCCGTTTTGTCCGGTATTTTCAGGACTGGCTGCAAAGTCCTTCTCTGTGGCCTAACAATACTGCTCCTCCCTTGGGAGGTGGGGAGGTCAAAGAGCCAGTCATTGAGTTCCTGTTAGAAATAGTCCTTGTTCCCCTTACTATGGGAAACCAATTGATTACTGAGCTATCACGGGTCACATCCGAGCAGAGGTTCTAGGTTTTATCTTCTCATGGTCTTTGGTTGAGTGTCCATTTCAGAAAACACCCTGTGTCCAGATATGTTTGGTCCTTGTGGAGCTCCTATCCTTTCCACATCAAATTCCCCTTCTTTCATATGATTCCTTGCAGGCACAGTTTTAAGGTCAGAAATCAACCGTCTCTATGTGGTGGGAACTAGATGCTAGTAGTATAAATTTGGAGAACAAAATTGTTTGTTTTATTGGTTGATGTTAGAACTTAAAACAGAGTTCCATCTCTGGCATGAAGCCCACATAATCACTCAATAGTACTATTTCAATACTTGAGTTGTGAATAATGCATTGATTTCTACTTCAACATCCTTCATAGATACTGTTCTCTGGCTTTCCAATATTACACTGTTGTTTTCCTACTTTTATAATCAAAGAAATATGTATATAAATATATAAATACAATCTGCTGAATCCATTTACTATTGAGAGCACTTGTGTAATTTTAAGGATAACTATTTGGTATTGTATAAACTGAGTCTGTGTGTTTGCCTTCATGTATGTATGTGTACCACATGTGTACAGTGCTCAAGGAGGCTATACAAGGCCATTAGATCTCCGTGGATTTGGAGAGATGATGAGCACAAAGTCCCATCCTTATCTGAAAAGCTCTTGGCAATCAATAGCTGCTGGGAGAGAAAGAGTCAGTTCACTTTAAGAAATAGCCCCTGATAAATTGACCATGCTCCAATAGAAAGACACACATGCAGGAATAAATGAGCAGCACAGATTGGATGTGGAAGATTTCAAATATTTTAAGATACCACATACTTGAATCATAAAACATGGAAAAATCAAGCCAGTATTCACCTGGATGTCTCATGCCTTCTGGCTAGTTTTCATAGGGATGGCATGTGCCATGCATGGTACCAGAGGAGAAAAATTAATCATCAGTATCACCTGACTGTAACCTCCAAGAACTACATGCCTACTGTTACAATAGTGGCATGAAAGCATGGGGGTAAACAAATGCTTTCTGTTTGGATTTAAGAAATACTCTAAAAGATTAAACCCATACTGGGTATTATTATTGGCCTATTATTGGCATATTATGGGACTAGATATGCCCCATGCCCTCAAAAGAATGTGCTACTGTTATGGTGTGCAATGCTATATCTTCTCATTAGTGGCATTCTCTCAGTGACTTATTTCCTCAGTTACTCTGGAAGTTTTATAATTTTATATTTTCCATATATTTCTATGATCCATTTTGAGTTAAAGTCTTGTGATAAATGTGATGTTTATATGTATGTATCTTTTCATTTTTGGACTTATTAGTAGAAGCTCAGATGTTCCTTCATAGTTTGTGAAACTCTTCTGACTGTATCACATTCAGTGTATTAGTTCATACCTATGTTTAGGCTCCAAGTAATCCTCCATCCACCCCAGCACTGCTATCTCCATATCATTTCTTGCATTTTGGCTTAGAATGGATTGTTATAAGTTTTCCACGTTTGTTCTTCTTCTTCCAGCTCTTGTGGATGGTAGTAGGCATTTTACTTTCACACCGAGCTCACAAAGCAATTTGTCAATATGTGGAACATAGCTTGCTTGCTGAGATTTTACTCGTGATTGCTTTTTAGTCAGTATGTCAGTTTGGGGAGCATCGACATAACACTAACAGTGAGGGTGAGACCTCTGATCACCTGAACCCACCACACTGCACTAGACATTTCTGCTGTTCAGGCAGCACCATTAGGAAAAGGAGAATAGCAGTCTTGCCTAAAGTGCTCAAACAGGTTCTTCCATGGGAAAAGTGGCAAAGATACCGAGAAATGTAATCACTGTAAGATTTTAGTTTGAAATTGGTAGTGAAATGATTCATAAGCTCTGTGGGAAAGCAAACATAATAAATTAACAAAGCCAATGGTCTGGTTTTCCTCACTGCTGGGAACTGAAGCCACGGCCTTGGGTCTGCTGGCTGAGGAATCTGCCACTGAGGTAGAGCCCCAGGGTGTTGAGGTTCCCATGTACCCAAATCAGTGCCATTGTACAATTTTTCAGTAGATATCCAATGTTGACAACCAAGGTTTTGCTTTAGAAACTGAATCAACTGTCACCAATAGCAAAAGGTCACAACTCAGTTTCTCCAGATATCTGAAGAGACTTCTGCTCCCTCTATCCCACCAAGCTCAAAATCATTCAGCCCTATTGGCTTAAGAGATGTTTCTTCTGTCTGCTTACAATACAGACCCATCTCTATGAGAAGCCCTGAGTTCTTCTGAGAGTAAAATCCAGTAACACTCAGAGCTGTGGGAACATATTCACCTGTTTTCAGGGGATACTAGGGAGTGAAGTTGAGACACTGACCATAACCTCCAATGGACATCATTTCATCATTTCATTCTCCCACAAACTTTTAGAACAGACCTAGGTCTGCCTGGGCCTGACCTGGCCTTTCTTATGTGAATGCTCTCCACAAAGAACCAAATAAGGCATATTTCAGGACAAGTCACAAATATGTGATTCACAAATATAAAGATTACTTCAAAAATTATCACTCAAACAGAACACTGTGGAGTAATTGGGAAGATGCTTAATTTTATCAGGGTAGCAGTCAAAATCTAGAAGTCAGTATAACCCAAACTGTGGAGAGATAGACAGTTCTTTCTCTCAAGGACCTCACGTATTTGCTCCTTGAGTGCACGTACATATTCAAGCTGCTGCAGCCTAAGCTTCAGCCTTGGAGGCACATCGTTGCTACCACGCACTACAAACAAGCAGTTGATGTCGGCGGGCGATGTCCAACCAGGACACCCAGCAAACAGCCCTTGCAAGAAGTTCTTACCACCCAATGGCTAGAAGATCATATGCAGTTAATTCTCTCTTGATTGCAGGTAATTTTTCTCTCAGTTGGCAGAAGTTGTGAACGGAATACATCTCTCCCTCAACAGTGCAAGCTCCTCTTGTCTTGGTATTGATATTAATGCCAACAAAATTAGTAATTTGACAATTAGTTCACTGCTTACCTGAGAAGACATGAAAGGAAGAAAGAAAGTATTTTAACCAGATTAAAAAGTGGCTCTGACAAGCCAGGATCCTGTCGTGTTACAGCCTTCCAACTTTAACATTTTCATGTCTGCTTGGCAGGTTATTAAAATAAATGAGGGTGCAATGGGCTGCTATTCCACTCTTCCCTAATGGGACTTGAGGAATTTGCAAGCCACCGATATAAATTGACCGACCCAGAGACTAAAAGGATTTAGCTAAAGTGGACAATTAGGATCATTCTGCGGAGCTGAGTGAAATATTCCTTGCTATTTTAATAATTCAGGCCCAGGGTAATTTTCGGAGGCTGAGTTTGTCAAGATAATGTGCCTGGTGCTTGTCTGCTTGTCATTTTTAACTCAATCTCACATGTTACAGGTGCAGCCTAGCTTACCAAATAGCAAAATCATTCACTGGAGAATTTACATATGGAATACAGATAAACTACCCAGAGAAGAAGCAGAGCCTGAGATTGACAGGGGGCTGCAGTGTGGAGACTCCATGATGGGGACAGTCTGGATGGTGGGCCGACGCTACTGAGCTCTGCTTATGCAATTATGAGCATTCCTGGGCAATATGCATGCACAGGAGTGGACTTTGAGATGTGCGTTGCCCTGTGAATCTCACACAGCTTCTGCCGTAGAATGTGTGAAGGCTGAGGTATTCCCTCATGGAGCATGCAAATACTTTCAGCTGAGCTTTACATTGCCAAATGGTGGCATAATACCTTTAACTATGGGTCACAATGTGTGCTCTAGAGTCATGGCTGACTTTCACATTAAGCAACCCTGAGACTAGCAAGTTCATCAGGGCAGCTCTGCATATTTCAGCAGTCTGTGGTCTCCACAGATGAGAACATCACTCATGATTACAGTGACTGCTCTAAAACCAGAAACAGCCCATTCTGTCAGTCGTCTGGCAGGATGTGGGAAGGGTCACATTACCCCGAAATGAGGAAGTTATTAAAGTAGGGTTCTCACTGAAGAGTCCCCCTCAAGACAGCTCTGTTCACAGCTTGTTGCTCAAGGGCTGTGCTCACTGATGGCTGGGTGATGGGTGACCTCAAGTCAAGAGTGCTTTAACCCTTTTCTTTCTATGACGGTGAAAACAAATGTTAGGCTTAAAATGAATGTAAGGGGAAATGACACCAAGTAGGCAAGGAGTTAGACAGGGGTAATTGAAGAACTGTATCTGACCCTTGGTAGCTATGTCTGCACACTGTCAGAAAGCCCCTCTGTGGTTATGCATCCTTGAGGCTGCAGCTAAGTTATTCCCTCTGTGTCAGAACCTCGGGCTCCAGGACATTCTCCTGAACATGTGCTGACACGAAGGGTCTACATCCTGAAAAGCATTGTGTTTTTGACACACTTACCTCTTGTGGAGAGCGTGAGAGGAAATGCCCTAAGAGAAATCTGGTCTACCATGATTTGGGAAAGCAAAAGAATCAATTTACTCTATGAATATGCCACCCAGCTCAATGCATATTCATAAATCTACCACACAGCATCTACTCAGATGGTTCCTCCAGTGAGCAGCTCCATCCTTTTTTTTTTTTTTTGAGAGAGAGAGAGAGAGATTGTTTTGCTTTGCTCAATGAACTTCTGCTCTGTGTCTATGCCTCTTGACTGAATTCTTCCTTTCAAGAAGACAAGACTAGAAAGTCCCCACAACATCCCATGGCCTCTATCCCACTTCATTGGGACAGCTCTTTCTCTGGCATTTATTTATATTGATCTGTGTGTGTGATACAGGGGTATACCTAGGGCTCTCTGCTCCCGAGGCAAGTACACCACCCCCCGACCTGTGTCTTCAGCCTTGTCTGATCTGTTCTAACATCCCCAGGTGCTGCTTCTTTTGAAGGTAAGATTTGTGGTGAATATAATAGCAACAAAATTTCAAGTGTTGCTTTACAAAAATTTTTGTTTCCCAGAGTAAGGGAACCTAAGCGTGGAAACTCAGCGCTTAAGCATTATTAGCTCAGTGACCTTTGTATGGATTGTTTGTCACGGATTCACCACTCTGCGCCCTCCTGTGTAGATTCAGGAGTTGGCTCAGTCAGCAAAGCGATTTCCTCACAAGAGGATCTGAGTCTGACACACAGAACTTCCACCAAAATAAACAAACAGATAAACAAACAAGCTAGGTGTATTCACTTGTAATTACAATCCCAGTGTGGGGCTCACTTCTACCCACATGAGTTTGGGGCTCAGAACATCATCTAGAACAGTACTTTTTGATGACGACCAGTATGGCTTCTTGAGCAGAAGGCTTCCTGTTCTAGAACAACAGAGGAAGGGAAGAATGACACAGTTGTACCCTGAGCAAGCACAGAAGGGAGCAAAGGTCTCTTGAGACATCACTTCAGCATGTACGAGAAGGCTGAAAAGGGGGTTGGCAGCTTCCTGCCACCAGTGTTTTCCTTATTCAGCCCCCACGACCTTTGACATTCCTGCTGACCAATTCCTGCTTGACTCAGCGAAACAACAACTCAATCCTTGTGCTCCTCACAAACAACTTGCTTGCCCTGGGCCAGCTCTTCTGGACACTTACTCAGCAAGGACAATGCTGCCTCTGTGTGTCTTTGTCACCTCAGATGAACATTCCCACCCTGTGAAAAGAGAAAATGAGCTGGCAACCTCCTGTTTTGTAAGGTGACAGAGCCAAACAGGACAGCAAACATCTTGTGCACAGCCCACTGGCAGGAGCCGGTCCAGGCCCCAGCTGAAAGGGAGTCAGACAGGTAAAGGAGCTGTGTCTTCTGAAGTTAGTGAACAGAAGCCAGTCTCTGTCACATGGGTCTGGAGACTGGAGAGCCGAGTTTCCATACTGCACACAGGGCTGTGCTACACTGGGTACACAGAAGGCTCAGGGCTCTGAAAGGCACTTGCCAAGTAGAGAGGAGACATGTAGTCCTGCAGCCTCAAGCCAGGCAACTCTCCAACTGTCCTATGAATAGCACCCAGAAAAGGGGTTTTTGGGGGGTGGGGCTGGAGTAGCATATTTAAAATATTTAAGACTATTGGAATTGGAAACATTGGAATTTTAAGAATCTTCTCTAATGTATCTTCCATGTGCCTACCCACTGGCCAAACTACCACATATTTCTTGGGGTCAAGTCTTCCTTACATGTTACTATGTTCAACCCAACTCCATGATGTCAGCTGCCCCTTATAGAAATAGCTCTTAGCATTAGAGAAAGAATGTAAGTGTAATTTATGTCCTGTGTTCAGATGCATTCAATTAATGTTAAATGATTCATGGATGGTCAATAAATAAAAGGTATTGATTATAAAAAAAATTGTCTAAGCAACTCCTTATCCTTATATTTAAAATGTATGACCCAATTTATACTTGGGCCCCTGTGGTACAAGAGAAGTAAGAGTTATGGAGCTAACTTTGTGTGGTGGTCTAAATAAAAAATATTCTTCATAGAGAAACATTCTTTATAGACCAAGTTTGAATACTTGGTCCCCAGCTGTTGGTGATGCTATTTGGGGAGACTTAGGGAGTGCAGCCTTGATGGAAGAAGAATGTCACCAAAGGCAAGATTTTTGTGTAAAATAACTTTGTGCCATGTTCAGCTCTCTCTCTCCCTTCCTCCCTCCCTCCCTCCCTCCCTCCCTCCCTCCCTCATTCCCTCTCTCTGCATCGCTCTCACCTTCCTGCCACTGCCTCCATGGCTGCTCCTTCCTGACAGCTTCTTCATAGACTCCTATTTCTCTAGAACTGTAAGCCTTGTTTGTTTACTCTTCCTTCTGTACAATGTCCTGGTCATGGGAGTTTCATTGTAGCAACAGAAAAGTAAGTAAGACAAGAATGCTTTCCTGGTGTCCTAGGAATGAGTGAGCCAGCCACATTTGCAAATAGATCAGTTGTGCATCTCTCTGTGCTACAGAGCTCTCCTCAGCAAACTTCTCCTTCTTCCTCAGTGTCAATGACTGACAGCCACAGTGTATGACACTAAAGAATCTCTTGCAAGTTTACATATACTTAGGCAATGGCTCCCCTGGTTCCTGGGTAACTCTGCCTCGTGGTCCTGGCCCTCTCCAGTCATGGGTCTTTCCCAGGCACATGATATGCACAGCCCCAATGATGCATTACCCTGTGCGTATGTGGCTGAAACAACACACCCATTAACAAACAAAAACTATGCACCTTAACCAAAATTGAAAACCTAAATTTTCATCTATTAGAACATTAATCTAATCTGGAACAGCCCCCTTGGGTGAACTATCCTATTCATGCCTGGAGTGTTTTGTAAACTGAATTTGACTTAAAAAAAATGAACTGATCTAGCATTCAGGAAGCTAGGCTCTCCTTTTTCATCCTGCATTTATAGAAGAATATCACAAACAACAAGAGCGGCTGGAGCTGGGCCCCATGTTAAGCAGTGTCTCCCTCCGCTTTGAGCTGTGCTCCTCACTTGGTGTTGATTTAAGGCAGGGAACTTGGTATTCAAGGCGAATACTTATCAGAATGCAATTTATTCAGAATGGCTTTCAACTGCAAGCTCAGAGTGCTTTCCTGAATAATCACTCACGCTAAAATATAGGGCAGGTGTGGGTGTTTCCCTCCGCCAACCTGATACCTAACTCAATTCTGGCATTTTAATACAAATTGTAACTAAAACTGAGTCAGGTGCGTATTGCTTGTGTACCTAAATTCTCAAGTATTCTATATCTTATTTAAAACTTAACACTTTAGTTTGTAGAACACAGTGCTCATCCATCTGGCACTGTCAGGCAGCTGCATAGCTTGAGCCAGCAGCCCTTCAGCCACTTTCCATATTGGGGCTGCTGAAAGGCACCATAAACACAGCTGTGTTCCTGTTAACCCTCTGAAGCCAAAACTGAATGGCACAAGTGGATCCGCTGACCTGATCTCTCAGTTAGATTTGCAAACACTGTGGGTTTTAGAGATGTAATGCAGACACCTTTGACTTTCAAATTCCAATCTCTTAAAAATGTAAATGCTTTTGAGCTTGAGGAAGAGAAGGCAAGACTCCCAAATAAATAATAATCACCAGTATGTCCAAGTCATTTGTTCACTCTTTTGTACAGAATGGTGAGACCTGGGCATGCAAACCCACACAGAAGCATCATGTATGCTGAGCTGTTGTCATCTAAATATCCCCTCATAATTCCTTCAAGAGAATTAATATTTTGAATTCACACCAGATCAGAGACGCTTCATGAAGGAGAGAGGCTTGATTGCTTTCACAGAAAGCATCTGATTTAGGCAAGCAGAGCATGAACTGGAATGGAAGAAAGAAGCTCATGGCATGGCAAGAAATATGCATCAGACATGAATATTTTTCATTGTCGTCTAATCATCATAAACGGTCTTCAGTTTCATAAAGATAATTTCTTTCAAGTATATCATGTACTTTGTCTATGTTTGCCTACTTACCAACCCTTCTGCCCTTTGCTACTTCCCCTTTATGCCAGTTTTATTTTTTATTTTTTGCTTCCCCATCATCTCCCTTCTGCATACTCTAATGTGGATGTATGTGCACCTGAGTGTGAGTGTGTGTACCTGAGCATGTGTGTGTGTGTGTGTCTGTGTGTATTTTTGATATATGTGTGTCTATAAAAAACCTAAAATCCACAAAAGAAATGAACAGATGTGATACTTATCTTTTAGATTTTGGGTTATTTCATTTAATATAATGAGATAATGAGTTTCAGTTGTATCCATTTTCCAGAAAATGAGTCTGAAAACATGTACAAAATTTATCTCACAAAGATAATAAAGGCCTCAAGGTAAGTAAGCTCTGCAACTCGAAAGAGTGGGAAGAAACCCAGGGGAAGCTCTTCAAGACAGACAGAGGCAAGGATTCTCTGAAGAGGACTTCAGTCGCCCAGGACATGATACCCAGAATTGACAAGCAAGGCTGTGTGAAATCAAAAGGCTTATGTGCTGCACAGGGAATAACAGCAGAGTGAAGACACGGTCTGAGGAGGGAGGCAAGACTTTGCTCATTACACACCCTATAGAGGACTGACATCCAGCATACACTGGAAACAGTTGCTGGGAATGGTCCCAGGAGTCACCAGAAAACCTTGGGGTACCTGAGCAATGGCTTTAGACACATTTGGTAGGAAGCAAGATGGAGGGCATACACCACGTACATGTTGTGGAGAGTTTACTCCTGAAGGTTTGCTGAGGCCGTGGCCAGGGGAAGAGTCTGGGAGACTTAGAAACTAGAGCTTTACCAACATCTTTGTTGTTGGTGCTCCTATTGAAGAAGTCAGAGAGCTCAGACATGGAAGAGGGCTGGGCTGGGAGCCGAAGAGCAGCAGGGGGCAGAGACATGAGTGCTGTGTGGAGCTGCTGTTCTTCCACTCACTGAGGATGTCATTGTGCAATTCATCTGCTTCAGCAGATACATTGTGTCTGAAGTATGAAGAAGAAATAGAACAATAACAAGAAGAAAACCAAGAAAATAAAAATCTATGATGAAACTACACATACACACACACACACACACACACACACACGCGTGCACAGTGAAACTGAAATACATATAAGCTGTATATCAAAATGGTTCACTCCTAGTGCTGAAAAATGCCAAAGCTGACAATATTTTTATTTTATTTTATTTTATTTTATTTTACTTTATTTTATTTTATTTTTTTAGCTGACAATATTTGAGACAGACTTTTTCCACTTTTTCCCATGTACTCGTGATGGCTGTGCTGTGCTCTGTGTGTGACTGTTTTTCAAGCTAAGACAGACAGGAAACCAAGGCTTTATAAATGCATACAGCTGTTTGAGTTGGGATCACAGTAGAAGCTAAGGTCCTGCTTCTATTACCTGCCATTTATTTGCTGAGGGATATTTCAGACTCACACAGCACCATGTTCTCTGCTGTGCTACAATGTCTCTAAAGATTCAGGCATTGCTCAGCAGCGGAGAGCACTGGTTGGGAAATAGACGTGTTCTTCAGCACAGAAGACGCTGTCACAATGGCTTCTTCCCTCCTGGCCCAGCTTTTGAATGTTAATTTGAAACTGAGTGGTTTTAAATTGCCAAGAACTGAACAAACACCTTTGTCCTTTTATTGTTTTAAAAATACTGAAAAGAGTCTTCATCACTTGCTGTCAGGGGAAATATCAACTAATACATCAAAGCCTCAGGGACAAGATGCGTCTTAAATGCCACCTTCTGTTTGGAAACCCTGCCCTGTCAACTGGTCAGAAGGTCCCAGTGTTTAGACAACCTTGGCTAACCTGACATTGATTGAAAACTTGCCATTTACATGAAAACGCCAGTGCTTATCCTGAATGGGAGGGGACTCCACTATGAGGCCCAGTCTGTGCTATCTCATAGATAAGGAAGGACAGCAAGTGCTGGCTCTATGAAAAATACTTGTAAACTATAGAGAGGGTTATGGGAGTGGGTTAAGATTGAGGTAAGATGTGGCTAGTAGCCAAAGTGCTGGCAGCAAAGCCCATGTGCACATGAGCAACAGGTACCAAATTTAAGCTGTTTGGAAAAGAGTATGTACCCCTCCAAGACCACAAACATTGGACAAAGTGACGGAAGATGAACTCCACCTCACCAGTGCCCAAGCCCAGAGAATAATGCTGGCTCTAGAACACATGGTAGTCCACCCATTTTCATTTTGCCTTGTAAAGTTTTGGACATGTTTGGGCATTTGTTATCAATTGATCTGTTATTAATAATTTGTTATTATTGTATTAATCTTCCACCTTTACTTGTTTAACGTTTCACTCTTCTAGAGCTGTCCTGCAGTCTCCAGGAGAGGGAGCGTGTTACTCGAGAAATGCAGATGTTAAGGGGATTAGTTCTTTGCTCTCTACCTCCTTAAACATTGAGAAGTTATATGCCCCAAACTTCAGGGAGAACGCAGCCTGTCACATAAGCAGAGAGCAAGGAAGATCAGACACAGAGCAGGTCATGGTTGCCAAGGAACCATCTAGTGATGGCAAACAGGGCTGGGGGGAAAGAGGGAAATGTGAGATGTGGCCTTAGGTCTGAACTCAGTGGGTGTCACAAACGGAACCCTCACCCTAAGGTGATGGTTTGAGGAGAGGGACATTTGGAATGCAGTTGGATCTTGAGGGTGAGGAGTGCAGAAGTGGGGTGAGTGCCATTATATAGGAAACCTCAGGGAGAGCCTAGTCCTTCCACTTTATGTGGGTGTGATGAACAGAGCAGTAGCAGCTCACTCTTCTGGCTCCAGGATGGTAGACATCCAAGTCTCCAGCACGAGATGTCTGTTGCTCAACAGCCACACTGCCGTGTGCTCTTCTGTGCCATCCCGAACACAGAGAGAACACCTTCAACAGGATCTGACACTGAACTCCATAACAGGAGAAAGAGGCTGGCACCAGGACAAGGGCAACCTCATGCACATGTGGCTTTAGCGGGTGCCCTGAGATCACTGAAATTCCTAGGAGGAAAAAGAGGACTTGCACCCCCAGCTCCTCTTCCCCAAGGAAGCTTCTCAGATAACTGTGTCCGTATGCCTGGGAAACTGCAGTCTTTCATACACTGCTTCAAGAAGAGACCACAGTGGCCTTAACTCCACAGCCCACCCCACCCCACCCCATGTGCAGCTTAAGCCTTGAGTAATAAGGTGTAATCACTAATGTCAGGCTAAATAGCAACATCAGTGTGCCTGTCTTGTGGTCATTCCATGACGTCTCCATTATTTACTATTGTCTTTTACTAATGATAGAAATAAGATCTTTTTCCAGGTGTGGTACAGTCAGCAAAATCTCAGAACTCAGGAGTCTGAGATGAGAGGATTGTTAGTTTGGAGCTGGCTATTGAGGCCTTTCTTCTAAACAGAGATGGGGAGAAAAAGAGAGGGAGACACAGAGAAAGAGAGATATCTCAATTATACAGATGTACCCTCTCCCTTTCCCAGTTGCTATGATACAATAATATTACCTGGAAAAAGCACCTGAAAATGAGAGAAGGCTTGCTTGACTTACAATTTCAGGTTATGGTCTATCATTTGGGGAAGTCAAGGCAGAAATTTGAAAAGGCTAGACATCCCAGAGTCAATAGCAGAGAGAGAGAGAGAAAGAGAGAGAGAGAGAGGAAATCTGCTTGTCTTGACTTTATACAATGCTTGTCTTGACCTTATACTACCCAGGGCATGGTGCCATGACTGTTTGGCTGGGTCTCCCCACATCACTTCACATAATTAAAGCCAGTCCCACGGACATGCCCATAGTGTTGTTGAATATTAATATTTACTATTGATTTACCTTTTAGTTAAACTGTGGTTATTCCTAAACCAGCTGTATACCCAAATCACCACACAGAGACTAGGATTTATTTAATTAACCTAGAGCACAATGCTGGTCAATAAATACTCCATCCTAAAACTCCAAGTCCACATACTTTCCTCCCATTCAGATTTCCCACATTATACTTGCTTTTAGTTATATCTTAGGTCCGGTTCATCTCTCCTGGTCTCTTCCCCAGATCTCTTCTTTCTGACTCCTATTGCTTGCTTCTTTCTCCTCCCTCTAGACCAGCATGTCCTACCCTATTCTCTTTATTGCGCAACATTTGCTGGTTGTTTATTGGTTGTTTTATTGACAATATAGAGAACAAATGGTAGTATGTTCACACAAACTTGAGACAGATGATGCTTAGACTAAACATCACAATTAAATGTCCAGATTGAAACCAGATAGTGGAGTAGAGAAATCAGCATTTGAATGAACAAGGGTAAGGTATATACATCCCACAAGAACATTATACCAACACCGTAGGAATATGTACAAGCACCGTAGCTTAAGGGTAGCTCAGGTATAGCATTTTATTCCCTCCCACACATCTCTAAAGTCCCTCACTGTGCATGGCTCTGAGTCTTCACACACAGATCAGCACCAGATCTTTTGCACTGTTTTTGATATTATACTATATTCCTCTTCTCTTTTCTTCCTCCATACCCTCCCATATACTCCTCCTACTCCCCTTCAAATTATGGCCTTAAAAGAACTACTTGTAACTGTATGTTTATATATATATATATATATATATATATATATATATATATATATATATAGTTATATATATTGTTATATATAACATATTATATATATTAATATTTACTTATATATTATATATTATATATCCATAAATATAACCTATCCAGTCTGTATAATATTACTTGTATGCATGTTTTCAGGGCTGACCATAGGTACTGTTCAGCCAGTTGGTGCGCTCTGCCCTGGTGGAGACCATTTCTGCCGCTTCCAGCTTTACTCAGTTGCCTCCAGTTCTTTGTGTGTGATGGAGGATACCTCTGAGGCTTTTCTCATCTACTTTAGCATGCCCTTTGGTATCATCCCTATTTAGCTCACGTTTGGACAGTCATGTTGGTGGGATTTTATGGGTGTAGTTTCTGATATTATTAGGAGACACAATCTCACAGCAAATTCTCTGACCTCTGGCTCTTACACTCTTCAGCTCCCCCTCAAGAATGTTTTCCAGGCCCTATCTGAAGCAATCCATGCATAATCCACATGACTAACAGAGGCAGACCATCTGCAGCTAGTTTTGATATTTTTCTGTTGACTCCTGGAACTTTCATCAAAGTACCTTCAAGGCCAGCCAGTCAATAGACAGCAGACATGTCAGAGAGGAAGATGGGAAAAAATGTGCAGACAGGGGCCAGGGCTCTATTCTCAACTTCTTTTCTCAGATGTCACAGTCCCTGCAGTAGCATTTAACCTGCAGAACACGACACTAGACCATTTGATCATACATATGGACAAACAAGGCTCCTAAGAACAGATACTACCAATCCTTGTGAATTCCATGAACCCTATGGTGATCCAAGCAACTACCTCTTAAACTCAACTGAAGGAATCTAGTGGTCAGAACATCAAGTCCAAATGGCCCTTCATAGGATAGAAACAAAACAAAAAACTGTCCTACATTCAATTCCCCACAGTGAGAGACAAACCTCTTTAGTTTCTTAAAGCCATTAGTCCTACTCCCAGGATTGTAGATTTGGAGATGTAGATAAAGGTCAGATGCCACAGAAAGGTGACATCTTTGAGATGTGCCCAAATCAGTAATAATGTCTCAAAAGCTTTGTTATGGTCACCCTAGATAATCATTTTGGAATCTCAACTTGATTGACACTGTGGTTGAAGAAGAAGGCATCAATAGTAGCATGAGATGCAAGAAGTAATTTAGGACAAGCCCAAAAAGGGTGCTTACAACACATGACCCTGAGGCCTGGAATGGAACCATGGCATACATGACTTACAATAGTAGGTCTCTGGGGAAGTGCCATGTCATCAGCTGGAGAGTGAAGTTACAGTGTGGACTCAAGCTGATATTGTGTGGCAGACTCAACATCCAATGTGAGATAGGAGTAAAGGACAGTGGAGGGAGAATATCTTCCCTGTGATGTTCCTGTGGGCAGTGCACCTGTCCATCGCTTTGTATGTAAAGGGAGACTATGTACAGACTTCTGAACAGTGGCCAACAGCCTGAAGGGGCAAGGATGTCCAAGAACCACAGGGTCAAAACCATAAGCACAGAGCATCATTTAAACAAAGCATGAAGAGATGTGCAGCTTATATTAATACAGTTCACAGCAGTGAAAGTGTAGATAAGATGCCTGACCAAGGATTCCTGTGAGTCCTCACACCGCACCACACAGGAACAACCAGCCTTACATAAACCTGAGTGAGTAACTGTCTGTCTTTCTGTCTCTTGCACATGTTCTGGCTATAACAGAGTAGCCTTCAGCTCACTGAATGAATTATGAGTAATTACCATTGCAAACAAGGAATTAAGTTGCTTGTCCTTCATGATTGAGAAAATTGCTTATTGTCTCTTGAGTCTGTGATAGAGGCAGCATGTAAATATTTTCTAAACTATGACTTCAGGCTTGGCCACTCATCAAGATTATTGTGGTATGGGAGAGGCTAGTTTAAGCTTCAACCTGCAGTTTAGATCTGGTCATCTAGTGTAGGTCTCAATAATTACATTTGTAGCACATTCTTCACATGGTACCTGTCCTATTACGGTCTGGCAGTCACATTTGAGAGTGACTGGTCCCAGAATATTGTAGAGATAGCTGTCTCATTTACATGACCTTCTCTCCTCGTTTTTGCCCAGTGTCCACTCGGGTCTTTGTTATATAAATCAGCAGGGCTCCATCCAGACAGACTGCTGGCATGCGGTATCTGATCGATTACTTTCTTCTGGAAACATGGAGTTCAACTCAGAGAGAGCAAGATGAAACTAAAAACTGTTTGAAAGGCCCAGTGACAGCTGGTACTGTAATAAAAGAGCATCACTGGTCCCATCCCCATTCTAGGTCCAGATGATTCTGTCTGGCAGCACTGTGAAAAGTGAAATCCAAATCTATTCTCTTGTAGGACTGAAGCGTTTCAAATTTCATCAGTTGAAGTGGAAGTGAGAAAACGTAGGACAGTCATTGAGAGAGACAGTGAGAGATAAGAAGGCCATGTAGAAGCAGGCAAGAGTGAGGCAAGCTACACAGACAGCTGAAGTTTAGCTAGGCATGGGGAAGACAGGCTGCACTCCAAAAGCTACAGTGATTCCACCTGCCCAAACTCAAGAACTTTGTTTTATGATAAGATGATCATTTGTCTGTGTTCCCACAAGTGGAAGAGTTAAGAGAAAGTGTTCAGTGTTAAGAGAAAGATAGGTGAGTGTTGGGAAACCTGGGGCTATTAATCATCCTATTTATGGCAATTTATTAATATGATTGATGTCAATTAATAGTCCTACTTACCTGTAAAGCCTATGAACCACAACAATTCTTCATACTAGAAACCTAGCAATCTCCTTGTGGCTAGTGAGGTTGTAGATTTTTTTAAAATTTATTTATTAATTACAGTTTATTCACTTTGTATTCCAGCTGTAGCCCCCTCCCTCACCCATCCCAATCCCATTCTTTCTTCCTCTTCTTCTCCTATGCCCCTCCCCAAGTCCACTGATAGGGGAGGTCCTCCTCCTGACCCTAGCCTACCAGGTCTCATCAGGAATGGCTGCATTGTCTTCCTCTGTGGCCTGGTAAGGCTGCTCCCCCTCAGGAGGTTGTGGATCTTAAAGGAATACTACTGCTACTTTACTAAACCTGTATAAACACTTTTCCTTATACTGGTAGGTGTTTATAGTTCTCACCACTCAATACAGAATTTTTTTTTTTTTTTTTTTTTTTTTTTGTAGCAGATGAAGTCCTTTGCTGAAATCCACAGCTGTCAAAATGCAGAGAACAGCTGACTGTGTGGTGCATCTGCAATACAATCCCTCTGCCTAATGCTCAGGGAACATTATGAAAGAAATGATGCAATTATTTTAACATTCAGAGGATCAGAAAGTTTTCTGCCAACTAATGTCTATTAGAGTCTACAGAGAAGCCACACACATTAATTGCAACAAAATGATAGCCTAAACAATACCTGAACAATGATAACATAGATGGAAAATTTTTCATGGAATCCTCCCAATATCTCAAAGAACTAGAAGCAGTTAATGGCTGTTGAAATTGAAGATGTTGCTTTTCCTATGATGATCCCCCTAACCGGTTATCCGAGCGGTCAGCCCTAAACAAATACATACAAGCCACACTGAATGAACTCATAGGCTGTATTTTTGTATTTATTTGTTTTTATAGATATACATGTAACAATAATAATTAAATTAAAAAAGACAATGTCTTTGGGGGAGTCACGGTGATTTGAGAGGAGTTGGAAGAAGGAGTAAGAGATGGAGAAATGATGTAATTATATTTTAATTAAAATATATTTAAAAAGCAATTAACATCAGGTTTTTAAAAAAGCCACATGCAGACTTCTACTTTAATATTAGTGAGCTGAGTAAATCAGATACATCTTCCCAGAAGCCAAATAAATAGGTAGACAAGATTAATAAGAATACAAGGCTCTTAGAATTGAACATTTGATAAAATAGGATGCTATCAGAGTGATACCTTTCCTTGGAGTCTCTTCCTCAGAAGCTGACTCTGAAATGAGGATTTGTGGGAAGTGCTTCCTTCATGAAAGAATTGCTACTGATAGTGGAGATGAGGGAGGAAGGGAGGGAGGGATTGACAGGGAACGAGGGTGGGGCTACAGCTGGAATACAAAGTGAATAAATTGTAATAAATAAAAAAAATTATATTAAAAAAGAAATTAGGTATCTTGAAGAAACGATTTGTGATAAAACTTAATTAAATGCCAAATGAATATAAATACTGTAATCAAGAAAAAAAAAAGAATTGCATTGAGGGAAGGAAGCTGAGCCATGTCCTATAGATCTCAGAAGATGCCTTCTCCCAGTACCAGAGGCTGTTTGATTTGGGCCAAGGCATGATTTCTCAAGCTTCTATGTAAGCTAAAGACCATGCTAACTGCCAGAACTCTTGGTTAGAGCAACTGAACTTAGATTTGTGCCAGGAGCAAGACAGTGTCTCCAGAGCATTATGTGTTTCTCCTTAGAAGTAACATACTGTATGACCAAGATGGGACCAGAGAACAGGGTGGGGCATCCAAGGCAAGATGTCAAGCAACAGGACTCACCATCAGAGACGTGACAGGAGAAAGGGATGATGAACAAAGCAACAGAGTAGCCAAAACTGGAGAGGAATTACTAAAATTGTTACAGTTTGTAAAAGACCAAAGACTAATAGAAAGTAGCTAGAAGAGAGAAACATTTCAGGTCAAGAAAAGGGTAATGCAGAACTTTTTACCAGGGATCATGCAAACAGGAGATAAAGGATAATAATTTGATAACTTGGTACCTTGCATCCATTAAAATAATCCTCTCCAAAAGAAGGAAAAATAAAGACTTTCTTTGAAGCAAAAACAAAGGCACTGTGAAGCTAACAAACTGGATTCTTAGGGGGCTTTAAAAAGATTTTAAGAAAGAAGTAACATTATTGACATATGTAAATCAGATCTAATTAGAAAGAGATGTCAGAAAAGAAAAAAATGGAAATGAACTCGGTGTTTCAACTTTACTTACTACATTTCTTTTTATAATGAATGCTTTTCTTAGCTAATAGAAATTCTAAAATTTTTTACATAGAATAAAATACTTTGCAATGCTTCATCATGTGCAACCATTTTATAACAGTTGAATTAATAAATATTTTTTCTCATTTATTATTTCTTATTGTTTATTGATACACATATAACCTTTCAAATAATAATAGCAAAATATGCTGCATCTTGCATATGGATAAGAGTGATGAAGAACAACAGTGTTGTTATAGGGGAAGTAAGGGGAGGGTTCTGAATATACAGTTTTGTAAGTGAAGTTCCTGAAGGTCATGGGTAATACCATCCTACCTGAATGTGTGCTTCCCAATTCACTCATTTCAGTCCTTGAGCCAATACAAAAATGACACTGGTTGATGATAGACTTCAAATATCCTATGTGCATGCTGCACAAATAGGTGTGCAACAAATATTGATAAATACATTACTGTTGAACACTTGACAATTAGTGTTAGTGCTGTAACACAGAGCTTAACACTCAGAGGAACTGCCTCATGAGAGCTAGAGAGGGAAAGTGAAGGAGGGAGGGAGAAAATACTTCTGCTACTGCTATTAATCTTCACTTCAGCTTTCTGAGTAAATATGACCTCTCCTTGGATCTCCATAAGGTCAGCTGGGTGTCTGTCATGAGGAGCTTGGCATGCTGGGTACCATTTCCTCATAGAAAGCAGGCTAGGAGATGAACTCTTTTCAAGGTATTTCATAGGACAGATATGATAAATACTCAAAAGTTCTGTCTCGGTGCTCAGTCTTAAATTTATTGGCATATTCTAAAGGGTCTTGGAGTTGGAACTCACTTTTCTTTCTCTTTGCCTTTATTGAATAATAACTTGGAAACACCCTTGTGAATTATAGACAGGCAATGAGATGGTAGATACTTAGAAAAATAGATTTTAAATGGCTTTTTTGTCCTGTGAGATTGGGGTGATAAAGAAAGCCCTTGATTGGAAGAATTGCAGGACAAGGGGGAGGAAAGATATTTTCTCAAGAATATAGGGATTTCTTTATTTGTTTTCTCTTATTTTCAAACCCACTGTGTCTACGAAGGTTTGCCTTGGAGACCCGTAACCTGTCAGGATTATAAATGATTATTGTGCTTGCCTATCAAGTACTAGTCTTGATTGGCTCTTCTGAATAACCGTACTGACTGAGAGTCATGAAAGGAACTAGCTAAGCAAGGACACCTCCTCAGCTGCTCTCCGCGGGCCCCAACCTCCCACTTCTCATCTCATCTTCTCCAATCTGGTCATACTGGCAGACAGATTGGGCCCTGCCTTTAGCGCAGAGGCCCAGGCATGTCTCCGGCTTTCTTAGCCATCCCTAAGAGCTTTTGTAATTTCATACATCAGGTCAATTACAAACCAAGGCAATGCCGGAGCAAGTGCCACTCTCATGTGGAACTGGGCGGCTGGAACGTGCTGGCTCCGTTATTACAGGGCACAGTGCTGTGGGAGGCGTAGGGAGGTTAGCTGATGCAAGCTGCCCTGACCAATTTTTAAAGCGCTTCTCATGCACAGCTGAACTCAAACCCATGCAATTTTTCTGGTTATCAACACATTAGCATACATTTTCTGTGACAAATGATGCCCAACAGGAGCAGAATTGGTGGGTGTGGCCATGTGGATGTGTACGTAATGTACATGTTCGGGAAATTTTACAATTTTGACAAAAATTATGTCTTGTAAGAACACTGAAGAAAGGTGAGAAGGGTGTGGGGGGTGCTGAATTTCCTTCTATGTCACATAGATGCAAACATGTACAGCACTTGTTCATATTACCATGGAAACCTGCAATTTCAAACATTCCATTGACTTTTTACCTGTCTGTTGTTCTTTCAAAGACAGAGCAGTTTTTAATCAGCCTGTACGAACCCTTTCCACCTCCGATTCTCATCTTTCATTTTGCTGGGTTTGTGTAAACCCTGTATGTACATCCATTTAAATAAAACCTAGGCAGTCTTACTGGTACCTGCATCGCATAAAATTACAAGCAGGTTGGAGCTGAGCAATTAATGGTCCTTTTTTTCTCAGCGGTGGCACAAATGGTGCCAATTTAATGCTGCTTAAGCTTATTATCTAATTGCACGCTTGCGCTGGCTTCAGAGCCGGCCTGACATAAAAGCAGGCCAGTGCTGTGTTCCCCTTACAGTGGAATATTCAATTATTTGTTCTGACTTGTGTAATTCCCTGTATTCCAGGCTTGTTAATGTCATTACAGCGCTGAAATAAAGTGATTACTCTTAATGAGTATTTATCCGATAGGTATGCAACCCCAGCACCCTCCCGCTGACAGTGGACATTTATGGGTTTTGCTTAACCGTCCCTGTACCCTCCCCCACAAGTGCCTTCCTCCACCCCTTGGCTTCCCTGTCAGGGAGACAGCACCAGCACCGCCATGCGGACTTCTGTGAAATACTGTCAGATGATGGGAAAAAATAAAAATCTTGAAAAAGAAGAAAAAGGAAGAATTCCGGGCTCCCTGGCAGTGCTCGGCTAATGACCACTGCTCCCGCTGGCTGGCACTGATGACAGCACGCACTAACTGATAATGGCATGCCTGCTGTTGAGTTTGCCCACCTTATGTTATTTCTCTTGACATGGTTCTGGGGAAGGCCTAATTTTTTTGACATTTGACCATGCAAATTTGAGTCCTGATACATTATTCTGCATTTCCGTCCTCCCAGTGTTGCTGTTTAAAATGTGCTACAAGCTCCGGGAGCTGAGCTAATAAAGGCCAGGAACGAAAGAAAGTTAAATATGAATGCAAGCAGACCTCTAAATGAAGGGCTGGCTTGTACTGCTCACCGGTGACCTTCTGGAGAGGAGCGAACTGGGAAACCCTTAAAGCAAATGCTGAAGAATGTAATATCCATTTTTTGTAGAATATTTTTTAAAGATTTTTTTTCAAATAAATTAAAAATAAATATCAAAAAGAGAGAAAAAGCACCTCTTATATTGGGTATGGGGACTTTCCCCTTGTTACCAAAGGTCATGGTAATGACACTTTGGATCTCACTCCAATGCTGAATTCACAGCCAACAAGGAAGACTCTGAGGTGCTTGTCCTCACCGGCTCCTCAGTCACTAAACCCCAGGAAAGCTCTCCTGGGGCTGACTCAGACTAAGCCTGTTTCTTCCAAAAAAATCATCCCTGTATGTGAACACTGAATCAAATGAAACTTGATTCTGTCTTTGTTTAGTTTCAAAACTGTGTGGGACAATAAACACGTAAAAAATTAAAGCATCAACTAAGCCTTTAACCATGCAATATTAATTTAATATCTTCTAAAAATATCCATCTTTAAAAAAAATTAATATCCATAGATTTCTTTGTAGGTTTTGGTGTAAAAGTGCCAGTTTGTTTTAGCATGCTAGTAAAATGAATAAAGTACTTATTAATTATTGTCCACATGTATATTTTATTCACTTATCACATTTTGTAAATTTTTATTCATTCAGGCATTTAGACATGGTTTATTGTGTAAGGACCCTTTTGTGGCAAATGTATTAAAATGAAGTATTCAGTAAAGTTAAACATTTTGGACTTTAGTTTTGATAAGTATCAAGATGTTATATTAAAAAAGACTTGCTTGAAATAGCAGAGAAGACAATGTTTCATTTTGGCTTCACCCTCTCTCTTTTTATTCTTGCCTATTTTCTTCCTTTCCCTTTCTTGCTTTCATTTTGAATCCTCAACAAATCTGCCACGTGTCTACAAATCAAGCCACCTATCTCCATTTGTATATGCTACATATTTAGGTATTCACCTATCACATATCTTTCTATTTATGTGTTGTATGTATATCCCTGTATGTACATGTGTTTAGATAGATGTAGTTGTGAACGTCTCTACACATCTCCTAACCCGTCACAGATCGGATGCTATTGAACTGATTAGAAATGCTTGTTTTTAGGTCAGAAAGGACTGGCTCCTGAAGAGGTTAAAACTTCATGTCCCTTCCTGTCTGAGTGACCCTGTGCCCGTGGTACTGTTCCAAAAGTCTGTTGTTCTGTGCGCTGAAGTTCTAGAATACACTGGGGAATTGAGCTTTTCCTCGCCAAGCCCCTCTTATGGGTGGCAGTGAAGCAGCCACCCTGTTGTGATACCATCGGCAAAGCTCATGGATATGACATATGGAATGTGATCTATGCCTTATGAGGAATTCTGACTCCAAAAAGCAGGCATTGAGATGAAAACCTGTCCTTCAGCTTTTAGATTTGGGGAGGCATGAGTCTATTTTGTTTCATTCAGACACAAAATAATTATGAGACAAAATAGAATTAAATACATGTATGGTCTGTGCATCTGGTTAATGTATGGTGAAAGTAGTGATTTCATTACAAAATCTGTTTTCCGGAAAAAAATGGATAAAAGTGATGAAAGCCATATTCTTACAATGTGGCTGGACAGGGTTCCTCTTGGGAGAGCTTGGGGACATACCAACCTTCCCTTCAGTCACCTGTAGACTTATAAGATGAATGTCCTGTGTCTGCTGTGTGGAGCAGTACTTTGCTATTTGGTAGCCTTAGGAGGTCTGAGGCCAGTCTCAGTACGAGAGCTGAGGCTCAGCAACTAAATCCACAGGTCTCTGAGGCCTGAACATTCTGCTCAGATTCATTCCCCTCCGCTCTGCAAACCCCGGGGTCTTGTGCATTGTACCTCAAAGCCTTGATTAGCATTTCCAACAGTACAGGCTGCCTGAGGCTTTCCGCCCCACCTGTATTTCTGAAGGACATCACTAGCTGTACAAACACAGTTTGCCAGTCTTCATCTTTCTTTCATTTGAGCATTTTAAGAATTTTACTCTCTTTTGTTCTAAAGTCTGTCTCTACTCTTCAGGAACCATGTCTTATTGTTTTTGAGAAGGGTGTGACCACAGTCTGTATTCCTGTTTTCCTGTTTTTGTTTTG
Source organism: Psammomys obesus (assembly GCF_907164565.1). NCBI lineage: Eukaryota > Metazoa > Chordata > Mammalia > Rodentia > Muridae > Psammomys > Psammomys obesus. Next base: position 2,795,728 of record NW_026596440.1, on the reverse strand, counting down.
CAGTTTTACAGTTTAGCTTTCATGTTCCATGTTGGTGAGAACTTATTTCTCTGACTGAACTCAGCTTTCTTTTTCAGACATTGTTTTCAGAACATTTTGGGTTGAGATGAGGATTGTTCTTTCTTTGGAATCAAACTGCCCATGAGCCACATATGGCACTTCCTGCCATTCTACACACCTGTTATTAATGTTCATGTGTGTATTCCCAGAGCTGTGCTCTTTACTTACTTTCCCTCAAGTTCTCTAATCTGTTTTGTGCTGAGTTTCACGAAACTTTTATTCTACAGTGAGCAGCTACTGCCATTCATCTACTTTGCAACACAGCAAGGCTCCCTGCTTCTTGAATGTTCTAATTTTTTAACATGCTCCATATTTGCATATTATCCAGTGTTTCCTTTATTTGAGATGTCAGCCATTTTTTTTTTTTTTTTTCCTGCTCACTCGTTGTCTTCCTACATTGGCCATTGAACTTCTTTTCCCACCACTGGCTTCCATTACCTGTTTCAAATCTGTCTGAAAGTACTAAGTAGAAAATTTCAGAGTCAAAGAACTCATACAGTTTAAGTAAGTTTTATTACAGCATGTTACTGGAATCTTTCTGCTTTTTTTGTGTTTGTCTCAATTTCTCTCTGTATTCATCCGTAAGTTAAATTCACCATCATGTGAAAAGCTCAGCACACATGAGGTACTGTCTAGTCTTAGCCATGCACAGAGAGCCTTGGAACATTTCACCATGTAAAGGAGAGGGGGCTGTGCCTGCCTCTTCATTAGTCACCTTTTCAACTTTTGTGGAAAATCTAGACTTTTTGTTTGCATGCTTCACCTTATAATAATATTGAAATGCATGAGAGTTGTATTAGTTTTTACACCTAGCTTTTTCTGAAATGAATTAGTAAAATGATTAATGAATTAACATTTGGTCATGTCATAATCTCATTATTATTATTATTATTATTATTATTATTATTATTATTATTATTGCTCATTCACAGGAAATACTTAAGGCCTTCGAGAACTGTCCTTCCTGGCTCCTAAGCAGAACACCCAGCTGATCTTAGATTGTGGCCCCAGCTCCACAGTCTGCCTTTGCAGGTCTGGATTACTGAATTACTCCTGCTTCCCGATTCTAACAGGAAAACAGACTGTGTCTTGGCACAGCTGTGCTGTCAGTGTGCTTCTCTGGATGCTAATTTCCCTTCACACTCCCTGCAGTGGGTTCATGGCAGGGTGGGGCAGAAGCACAGGCAGCTTATTCACTGCTCTGCAGCTTGCAGTTGTGCAACTTTTATTCCTTCTGTTTCAAATAATTTGGCTCTGAAATGTCGCCCAGTCATTAACACGGACACTGCACTTTATTTCCCACTGACACTGGCGTTTTCCTTGTTTTCTTGAGCCAGCTCCCTTTATCTCCTTCCTTCTCCATTTCTGGGGTGCATGAAAATATTTCTTTCTTCTAAAGCATCCAGATATTTTGTTTAATTCGAAATTTCATTTCCTATGATTTTAGAAGTAAATTAAACATCTGTACATCTACTCTGCTCATTCAGGCTTCTAGCACTGTTTATGTTGATTATTGCTCGGTTTTTACCTTCTCCTTTCCAATAATGTTCATGTTTGTTTACCCGGCACCATTTCCTCTTTCAATGCTCTGTTCCTTGACTGAAAGTTCAGTGACATTTATCACCTTTGCTAAGAGGCATCAAGGGATGAGCGTGTGTTCTCCTGGGAGGTGTAAGTGCTGTGCTCTTGGCTCTTTCACTCTTTCTCCTGAGGCCACACCTGTAACATATGTGGATGGTTCTTCGGGGTCTCAGGCATGTCATACTCACTCCTGTGACACCTTAGACCAGAGACCCAGAAAACTGCCCCTTAGTGTAAGAGCTGCTTGTTCCTCAGCTAAATCCCTCCTGGGTCTAGGGGGTTATACCGCACGTATCTCTCACAGCTGTTTCTTTCACAAACAGTCTCTCCCCATTCTAAACCTTCTTCTTGATTTATCATCTGTTGTATAATACTTGATAAAAGAATTTATTAAGGGTGATAACTCAGACAGGAACTTTCCAGTCTTTATAAAGAAATAACTCCCAACAAATGACGGTCTGGAAATGACTGATAAACACCCATTTTCCTCATGGAAGCTCCACATGTCAGAAGTCCTTAGATTTAACTGTAGAAAAGCCTGACCATAATTTGTCCCCCTGTACACTGAATGTAAATTGTTTTATATGGAAAAAAACAGAGAAGCATGTGTGTGTGTGTGTGTGTGTGTGTGTGTGTGTGTGTGTGTGTGTGTGTATGTGTGGCAGGCATATCCTGTTGAGTACAGAAATCTTTCAGGGTATGGCTGAGTATTATATTTCTTCATGACTATTTCATTTTAATTAAAAAACTTTCTTGACTGAAAAACATGGGCCTCTTTTCTATTAGTTTTTTTTTTGCATTATTATCATTATAATACAATTACTATTTTTTTACCAATAGGTACTCCATTTGCTTTTGTTTTTTGGTTTCTTTTGGTTTGGCTTTCTGCTTTTTCTTCTCTTTCTCTCTAAACTATTGATAATTTTCAATGTTTTTCATCTGTCTTGCCAGTGTTTCAACTTTATACTAACAACCTTTATTTTATTTGAACTCTGCTTCACTGGAACTTTTTTCAATTACACTCATACAAACTTTATTGAGGATTTTATTTATTTATTTTTTTACAAAATCCATTTTCAGTTCATAGATTACATTATTACATTAGTTGTATTTTAAATACTGTTTTATTTTGAGTTGGAAATGTGTACAAAGTTTTATGTAGAGTCTTAACAGTTTCTGTTGAATACATGTTATTTTTTTTAACTTATATTTTCTTAGTTTTGTGCCTTATGCCCTTTGCTCTGTTGTTAGATCCTAAGATCTGAGAGGCACAATTTTCGGCAGTCTCTTTAGAGCACCACAGGAGTAGTGTTTCTCTCCTTTTCTGTGGTGATCTAGGCGAGTTTGTGTTCTGGACCAGTGTTTGATGGACAGCCTCACCCAGCATTTGGCCTATGTCGTCAGGTTGAAGTTGCTTGTTCTCTGAAGTCACACCAGAAAGACAGGATCATTTAATTCTTAATTGGAAGCACTGCCCAGTGGTGGCCTCAGCTGCCCAGAGGAGGTGACCTGAGAAGATCAACAGCACATGGCTTTGTTTCACTGCGGCTTGTGGAGAAAAGTCAGTATTACAGTTCAAATCTTAGTGAAGGACCATATACCTTAATTATTTAGAATTTTTTAATTCCTGTGCACAGGGTATTTATCCATAATAAATAAGCAGAAGCTTATTTATTATTTGTATAGTCAATCATCTAATTATATAATTTTTTCACTGTTTCGTCATAAATATTCTATTCTTTGGGTTATAACTTAATAGATCTCTCCCTGTCTCCTCTCTTCTTTTTCTCCCTCCCTTCCTCCCCCTCTCTCTCTCCCTTCCTCCTCTCTTTTCTTTCTCTCTCCCCCTCTCTTCCTGTATCCTCTCTCTTATCTCTCTCCCTCGTTTCCCTCCTGTTCCTTCTCCACTTCTCATCTCTCCCCCATCCCCTCTTTCCAATGTGGCACAGGACATTTCTGTAACCGGTTCCACTTGACAGTTTCACTAAAACTGTGGTTGGTTTATTCACATTTTCTTACTTTCTGCATTGGAAGCCACACCAGGCCCACCTTGCACATATCTACCCTAGTTGGCAATCAGACATTTTTGCATGGAGACATGACTCTTATTTTTAAGAAAAGGACACTAGAAACCAAGATTTAACTGTGCTTGTAGGTAATGGATTGTCATTGTTTCTAGATCAAATCCATCAGGAGGATTTGAATATACTAAAGTAGTTTATAGACCTATATGAAAATAAATTTGCAAATAATAAAGGGGTTTGTAAAAAAAAAGTGAATAAGAGAGAGAGTTTATCCTGTTCTTTCCATTAACATACTTGAATTCATTCTTTCCAGGTATTTTGTGTTTGGTGAGACTGGGATGTGGCTGGCAGTTTTTGAGGCTGATTGTATAGGAAACTGGCAAGTGAGCAGGGCACACCCTGGAAGAAATCCTTCAAAATGTGCTCCTGTGACGTCCCACTGGCTCAGAGTTTTCAAGGGATCAAAAACAGGTAGAAACAGGTTAAACTCCCCCTGTTGAGGCAGGATAGCTGCCTCTCCTGCCCTTTGAACATCAAATCTCCAGGACCTTTACTTCCTCCTCACTGGTGCTCCTTGGTCCCTCCCCCAGCTCTTGTGCTTTTAGCATTAGACCAAGAACTACATTCTTGGATTATCCTGGTTGTCAATCCTTTGGACTTAGAATATCCACTTACTGCCTATCTTCCTCCTGCTCGCAGGTGGACAGTTGTAAGTCTGAAGGAAATGGGTGCAAGCATTGCTAATGCTGGCCTTTTAACTCTTTTCTTGAGAGTGCCCTCAAAGGCCAAGTGGGATTGTTTCAAGTTCAAGCAGGTCTTCATGACAGTAGAAACAACAGGACAAAATGAGATACATAAGCTTGTTTTGTTTTATTTATTTAATTTGCTATCCCAAAGAAGAAATGAAGCCAATCATACTTTCTTGCTTTTTTTCTTTTTTTTTTTTCTTTTTTTTTTTTTTTTTTTTTGCCATTGGCTTTCCTTTGTTAGTTGCAAGTCCATTCTGATCACGTGGCCATGTTTAGATGGATTGTTTTCTTATGCACACTATTTAAGTGTTCTGAACACGTTTTGTTTTTTTTTTTATAGATAGATTTTTCAAAAAATATTCTTCTCTCCTTTTAAATTTTCAACAGTAAGTTACAAAGAAGCTTCTAATCTCCTAATTATCACATCATTATGTTTCATGAATTGGTTGGTAAAATAATTCACAGACCCTAATGTGCATTGGCTCCACCTCCTGTTGACTGTGGGTTCTCTGGTATACCACAGTGAAGTCTATACTGAGTTTTACGTCATTTTTTATTTTATGAGTATGTCTTCTAACTTCGCTTTTAGTGTGGACACCTAGTTTTCCCAGCAGCACTGCTGATAAACACTCTTCTACTCTAAGCATCATCATCTTCTTCATGGAAGAGTGATTCAGTTTGTGTAGGACACTGGGTTCTCTTTCCCGGCCTATTAACTACATGCATATTTTTCCCCAGCCCCTCCCTGTCAATACTGCTGTAGTTTTATGAATCTTGAAGTATGCTAGTGTCAGGTGACAAGCTCACTCCATGCCAATTGTTCACCACAGCTTCTGCGTTTCCACATACCTTTATAATTTGAGTACCATGATGGCCCAGAGATACTGTGAAGTAGCTTGTTGGCATTTCAGTAGAGATTACACTGAATGTATCACTAAAGTGGAAGAACTGATATCTTAAAATTACATTTAATAATTATGAACACAATCCATTTATCCATTATTTTTGGTATAGTGTTGAGGTTTAGGAGGAGTACGGGTCACCCCGAGTCTTGGCACTTGGTAAGTGAATGGGTAAATGTCCCTCTATTCATCTTCATATTCAGCCAGGTCTGGCATTTGTATACGTACTTTACGTTTTGGGGTCAACATAGTGTTATGTCTATAATTGCAAATTACAGTGGAAAATATGTCATGAAGGAGTTTCCAGCTCCTGTTTTCACCTGAAGTGTAAGATTCTACAACCCCATGGCCATTCGCCTATGAGCACGGCATCTATCATGCACCCTCTTTCCTCTTCTCTTTCCCAGCAGTCCTACTAAGCTTTTCCTGAAGAGCCTTGATCTTCTGGTTCCAGCTAACCCTAAATCAGCAGAGCAACACACAGACGCCAGCACACACTGCTGAGACAGCTCCGGCCCAAGCCCTGACCTCAATGGGAACAGCTGATGTGCTTATAAACCTATGGATATTTGTTGACAGTATCTGGCATTCTCTCTTAAAACACTGATTTTTGTTTGTTTGTTTGTTTGTTTGAGGGTTTTCTCACTACATGGGACCCATTTTCTAATCGATAAGTAACTTTAACCCATAAACCAGTTCAATGGTGTAATTTTAGAAGTAAATATTTTTTCTTAAAAACAAAATTTACTTCTATATTTTAACTAGACATTTAAGTGAAGAGATGGCTCAGAGGTTAAAAGCATTTTCTGCTCATGCAGAGAACTAGGGTTTAAGTTCTAACACTCACATATAAACTCACGCTATCTGTAAATGCCAGTTCCAAAAAGCCTGGTGTGTTCTTCTGGGCCCTGTGGAGGCCAGACATGTATATGGCATATATACATACATGCAGACAAAGAATTCTCATACTTAAAATAAAAATAAATTAAGTCTAAAATAAAAATGAACCCCAATGTGACCTTGACCTTTACTGTCTTTGACTTCTGCTGCGTTGCTGTCCTCTGCATACAGCCAGTTCGGAGACAGGACACCAGAATGAAGAATGGCTCTTAATGACAAAGCCAGTTCTCCCAGATTTCCCAGCAGCTGTAGCTAAAGTTGACACTTGGATATTGCCATACGGTGTGACTGAAATGCAGGGGGTTGGGGGAGGGACTCAGTGTTTCAAAGCAGGTGAAACACATTGAAAAGTTAAAAGGAAGCAGGCCAAGAGGAGTCATAACTGAAAATCAAGGCTGGCTTAACCCAGGTTTGAATATCCTCCATGACACTTGTCCCAAGCAGGCTGTCCTGAGGCTCTGTGTCCCTTCTTCACACCATTGGGCAATTTATGTCACAGCACATGTGGGTCCAGGTAGCAAGGCTAGGGTGCTACCCAACTGACTCCAGCAACAGCAACCATAATCCTGGCCCCTATAGGAATTGCATGAATATGTTTTCAAAGAGTAAGAGAATGTTCGATGGAGTGTGTGAAGGAATGGTTTGTAAGAGAGTTCCAATACAGTTAGCTCCATTCCCTCTCAGGTAAATTGCTTTTGACTCATTTCCTCCAAGGAAGCAGATCCTTGGTTGAGGAGCAGTGTCATAGAAATATCTCAAAAGTCAAAGCCTGCACCTGGACACTTCAGGAAATAGGCTTCTGAGCTTCCGCATCTCTTCTCAGGGGAAAATATTGCAACTACACAGCCTAGAACAGGTGGCTCATGTGATTTGTCCATGTTCATTTCAGCCCTTCAATCTATAAAACAAAATGCCACCTGAATATATAGCAACTTTTTCTCTGCTGATTTTTAGTGATACATACTGTAGCTTGCATCTCTATTGCTGAGATAAACGAGGCCAAAAGCAACCTCAGTTTGCCTCAGTTTTGTTTCTAGACTTGAAGAAGAAAAGGTGGCAGGAACAGAAAATAGTGACTGAATGATAAAGGTGAACAAAATTTGTGGTGTCCTTAAAACTAACTCAAATGCACTTAAAAGTTAACAGATACGAGTCTTAGTGGCCAGTGGGCCCAGTGAGCTAGTTCAAAGAGAGTGGAGATCACATTTTGATTTTAGTAGCTGTCATTTCAGATGTGTAGTTTGCCTGTGAAGTCGCTTAGATTCTGGAATCACTTCTTGCATAAGACAGAATGCCACACAGGTTCACAGCTGGGTGAGAGGTGGGGTTTCTAATAACACAGTAAAGGAATGTTTATAAGGGCGCAACATCCATCATGTTGTCACCAATTTTACTGCTAACACAGGTTGGAAAAGATCTTCAATAAAATTTGAAACCTAAAATGTGGTTCTGAAAACATATTTCAATACATCAGCATTCTCCAGGATTTCATCAGAGGTTATTATCATGGTGTTGGCAACAGGGGAATCTGCTTGTGAAACAATATGTCATCATGCCAGATTCCTGGATGTGCTGAAAACCCATCAGAAACCTAAGCTGAGAGAGACATTTGGGTCTGTGTCTACACCGGGGGGGGGGGTATGAATGGACTAAAAAAATAATCACTCCGATTATTGACATAATGTGTGACTAGGTAAGATTGTGAGAAAGGGGACGTTAAGCACACACGTGTATATGTATATGTGTACATGATAATATACTGTAACAGAGAATTGCCATCTAATCACTTTTCCAAAGCTTATGCCTCTTCAGAATGTCCTTAGGTTCAAAATTAAAAATCCAAAATGACTGGACATACAGGCCTGCAAGAATCATTGGGATAGAAGCTGAGTGTACAGCTGAGTGGCAGCCTATTTGAGACAGGTTCTCACCATGTATTTCAGATTAGATTAACAAAGAAAAAAATCACTTGAAAGAAAACATCAAAATTTGGGGCGTTGTAAGGTAAATATGAATTTATAGAAAGAAAAATTCATATGCTTGTATGTCAGGAGTTGGGCTGACATAACAGTTGTTGGTTACTTTGTGAGAGTGATATTTCATAAACAAAATGCAGACAGATTCCATATAATGCCTCCTGGCTTAATGTGGAAATTTGGGGTGGAATTTCTTCCTGATGCCACAGCCAACTGGTCAAGACATCAAAGACACCACCTATTGTTCAGATCTGGCCAGAATGCTACACTGACAGGAAATAATGTCTAGACACTCTCCGTGTGCTCAAGTACGAAGGAAAGGCCCTATATGCCTCCCTCAGACTTCAGATGCTGTCTCAATTCACTTGTCCTTTTGTGCCAGGAAGCTGTGGTACCCCAGGGATGCTTGAGGATATTCCCAGATGAGAACTCATGAGTCCCTGGTTGTCTGATTGCCACTGGACCAAATGTCTAGGCTGTTGATCACTGTGACATCACTCACCACAATTACAGGCTGATTGCTGTAACTCAAGACAAACTCAAGGTCTTCTCTGCCTAGAAGTTGTTGTATTTAACCAGAGTGTCTCTTCCAGTTCCCTCTCTTCTGTAGGAAAGCAAGCTGTGGTTCTGGCCACACCTGTGGCTTCACCTCTTTCCTCAAGGCTGAAGAAGTTTTAGGGAGCCATGGAATGTGTCAGGATTCCCCAGTAGCCCTGCTCTTGGGGGTCTTGAGGAGGGGGTGGTGACTTGTGTAAGCTGAGGGTGACAGATGGAAAGAACATTACCTAAAGGTTTCCCAGCATCACTGATTCTAGTTGTCCTTTGCCTCTCAACATCTCATTGCAAGGACATGGGGTTTTTGTTTTGTTTTTTGATCTTTTTAAATGACATTTTAAATTATCTTGTTCTGTTTCATACTCCAACCAAGGACTATTTGTGGAGATGACCTGAAACCCCTGCACAGGTGTAGCCCATGGCAGTTCAGTGTCCAAGTGGGTTACATAGTAATGGGAAGAGGGACTGCCTCTGACATAATCTGATTGGCCTGCTCGTTGATCACCTCCCCTGAGGGGGGAGCAGCCTTACCAGGCCATGGTAGAGGACAATGCAGCCACTTTTGATGAGAACTGATAGACTAATATCAGAAAGAAGAGGAGAACCTCCCCTATCAGTGGACTTGGGGAGTGGCATGCATGCAGAAAGGGGAGGGAGGGTGGGATCGGGAGGGGAGGAGGGAGGGGCTTATGGGGGGATACAAAATGAATAAAGTGTAATTAATAAAAAAAATGATATTTTAATGGTTCTGACTTGGAATGTTCATTTTCAAACAGGTGCCATTTCTTCTGGTAGGCAAATCATCACTGGGGGGATAAATCAGACTTTTAAGAATAAGTGTGATGAATGAGTGAATCTTTAATTATGCCGAAGCATGCTGTGTGTTAAAGAACTGTGTGTTTTGGTACACTCATGTTAGTGGGGTGATCTTATTACTTAGAAAGTTTGCCTGCCACAGACAAAACGGTGGAAATAGTAGGTGTCACATCCTTAAAACACTGGCATTTCTTGACCTCTGGTAAATCTTTACTTTTTTAGGATCCCCACAAGTCACCTAATTAACTTATCAGGTGGTCATAGACCGCATGCATATTTAATGATATTTAAATAAGTTTGGTCAGGCAGGACTGAGCAGTGCTCAGCACACAATTAAGGCAATCCACGTGGCCTCACTGCAGAGTGGGGCCACGGCTGCTCTGACCCAGCAGAGAGCTATCTGTTGTCCCAGAGTCCTCCTTCCCTTCCTTCTCCTCCTTTTTCTCCCTCCTTTTCCTCCTCCTTCCATCCTGCCTCCTCCCTTTTTCATCTTCTCCCTCTATTTGTTTATTTCACATTGGATTCACCTAATAGCTTTGACAGCTGCATATTCAAAAATTAAAATATCTCCTGAATCCACCAACTGTTTTTTTCTGAGAAGTACCTGACAACCATTTTGTTTAAAAGATGCAGCTCACCTAGAGATATGAAGCATTGCTGTTATGGAAAATTCCTGCATATTTATTGTGACTTGCTGTAGCCACAAGCCCACAGAGGGGCAGGGTTACCAAGTAATGCATTGAAGTTTACTGGAGGGATTCAGTTGTACCTTTCCTGTGTTAACAAAAATTTCACAAGCACTTGCTAAGGGGCTTAGGATGGGGGATAGCAGTTCCACAATTTGATAGCATAAGATCACTTAACATTTGAAATTATTGTCTAATTTTCTCTTTGTTTATATGTAAACAGCCTTCTGATCTCACAAGAAGATATATTTGTTTTCCCATGATATTGCACATGGTTAGATTTTGAATTCAACCCTCTGACTTTACTTCTCACATGACTTCCTCACTGCTTTCTACTTCTTCTTTTTTTTTTCTTCTCAGAACACCTGATTAGTATAGTCCACAGAGGGTCTGGGAAACCTCTAGGCCACCCTTTATAATGATACCAGTCACACCTGACAACCTCCTAGAGAGAACCTTGTCATCTCTTCTCTTCTGTCCTCCTTACTTCCCTCTCTCCTTTGCTCCCATCTTCCCTCTTTTCCCCCTTCCTATACCTGCTCCTGCCATTCCCTCCCCTTCTTTGTTTTGGCAGTATTTTAAATTTTCTGCAAAGCCATCACAAGACTAACACAGACAAGAAAACATAGTTAATTTGTTTGCATGTGGTGTGTGTGTGTGTGTGTGTGTGTGTGTGTGTGTGTGTGTAACTGATGTCAGATGTCTTTCTTGATCACACTCCTGCTTCTACTGGGGCAGGGTCTCTTGAACTGTCCTGGGGATTCCCTTTCTGCCTCCTGAGTCCGATGATTATGGAAGGTGGTGACATCTGTCTAGCTTTTATTTTGGTTCTGGGGATCAGATTCTGGTCCCAACACTTACATGGCAAGCATTTTTCATTAAACTGTCTTCTTAGCCCATAAAATGTTTTAAATAATGGATTATCCAAATTTTCATCATGGTTAGAGGGATACTGTTTACAGTACTGCCCCTATCACCCCAAATACAGTGATGTCATCCCCTTTTTGGAATAGACATACCAGCCAGGACAGGCCATTGCCGGACAAGTATGAACTCTGTCACATATGGAAACATCTTTCTGACAATTCCTAGAGTCAGACGTGAAGCCTGTACAAGCCTATAGGGGGCACATGTACAAGAGCATATTGTATGGGTATGTGCAAGCATATGAACAGTGAGTGTATGCTCAGGAATGTATGTGTTTGGCTGTGTTTATGGCAAGTATGTATGTATGTGTGCACACATGCATATCTGTGTATGTGCATCTCTGTATGTAAGGTGTTGGACCAAGAGGCGTCCTTCATGCAATTTTTCCAGTTATAACTCCAAATGCAGAAGAGGGATCTTTGTATATTTCTAGAAACAAGAGAAGAGTGATTGGGCAGGAAGGTGGGACTTAGCAGCAGACTCCAAAGAGAATCCCTCTGACAGAGCAGCAGAGGAGGTTTCCTGGGTCAGACTTGGCTGAACAGAGCTCTCTCTGGGAACCATGGCCCTGATATCAGAAAGAGGCCTTTCCCATCAGGCCACCTGCCCTACATTTTGAAACCATTTGTAAAGAGAGACCACACCTAAGCTCTCTCTCTCTTTTAGTTAAGGGTGTGTGTGTGTGTGTGTGTGTGTGTGTGTGTGTGTGTGTGTAAAATTTTCAGCCTTTTAAAAAACATAATTTGTCAGAAGAAGAAGAAAACAGGAAACAAGTTAGTAGCCTGCCACAGAGGGCCTCTGAAAGGCTCTGCCCTGCAGACTATCAAAGCAGATGCTGAGACTTATGGCCAACTGTTGGGCAGAGTGCAAGGAATCTTATGAAAGAAGTGGGAAATAGTAAGATCTGGAGAGGACAGGAACCCCACAAGGAGAGCAACAGAACCAAAAAATCTGAGCACAGGGGTCTTTCCTGAGACTCATACTCTAACCAAGTAGCATGCATGGAGATAACCTAGAACCCCTGCACAGATGTAGCCCAAGGCAGTTCAGTGTCCAAGTGGGTTCCATAGTAATGGGAACAGGGATTGTCTCTGACATGAACTGATTGGCCTGCTCTTTGATCACCATCCCCTGAGGGGGGAGCAGCCTCAGAGGAAGACAATTCAGCCACTCCTGATGATATCTGATAGACTAGGATCAGAAGGAAGGAGTGGAAGACCTCTCCTATCAGTGGACCTGGGGACAGGCATGTGTGGAGAAGGCAGAGGAAAGGTGGGGTTGGGAGGGGAGGATACAAAGTGAATAAAGTGTTAATAATAAAAAAAATTTAAATCTAAAAAACCATAATTCGTTAATAGTTTTCTATAAATCTTTAAACCTTTAAAAGAAGACAGCTTCATTCCTTGTATATGTTTTACACTGGAAATATTTTGAAAATGTTAACAAAAATATTTTGTTTTGTTTGTTTGTTTTAGCTCAGAACCTTGATGGAACCAATGATTTTTAATGTAAAGGTATTTAGTTTTAGGGTTTACTTTCTTTTCTATACAGACAGCGACCAAACTGTGGTAGGATTCGCTTTGCTTTGACTGATTCATTCAGTCTCCTTAAATAGTTTTATAAGCATTCAAGGGAGTGCTGTTTGGGATGAAGCCATCAATGGATATATCTGGTTGGAGATGCATTTCCTCAAAAAGGAAACATACATGGGGCTTGGGTGTGGCTGTGCCTGAAGGTTAGGTCAGCTTGGAGTAGGATGGAGAGCAAGCTGGAGCTGCAGCCCTGCCACCTCAGAGAGGCACGGATAGGAGTCAGGAGACGGGGGAAGGAGTGGCAAGACACAGACACAGACGTAGAAAAGGCTGCAAGGGAGTAGACCATGAGGCTCTTTACATCCTTCTTCCTCAGATCCTACACAACATCATTATGCTATCTACCACTTTTGGTCCAACTATCGGGTCCATTATGGTGTCTCATATATCTATATGTGTATGTATATATGTATATAGAGAGATAGATATGAGACATGCATATATACATATGCACATAATAATACATATGTCCATATGTATGCGTATGTATGTAGATTTGCATATATGTGTGAGAGAGAGGTATGAAGAGACCCTCTCTTCCCAACTTCTTGACACCATGCTCTTCTCAGTACCCACAGAATACTGTGGTTGTTCTGTTTCTCCTGGAAGTTTCTATCCTCTCCATGATTTCTGCAAACTCTGACTTGGTGCTTAGATGATATGAGGTCTCAGAAAATAAAAGGGGCCCAGAGCCAACTTTTATGGAGAAATATGTGTGCATATATGCCCTTATGTAAAGGTCATAGCCAAAAAGGAGGCAGGCAGGGGTGGAGGGTGGGGGTTGGGGGAATGGCTGAATATGGGAGGGAGAGAAGAAGAAGGGGCAAGGCCCAGGGGTACCTGCGAACTGGTGACTCCTAACCCCAACTTGCCAGGCGTTACTCACCCATAATTTGTCGGAGTGCCCTTCTTGTCACAGGTAGCACCTGGCGTGAACACACCTGCGAACACAATTCCGGAAGCATAAAGAGTTAAAGGAAAATGTGGGTGAAATAAATCCTAAGCCGGCGTATGAATGGAGAGTGGGAAAGTAAGATTTCACTTTGAAAGGGAATTTAAAATCACACTACATTATCATCTGCTTTAGGGCTCTTAAAACACACATTGGCTGAGGCGCTGAGAAGTATATCCCCATTACAGTAAATTCCACTCAGATGGGAACGGGGATTACCGAAGCGGAGCCCGAGCCCTGGTTCCGTGTGGAGCACAGAACCTTCGCGGCAGCCTCATTTCCACTAATCTGAGGCTGCTGTGTGATCTTTGATCACACCAAGTATTACAGATGGAAAAGTCCTCCTTTCAAATCCCCAACGTGTTTCCAACTGTCAATAAAATCCTTTTTAAGTGTCAAAAGCAATTGCACTGGTTTACATTCCCCCTGCTAACTGTATCCGTGCGTCTAGCTCTTCCAAAGAGGAACATCAACAAACAGTACGATCCAGGGTCCGAATTCTGCCAAGCGCCTTCACCTCAGTTTGAGGCATTAGGAATCCATTTCTAAAAATACCCATTTATGTAAACTGCACTCTAAAGATTAGATGTTTTGCTCAGAAATGCCTTATCTGGGAGGCGAAACAACCCCGACTCCATCCTGATTTAAACCAACAAATTATGCACGTTACCCATCTAGCGAGATGCTTACATTTGCACAGTGATGAAGCGTCCCTACAAAATGCGATAAACATTCTAATATTTAGAAGCCTAGGAACAAAGGACGCCTTCAGTTAAAAGGTGATCACAGTGAAATTGGATTCTTCCCTATAAATTATACAAGAGGGTGGTTCTAGTAATTGCTGTAATAAAGTACGGGGCAGAAAGAGGCACAATTCTCTAAACTAGATAAAATGAGCAATTATTCGTGCTATCTGGAAGGAGACGTTGATGCCGACTATCTGTGTCCGAACCCAACCACGGAACCCTGTTGCATTTCAGCCTTAGAAGTCGTAGGGCCATTATCTTTCCGGGATGAGCGTGTGTAATGAGTTTCTCTAACAAATGAAAGCGGAGGGCGTTTCTGGCAAAATGGAAAATGGCGATAAACTATGTCCAGACGATTAATTCAGTGAAAGCCTCCATCACAAGGCGACGACATATGCCCCTCTCCTCTGTTGTCCCCTTGGAGATTTCCCTACTAAACGTATGTGCATATTTTTCATGGCCGCTGATATTTGAATTGCAGCTTGCTCCCATGCAGAACATGAAACACTTCAAACTGCATAATGCTGACTAAATTATAAAGTCTCCAGTGGCCTGAGGTAGCAATAGCCATAATAATGAGTGTGCTTAAGTGGTTTGTGCAGCTTTCCCGCCCCAAACCCCTGAGCTTTAACACCCTGACTTATCAGGATGGTGTCTTTTCTCCCCCATCCACCGTTACTGACCACTTTGTATTAGGGAAAATACAGAGGCTTGTTTTTAAAAGCACCTGTGGGAAGGGCAATTGGGAAGGGCTGGCCATGTTGGATTGCGCTGAGACGGACTGGAGTAGCCCTTTGGCTCGGGTGGCTTGTCCTTCTTTAAACACAGAGCACGGGATTTGTGCACACGAAGCTCATCTCTGCTGGGTGACACTATGCACCTTCGAATGTGAGCACACAGACCCTAAGTGTTTTCCTACTTGGAGATGGTTTGAATTATTCAATTTTAAGTAAGTTAAAAACTAATGAAAAGGGAACACAGTTTTAAAAGAAGCAAAGGTGTTTAAGATTTGGTAATAGTAATATTTATTTGCAAATAATGATGATGACCATTCTGTGCCATCTTTTTGTTAAGTGGCAGATAGAATTATATTTTATGGATTGTATTTATCATTTGTCTGTGATAAGAACATTCAGGTTTCATATTTCTGCTCTCCTGCACTGTGCAAGGTGACATCACGGTAACATGTAATCCAGTGTGGTCTGCTCTTACCTCTTCTACAAGGTCCAGCACTGCTTTCAGCATGCCATCTGACAGCAACAAGCAAGAGTCATCCATGATGTGCCAAGCTGTGGAGAAATGGCTGTCCCGCAGACTCTGCGATGCATTCGCTAGGCTAGCACCACGGAGCACCACGGAGCACCACAGAGCACCACGGAGCACCACCCACGGAGCACCACGGATAGAGGGTCAGGCAGAGAGGACCTAGCCTGCCAGAGGAACGACACCACCTCGTGAAGAGTAGATGGAGCACTAAGCTGGAAGGCTGTGGCGGCGACCTGACAGTCCAGAATGTGCGTGTGCATGCATGAGTGTTCCTTGCTGACTGTCTGGTGTAGGTTTGTGCATGCATGCTTGTGGACAGATGTGCATGCCTGTTTATATGTAAATCATGTGTATGAATGCTCACACTGCGTCATGTGTGCTGTGCATGTGAGAGCATGCTCACACTATATATGTGCTTGCATGTATAATCTATGTGGATGAAAGCTCATGATTTTGTGTTTGTGTACTTTGTGTATATCTTGTGTTTGTATGCTTATATGTGTACATGAGTATGTATGCATGTTCAGGCTTTATTGTGCATGTGTTGTGTGCATATATGCTCAAGATGTACATGTGTACTGTTGTTCTTGTGAGCTCATACTGTGTGTGCTATGTGTATGCATTTTGGTATCATGTCTGTGGATGCAGTCTCACACTCTGTATATGCATACACAAGTATCATGTGTGGATGAATGCTAGTGCTCTATGTGTGCACGTGTGTGTGCCAGGTGAACCATGTGTATGCATATATGCTCCTGCCTGTGTGTGCATGTATGTATCATGTATGTGCATGTATATATTATATGTGCATATGTGCTCTTTCTTGTTTTATGTGTGCATATGTGTATCATGTGCACATATGCTCACGTATGCATGACAACGTATGCGGAAGCAGCAGAGCTCCAGCTCCTCAGCCTGTAGATGCCCCCATTGACCAGACAGGTGAGGAGGGAATGTGTGGGGATGCAAGGAGAATTACACAAGTTATTTTGATAAGTCTCAAGATTAAGGTATGCCATTGTCAAAAGAGGAAGGAGAGCAGAGCCGATGGGCTTTAAGATGGGCTTTGGGAGTGAGGAGGGTTGAAGAGTCCCTTCAGCCTTGGTAGCCACTGTGTCTTCCATCTACCCTAGGTTACCCTAGAAAAAGGAATAGGGATCAGTAGGCTAGTGACACACCTCCCTAGCTTTCAACTGCAAACCCAGGCTGGTCGTAAAGTCTCTGCCATTCCTCCTGTTGATGGATACCAAGACCTCCAGTCTATGAGAGGGTTTCCAGACTCAGACAACTTTTGGATGAACAACTTACATGCAAAGGCAGCTCTCACTCATGAGGCTGAGTCCTTGCTTGATTTTTCACCCAGCGACCCCCAGGCTCCTATGGTAAGAGCAAGGGTGTGCTTCTCAGCCTGTGAGAAGTTTTCATTCACTTGGGCATATGTGCACCAGGAGTTCAGATGTTTCTTCTTTCTCTCAAGTCATGGTCAAAAGGAGGAGAGTGGGCTTCTCCCTGCTGGAAGAGCTGCCTTGACCTGCTTCCTGGGGACAGGTAATAAGGTAATAGAAGTTTGTTGATAATGAATGGAAAGCTTAGAAACTTGAACTAAAAGAAACCATTAACCTTTGCAAGGAAATTGCACAATAAACGCTAGCAGGCCCTCACTTAGCACCCTGATTCTTCCTCATCCCTGAATCCCTTCATCTTCCTATTCTATTGTCCTTCTTTTCTATTCTCCTCAAACCTCAGGGAGTCTATAACTGTTTTTCCTGAAGTAGGAAAACCATGAATGATTTCATAGACTCAAAAGCCTCTAAAGGGGAAGAGACTGTCTCCAGGCTGCCTGTACCTGCTGCCTGCTGCTGCCCTGAGTTATGCAAGGCCAGACCCTCAGCAGAGCAGCCACAGCTGGAGTATCCAATCTCATGAACATAGAATTGTTGGGGCAATGAGTTTACATTTAAAAGAAGATTGACATATACTCTTCCATGTATGGTGTGGTTCCTTGACTAAACAGAACGCTATATTCCTCCCACCACCATCAGTTCCCTTAAATACCAGACCTCGCATTCTGGCCCTGTAAAGATGCTGTCCTTTTATTTTATTTGCATTTATTTATTTTTAGAAGATTTATCTTTTTATTGCTTGTAATAATATGTAGGGGTGTGTGTGTGTGTGTGTGTGTGTGTGTGTGTGTGTGCGTGTGAGTGGGCATGTGCGCACATGGTTGCCTGTGGAGGACAGCGAGAGCTGTTTGATGCCCTGGAGCTGCAGTTACAGACTCGTGTGCGCCACCTGACGTGGATGCTGGGAACTTCACTCCGGTCCTCCGGGAGAGCAGCGAATGCTTGCTCCCAGTGATGGAGCCATCTCTCCAGAGCCTGCATTTGTCTATGAAGAGCAATTTAGCTAACGTCCTGGCAATGCCTTCTTATCAATATGCTACTCATATTGTTTAATAAGTTTTGCACTGTGTTGGTTCTCTCTTATTGATTTATAGAAACGCCCCGTGTGCTAATGAGCTATGGGTGTCCCCATCTGGGATCAGGTGTCTGACTTCGTAGGTTAGGACTCTGAAAGACACTTTGCTTAATAAACTCATCAGTTTTGGTTGAAGCTTCACTTCAACTTTTAAAAATTCCTTTCTTGTGGTGCATCAACATCAAAAGCGGTAACTGGGTAAAGTGTAGTCACAGAATACTTGAAAACAGATATACATCTCCATATATATGCAAATTGTATATACTCATGTTTGCTCAGATAAGATGTTTCTCATATTGTCTTTGTAATGAGAAACATCTCACATGTTTAGGCTTGCTTGCTATTTATTTATTTATTTATTTATTTATTTATTTATTTATTTATTTATTTATATTTCTTTATGTTCATGAAATAGATTTATTGGCGAGGAGGATACACAGAATGGCTGTACCGAGCAGGGATGGACAGAGCAGCAGGTCAGGCCATCATGACGGGCTTTATAGGGGATTTGGAGCACACACTTAGGGAAAACAAAGCCCTGCTGGAAACAGGTCACACTGGCTGTTAGTGATGGAGAGGCGCTGACATCGAGTCACCGGAGGTAGGCTGGGGGGGAGTGGGGGAGCTCTGAGAAATCTGGTTCCAGAATGTGGGCAGTACTTAGGATGATCTACATCCCTCCCTTTTGTGTTTTTTTTTTTTTGTTTTGTTTTGTTTTTTGTTTTTTTGTAGCAGGTAAGGAAATAGGAAGGTTTGAGTGGTGAGCTAAGGGTGACGGTGGTGCCATGCCTTTTAGACTGCTTCCTGATGGCTAGTGGAAGGGCAGTCCAGCTCTGATCATTCATATAATGCTTATGAGTATTTATGTTTTTCATAATATTATCATATTTCTACGTGGACTTTCAAAGATGATGCAACAATGTATTTTCATTTTTCCAGGATATTTTTCTGGGATACAGTAATTGTCTTTACATATAAATTGTAGAAACACAGATGCCTATGCCTTGATTTGGTGGAAAAAATAGGAGGAGGTAATTTTCACAAATGCACATTAATTTTCTAATTTCAAGGCCACCTATAAAAATTATACTTCCTTGTAGTCACATTTTTATTCTTATCTCTATAACTTTTATGTAGGTCTTAAGCATGTATCTTTTCCTGTACACATGAGTATGTCCTTACCGTCATAAGTTGAGTTTTATTATGGTGAATTGCTTTGTTGTGTGCACATAGAAAACATATTCATTTTGCATGTGGGTCTTAGGTGGCTGTCTTCCTTGCTCTTGACATCTACAAGGATCCCCACTATGGTAACGCCAGAGAAATGGTATTTCAAGCTTTTCTTCTAGTATTAGAAAGCCAGAGTTAAATTAACTTTGCTCAGGTTAATTGGTGACGCTTCCCCGTGCGTGCCTGGTGCTCAGTTCGCTGATCTATGTACTTGCCCTCCCTTTCCTTTATTTAATTTATTCACATACATTTGTTGTTGGCCAAAGTTGTCTTCTGTGATGACTACTCTGCTTTGTTAGTTAGTGAGGAGAATTTATAATTTCCTGGGGAATCTCCCAGGTTTTAACGTTTAAGCAAACAGAATATTTTTCATTTGCATCTCTAGCTTACACATCATCACTTTGTAAATGTGTGAAATCATGATTTAATCTCACCTAATCCCTTCAAAGCGTTGGCTGATTTATAATGACTTTATTATCATTGGCCAGGCTCCACATTTTGTGAATTTTACTGGTTCGTGACCCTGAGTTTTGTTTTGTTTTGTTTTTTGCTGGACTTGGTGTAAAGTGGGCACTGCAGCAAGAGCTTACAGCACTACTGTGCTTCCTGCTGAGAAAAGCCACTTGTGGGTGAGTGAGTGGAAGCTCAGCATTCCTAGGGGTCCTCTGAAACCACATGAGGGAGTAGGAAGACGGCATTACCTCAGCTTCCCCCACCACCCTTACATTATTTTCATTTCTAATAACTATCTCTCTCTGTGTGTAAGCTTTTACACCTTTATATATGCTGTCTATTGAGAATTTTCAGGGCTACATCAGAATTCTCAACTGCTCCATTTCTGCAGCCTTTGTTTATAATGTGCTTCACAATTTCACCTGTGACTAAGATGTCACAAAGGCTTCCTACCCCTTGACTGTTTATTAATGATCAGGTCATCAAAATCAATACTTCCTGTTTCCAGCCTGAAACTTTCCTTAATGCACTAGCGTATTTTTAACTGTAACTTTTCTTCCCCAGAGTTTTAGTCCTGTTCCTGGAAGACACATTTTAGTTCAGCTCTGTCTCCAGCTCCCAGCTTTACTCTTTACCTATTTATGAATCCAAAACATCGAATTTGACTAGATGCTACATCATTTCGTGAAAGAATTTTCACAGAGTATTTAATTTTCAGCTCTACTCTTGCTAGCTTATAAATAAAAGGGGCTTTCGTACATCATTTATTATGTCATAAAACTTGATGCAAATCATGTTTTCTAAAATTCTGTCATGTTCATTCAGTCATCAAAGATGGCTTGGAGATATAAATTTTATGTACTTTGTGGGTTGTTTTTCTTTCTTTGAGCTAGAGAAGATCAGAAAGTCTTTTCCATGTGCAAGCAAGTGACATTTGCTGCTCTTCCTTCTGTGCAATTAGTCTGAGGCCGGGATAGCCTGAAATGTGTTAGAAAAAATTAAATTTTCACAGGTGCAGAATATATAAATTGGAGGAATCTAAGTTCACTAAAAATGAACTTTTATATTTTTAAGAACACTGAGTGGGCCCACCTGTCTTCACATTAGCCAGAAAGGTATCTCACCTCTCTATACATCCAACACTTGCTACTTAGTGGAGAGAAACAGCATGTCATCCTGACTCTCAGCTGAACAAAGAGACTGATCTGGCTGATGATGGCGTGTGACCTGATATTTTGATTTCTTTAAAATAAAAAGTATTTTTAATAAACCTTACACTATAATTTCTAGAACTATATGAATTCAACCCAGATGACAGTCAATGGACACATAGATTTAAAACATGGCTTAAATATATGTACACTAGGTATTATTCAGCCACTAAAAATAAAAACACTATTTTCATCAAACAGTCGGAACTAGAGGACATTACTTTAAGAGAAATCAATCAGACACAGAAATACAAGTTCCATGAACTCTGTCATGTGGATGTCAAAATAGCTAGTGATAAATAAATAGATATGTGAGCTTCCCTGATTGGATAAGTATGTATTACACATATATTGAGATACCCCACTGTATTCCATGAATAGATAAAATCATCAAAGGTTAATAAAAGTTTTTACATGTTTAATATTATAGAATTGGCAACTAAGCTGATTTGATAATTACATGTAACATGTAAGAGTTAACATTATACTTCACCCTGAAATTTTGTTGAATTAAAATAATGAGCAATAAAAAGAATCCCTTATGTGATGGGTGCATAAGCTTTCAAGTTTTCTTAGGCTTGTACATAGGCATGCATAAGACTGTTACATTATTAAAGCAACATTAAAGCTAAATAAATATTATTGTGGCTTCTGTTTTTAATCCTGCATAAGAGAGATCATTCTAGCATGTAATCCACTGTTGGTTCAAAGAATCTATATGGTAGCTAAACTTTTCTATTTTCCCTTCTCCCTGTCTAGACCCTGACTGACAGCCTTTACCCTGCCCAAAGTAGAGTGACTCAGAGAAACATTTGGGTTGCTGATAGAACAAGTAGCCTTTGAGCTGGCTATTCAGTTTGAAGTTGTCATAATAGATGGAGTGTCTCTTGTAGTCATCAGATAACTCTTAAATTTTCACAGAGGGTAAAATAATGGCAGCCTTATCTGTATGGCGTGTAGTCTACTGGATAATTTCATATTATTTAGGGTCATGTTCTTGGTGAACATAACAAGCCACCACTGTGTGGGAGTGAGAACATTTTCTCATGTGAATTTCCCTGTGCTTTTTAGGAGTAGCTTTAAGGCCAAGCATTTGCATGACTCTTGGAAATGAATTTGTTCTGTGTGTGGTCACAGCTGGGCTGGAGTGTGTGCAGCAGTGCCATTTTCAGGGAATAATCCTGCTGTCATCAAGATAGCTGAGTATCCTCAATTGGAGATTGCCATCTGACCTTGAACAGTGTGGTTCCACATGTCAATACATACAATAAATATCAGCAGAGCTTTCCCAGGGGATTCATGTTTGAGATTCAAAATCTTTCACCCTCCTCATGTGTCTCGCTGGATCCCGAAAGTCAGGTGATGGCCACACCCTTATGAAGGTGCTGGTACACACCTGTCACGTGGAAAAAAGATAGTTTACATTTCACACGTGAGTATTAATACAGTCACGATGACCGTGGCTCCCAGTGTAGAGCTGAACATCAACCAAAGGGAACAGGGAGATACCGCATGAGTGGTAGGGCATCAATACCACCTTCAGGCAGAGCTACCACTGAAAAAGTCCTTTGTCGGAGCTACTGGAAGTGATTTTCAGATTTTGTAAAGAAACATAGAAGGTTTTATGAAATGACTATTTAATAAATGGTAAAGGGATCAAGAGGAAAACTAAGAGATACACTCAACCGTCTGACTCAGGATAAGGATGCTAATAAGAGAATAGAGTGTTGGGGTAAAGAAATAATCTAGTGGGGTCAAATTCATGCTTGTTCCTCATTACCCCTAGATCACACTGTCCTCCAGGGCACCAGCTTGCATCATCTTATACTTTATAAACTGAGCAAGATAAACAATGTGCTAGGGCTTTATAGGCTTGTTGTGACAGCTAATTTCATATGGCCTGACATAGCAGCTGAGCATGTGTATGGCTGTTCATTCATTTCCACCCGACTCCAGACACTGTAAATTGAGGACCCCTGGAAATTCACGTTGTACTAGCTGACAAACATCCCTGCCACCCACAAGAATGAAAAGTTGTAAGTCACTGAGCTTCAATGGAGAAAGTTAGAGAGAACTTGGGGTCATGTATCTTCTTAATGACACCGTGGCAGGAATCTTGCACGAGTTTACTATGACAGTCTACCAGAGGACGCAAAGGACGCCTAATGAATCAACCTTAGCCCTGATGGAGCTTACATGAGAACTGACAGATGAGAGCCTGTCAAGCTGCAGCCCTCCACACAGCCACCCACTGTGACTGAAACCTCATCTTTGATTTCTCCTTACCTTGATCCCTTTCATATATTACACTCTCGTGGCATGCAGTCGTTCGTAAAAGTGCCACAGGACACCTAGTCTGAACAAATCTCCTTCTATGGAAGCTGACCATTCAAAATACAAAGTCCTTTTAAGCAATGTTTCCTCTCCAAGAGGTGTTCGTAAATAAGTTGACGCTTATTCACAGAATTGCATTTGTAAGATTTTAACTGGGGCTGTAGGCAGATTAAAATGTAAACCTGAAGACAAAAATACCAGTTTTAAATATCATTTGTTAAAGGGAATGTTAAATTAGCCCATAGTTTGTTCATCAGAATATTAGCAACTACTTAAAAATATTTAAATTTCTCACTCATCATGGGATGACCTTTGGTTTTCTTTGGTTATATTCTGAATATCCTTAAAAAATGAAAGATTTTAGGTGAATTAATTACACAGAAGCAATCACACTGTGCGCCTGTAGTCACATATGCTTCTTTTAAATTTGAATATAAAACTTGAAATATTTATATCATGCTGAAGAGTGTAAGAACATGTAAGCCTTTTAGATTTTTCCCACCAACCCGTTTCAGGGTCTCTTACAAAGTTTTGCATCTTTTTGGAATGAATACAGAGTCCAGAGAGATTAATCCACAAATTGTCACTTTGAAACCAACTTCTGTATAAGGTCACATACACTGAAGTAGTTTGTTCATTTGGGGATCAAAGTTTCTAATTACACTGGGAATATATATGGTAGAAATACTACTAATACCAGAAAGAATATTTTGAAAGTTTATCTTAGATAAAACTACTTTTCTTGAACCATTCATTTTTTATGATTTCTGTGATTATCATAATTTTAATATCTATTAGTTAATCTGAGCAATTTTATAACTAAGTAAAAATAATTTGGAGGGAAAGGCTACATGCATGGCCAAGAATGCCAATCACTATATAAAACATTCTCACATCCATCCTCCAGGAATTCTTCTTTTATTTCATCTCTGGCAATGTTTCATAAACACACAACCTAGATGACCCTTCATCAAAGAACCTCCAAAAACATCACTGTTTCATTCCTATCCGGTGAGTTGGTTTGAACATCCTCAGAGACTATCAGTAGCTGTGGCCTTGGCCACAGAGGATGGCAGCAGCTGCTTCTTAGCCTTGTCTGTTTCCAGGAAGGAACTTATCCTTGTCTGCTTCCAGAAAGGAGGATGAATTTGCAAAGCAGTTACAAGGGGGAGAGTAAAGCTTGTTGGGTTCATTCATTCCTTTTTGATAAAGAAAAATAGCAGCTTGAATTTAAAAGCTGGTATGAACATGGCTGAATGACGGAATGGCCAATGTGAAAAAAGACATATTTCCCATAAAAATCAACATACACTTTAAAACTAGGGAGATCTAATTGCCTGGAGCTGAAGAAAGTTTTTTATAGGAAAGTTGTTTAAAAATGTAGAAAATATATATGACTATGAAGACATTGAAGAAACAGCACTTAAGAGCTATGACTCACAGGTCACACACCATGACGGTCTTCTTCCTAAGATCATCCCCAAATGAGCTGTGCTGAGTGACATTTCACACTTATTTCCAACACTGAAATGGTTAAATGAATCTAACTGAAATCTCATATGTACTTCGATGGATTTTCCTTTGTACTTTCCTATTTCTTTCCTTATATTCTTGAAGAAATATTTTAATGAGACACAGAGAGGGGACACATGATGGTTATGAATCAATGCAGATGTTGGAACAGTTGGTTTGCGATGCATAGGAAACAAGGGAATATATATTTTTGAGAAAAGTATTAATACATGAAGGTTAAGATTCAGGATAAGGACCAGTTGAAGAGAGAAAGAAAGAAAAGAGAAAGAGAAAGTGAGGGATGGAGGGAAGGACAGGAAGGAAGGAGGATCTACCTGATGACAGTGGTGTTAATGGTGATGATGGTGATGACAGTGGCAGTGATGGTAATTATTATGGTGATGATGATGGGGTGATGGGGATGATGTGGACAGTGGTGATGATGGTATTACTGATATTGATGCTGTTGGTTGTTGTCATGATGATGATTATGATGATTTCAGAGTCAAATGCAGTGGTTTTAAATTAAAAAAATATCACTTGATAATGAGGTAAGATGCAATATTAAAAAGGGAGTTTGTATTTTCCCCAGTGCCTTATAATTACTTAATAATGTATCTCTGGTCACCTATCATAAATTACCTACTATGACCACATAGATCACAAAAAGGCATGTTTGCCTGTCCTACAGGCAAATTCAGTCTATTCATTCATGTAGACACACTTGGATGGGCCCAAATTTTACAGTGTATACTTGGTCTACCTGTTGATTTTATTAAACCAAAAACAAGCAAAAAAAATTTCAATGATTGTAGATGTGTTCTCAAAAAGTCAAAAAATGTAGAATAATCTAAGTTTTTTTCTTATTGTATAAGAAAAATGCGGCATAACATGGGTGATAAAGGTGATTTTTATCCTGTTCTTGATTGCATAATTAAGCTATTTATTGTCTCCCAACTTTGACATGTATTGTGTGCATGAATTAACCAGCTCCTGCAGCTCTTCCAGACCATATGTACATGTCTTATTTTGTCTTAGAAAAATGTTAGTGATTTTTACTTTGAAGTTACCGTGTTTTCTTTTTGATTCTCCTCATCAAGAGCATCAGTTGTTAAACATGGTCTCTTATTCCATGTACTCAGAAAAGTGAGGCAGGAGGATCATGAGTTCACAGCTAGTCTGGGCAACCTAGTCAGATACTGTTCAAAATAGAAAGTAAAGAGAACATAGCTAGGAACATAGCTGAGGAGCAAAGCTCTATTATAATGTGCATGCCCTGGATTTAAACTCTGATGGTTCAAAAGAAAAAAGAAAACAACATAGGAAAGAAAGGAAGGAAAGGAGAGAAGGAGGGGAGAGGACAAAAAGATGGGGGTGGGGAGACAGAGAGGAAAAAAGGGGAAAAACACATTTACTTAATGTTTCACGTACTGGAGAATTCTTTCCATTCCGCTCTTGATTCCTTCAATCCCCCTCTTGATGGTCTGACTTTTCAGATGATATTTTGTTTACATTTTCTCCAAAGCATATATCCTTTCTGGAGTGGATCGTTTAGCTGAGATTTTAGGGATGTTCAATCCCACCATTCTTTGTATCTTTGAGATTTTCATCAGGCAGCTACCAAAAGTTTACAAAAATGTTTCCTTTCTCAGAAAAAGTATATGTATAGGCTTTCTTTTCAGTGACTTATAGTTATTGTTTCTCTACTAATTTCTTCCTTCTACATTCATAACTCTTAAAGGAGATGTTTTTAACAAGGAGCATGGGAACACCTGCCTTAACCCCAAGACACAGCACTTTGGAGGCTGACGCTTGAAGGTTGTTTGCTTGAAGCCAATCTTGTGTACATACTGAGTAGGCCAGCATGGGCTAGAGTTAGAACCATTCTCAAGAAAGAGAGAAAGAAAGAAAGAAAGAAAGAAAGAAAGAAAGAAAGAAAGAAAGAAAGAAAGAGGAAGGAAGGAAGGAAGGAAGGAAGGAAGGAAGGAAGGAAGGAAGG
>NW_026596440.1:2752963-2768769 GCF_907164565.1 Psammomys obesus | reverse complement strand
GGAAGGAAGGAAGGAAGGAAGGAAGGAAGGAAGGAAGGAAGGAAGGATGCAGGGAGGGAGGGAAGGAAAGAAGGAGGAAACAAAGGAGGAAGAAAGGAAGTCTAGAGTCTTTTCTCCTGTTGTCTACAATTGTCTTTATTTTATGTTTTATATGTGTTACTCATATTTAATCAGTTCTGCTAAAGACAAAGTTTAGATAGAATTTTATTGATTAATTTGTTTATTTACATAATATATTAATGAATCTATTTATGTAAACCTCCAATTGCTATATCTCTATTTGTTGGAAAGACAGTTCCTAGTTTTCTTTCCTGTCTCTGTCTAAGCCAGCTGGACATGTCTCTGTGATCCTGTTAATGTGCTTTTCACTCAGATTCCTTTATTTGTCTCCTGTGTTCCACAGTTTTGATGGTTGCTACTATAAAAGAATGCGTTTCTATCGTAGAACCTACTGATTCTTGCCTTTTTCTCTTTCTCAAAAAATTTCATGTATTCTAGGTCATTTGCCTTTTGTCACACAGAAAAAGCTTATCTTTCTGTCTAAAATTAAAGTCCTGAAGAAGAGTTTGATAGATGTTGTGTTAGTCCTGAACACAGAACAGGGTGTGGTGTGGGACATCTCAGCAATGCTAAGTTGTCACATTTCATGTACAAAATTTCAGTTTACTTTTCACTGCTGCTTTTTCATTTTTAACATATAGAGTTCTGAAATCTCTTTTGATTTATACTTCACATTCTTCTGTACTTACTTTCTACATTTATGTTGCAAAGTGAGAGGAGTCACTGGTGAATAACTACTTGGCCTAAGTTACACGGCTGGCGGGAAATGAAAGCCACACTCATCCAGCAAAGCCTGCCACCCCATTTTACTCTGGTTTACTCTGCTGGTCCTGTGACACCCCCCACACACAGAAAGCACTGCACAGCAGCACCCTCTATGCTGGCCCTGTGACTCCCTTATAGAAGGCACCGCCCACCCACACTGCACTATGCTGCTGAGGAAACCACACATGCGCAAACCACAGTCCACTCTGCCCAGCACACACTGACAGAACTTGGGCCTGCGTAGGGTCTCCCTCAAAGCAGCGCAGGCTTCACGCCCACTTTTTTAATTTTTTTATAACATCACCATTTTTATTTTCTCTTGTAGACTCCCCAGACTGTGTGAGAGGACCCCATTCCCCCACACAGACCTTCACTGGTGCGTCATGGGGCTGTGGTGTTTACAAGAGAGGGGTGGCTGCAAGGACATGGGGAGGGAGCGTCTCGTCTCCTTAACTATCTTGTCTGGACTTGGAGACACTGGAGCCAGAGTCTCATAACAGATGTGCTCCAGGCCTACACTTCTTCTGTGTCAAAAGACACACAGGGGAGTCCCTCTTCTGTCCACAGTTATCTCACTCAGCAATGCCTCCTGAAAGCGTTTTTGGCAGGCCATCTTCTGCCACAAGGAAAGATGAATACCCTGCACTGTTTGGGGTCACCCCGTTGCCTGCAGTAGGAATGATGACCCATTAGCCTGAGGCACGTCCTCCCTTCCTGGGAGTTGCAGAAAACAGAACTGTGTAGTGTGCGCATATGCACATAGGTTCTAATTTTGCTCCGTTCACAGGAGCATTCATTTTTATTCAGATTCTCTTATCATTATTAGGCCTCCTTAGTCTTTCCTTATGGACCTGAAACCTGACCCTCACAGTTCTAATTAGTAATATCCAACGGGAAAACCACACGTTCTATCAGTGTCTGCCACAATAACGCTTTCTAGAAGTTGATGTACTCTACAGAGTCACTTTCCATTACACCGAGTGTCTTCATAAACCGATGTGACAGGTTGTGTGAGCACACAATTCATCAACTTCAAACACAGGCTTGGATGGGAGCTGGTAGATCAGCAATGTGCACCACGTTAAAGTGGGTAAGTAGAACGAGATCACATGACTTTGTAAATAGCTAAACACTTGGATATCCCCACCATAAAAAACTGTCTGCAGATCACCTCTTATCTGAGTGAGGAAACTAAACAGAAAATCCATGTGTGCCCTGCAGGAGTCAGGGTCAAGGAAACATTGTGAACAAAAATTAAATTTCCTATGGACTTTAGGGAGAAGGAAAGTGTCTCTCCCGAACTGTCAGTTTAAAGCAGTAGAGAGATTTTCATTATATAGAAGAATGAAAAGCCAAAACACCCTGTGTCTTCTTGAGAGTCTCCAGAAGTCTCTCCTGTGAAGGGAAATGATGTCCAAATGAAGAAGACGGATAATATTCACACTAATGTTCATATTCTGGAACCTGGTTGTTGGCATTTTAGAATGGCAAGTTGCATTTTGGCATTTATTTTGGTACTTGGATCAATATATTAATAAATGAATAATTATAATATTAAGGGATATCTTGATTGGGTATGTTTAATGTGACTTATCTAATGAGGCACTATTAATAATTATATACAGTTTACAGGTAAGAGGCAGCTATAAATGAAAATGATTCTCATGGGTACCTCATTATCACAAGAGATAGCTGCCCATCAGTCTCATACAAAGATTCCTATTACTTACTAAATTGATTTTCAGGTGGCACAAGGGTCATTGTTCTCCTGCATAGAGAGATTCCTCAGAGGTTAAAGGTCACAGGACCACTGAAGAGGTGGAAATTTTGGAACAGTTAGTGATTATCATCTATGACCTTGAATGAGTTCTTTTTTCCTAAAGAAGAGTTCAGTTCTTAGTTAATGAAGGTTTTCTAGTGTGAAAGTTAATATAAAAAAGTTTCAAACCTCAGACATGACAGAGGTGGAAAAACAGGAAAATGAGGCACCTCCATGCACTTCTTGTCCTCAATGATTCACGTGCTCCTTGAAACCCTTGCTCTCTCCCCTAGCTACTTGTTCTGGAACCTGAGGTCAGGGCTTCCAGAGTGATGTGGGTCAAGGGTGCACAGTCTGGGGTCGAACCAGTGTGCATGCCTCGTTGGTCTTGTCTCTGCGCTCTGTGGGGTGTGAGCTGCTTACATCATCTTTGACTTCTAGTACTGTGCCTTATGAATGTCCCCTGCATATTCTTGCACCTATTTTACTCTGATTTCAATGAGTCCTGCACAGTTCCATGCAGGTTGTTTGCTCTTGACCACATCTCCAACACTGCCATTTCTCTTGATGAAAGTGTCCTTTAGGCTGCCTGGTTCTGACCTCATAGTTGAGTTTCCCCTCCCCCACTGCATAGATAGCTATCATGTCAGAGAGCCATTCCTTCTCTGTCATCATGCATCATTCTGCTGCCTCTTCAGTCCTAAGCAAACCTCTTTTCCTTATTCCATGCCCTCCAGGCCATTTGCATGCATTTATGTGTTGCCTGTTGTTTGCTACCACTGGGGATGTAAGCTGCTCTTGATGGGAAAGTGCATGATGGGAAAAACTGCATGATGAAACTAGCATCCCCTTTGGTACTTCACTAGTTAGTCACATTTTAGCTCCTTTTTTTTCAGCCTGATGAAAAGATAGGCAGCTCTTTCTCCATGTTGACATCCCATGGTACTGATCTGTCAAATGACAATGCCCAACTTAAGGCACTGGTGTCAAGACTCCTGAAATAATCCCTTAACTTACTTCTCAGTCTGATACCTCAAAAATTCTCAAACTTTAACCTGAGTGAAATAGTCTGCCTTGTGCATTGTCATTTTTGTACTTCCAGAGATAATTCCTGCCCCTAAAGGGTAATTCACAACTTCTCTTTTTAAGACTTAAAGTTCTAAACATAGATGTGAATCTTCTCAGTTCCAGAAAGAAGAACTGGTCTAACAGCTGCTACCTGGATTGTTGAAGCCACAGTTCTTAAGGGCAAGATGAGCTTCTGGAACAAGACCAACAAGACAATCACTCTTCTGCCCAGGACCCCAAGCTGGTCAAGGAACAAAGACACACTCATTATTGCCTTAGAAAAAGCCAATAGAAGAGCAACAGGAAGGAGAGTGAGGCACTGTCTTGATCAGCACCCAGGAGAACTAAGAACCAAGGGCTCCATAGACACCTGTTTCGTCATTTACATACTCACCGACAGCCCTTGGAGTGTCCCACATGTGCGTGCATGCATGCGTGTGTGCACTCACGTGCGCGCGCGCGTACACACACACACACACACACACACACACGTTTTTAAAGAGAATATCTAGGTACGCCCCTTCAGTCAAAGCCAGGAGAGAGTGAAGATCAAAATTGAGTAAGTAAATCAAAGAGCTAGAAGAACAAAACCATTTCAGAACAGAAGTGCACAACACTATGGCTGAGTATCTAAGGCCAAACAAGGAGAGTGGAAAAACCTATTGAGACATGAGAAAATAAGTATTAAAAGTATAAAAAAGAATTGTGAGCGCAGTGATAATTTGTAGTGGAATCAAGGCAGAGTTGACCTCTTTTCTCTGCCGATGATAAGGTTGAAAGCAGGTGTGCACTGTGGCCTCCACTTACAGAACATCTCAACATCATGTGATGGTGACAGGAGAGAGGGAGGGATGAATGGATCTTACAGGCTGAGGGGGACTGCATGGATCTGGGATTCTGATGCCATTTAAACTAGACTCCACCAAAGAGGGGAAAAATGGTGTCACATTGCCGTCCCTTTTTGGAAGGCAATGCTATGACACAAAAATTATCAAAGATGAACACACAGACACACACAAAAGCTGCCAATAAAACCTCCCCTACTAGTCAAGTAAAACTTCTAATACACCAACAAAATGAATTAATGTATGCTTCAAATATTATTACATGAAAGCAGTAATGTTCATGGATTTAAAAACTCAACAACCTATCTATTAAGTGATGGATCATAGATTGGTGTTAACAAATACAAATCATAGTTGATGTTAATGTGGCACTCGGTGAAGTGTAGTGTCAATTTATGACTAAATATGCTCCTAAAATGAACATAAGAACATTTTCTAAAACACAACTGTGCAATCAGATGAAGAAGCTATTCTTGAATGTTTGAGAGATGTGTTTTCTGTTTCTCTAACCCTACAATCTTCTCTGGCCTCCCAGAACTCCGGAGATGAGGAACAAGGAGGTCACACATTCAAAGACAGCACAGCAGGAATGCTGAACACTGGAGACTCAGGAGACACGCAAGAACCAGCCTCATTTCAAGTAACCAGAGTTCACACAGGTCACCTCCAGAAGGAAAAGACTCAGGAGGCAGAAAAGTGATTTCAATGTGACCCAAAGTGCCCCTGACTCAGCCAGAATCAGATGCTGAGTGACAGAAGCCTAGACATGGCACCTAGCGAACAGAAGGATGCTTCCTCACTTATTGCCCGGGATCCTGACCAGAAGCAACCGCAGCAGGTGATGGTATGCATGGAACTGATGGGCATAAAAGGGAAATAGTAGCAGATGAACACGAACACAGATGGTGCCTCAGGTCCCTCCCTTCCCAGTCATCAGTGAGCTCCATCAAATGTTCCCATTGGTTTAAGGGGGATGACAGAGCAAAAACCAGCAAAGGAAAATTGCTGACACTGGAGTATCAGCACACATGCTTAGAACTTGATGTGTATTGGAAACTATCAAAAGTGTTTTACACAGAAAAATTTATCCTCAACAGCAAGACTATGCATGCCACACCTCCTTCACAGGTTCCTACCCACTACCTTAGCACACTCATTGTAATTCTGCTGGCCCAGTTGTCCCCTGGGGTCTGTTCTGTGCATATATCTGACCTCTGCTTCTGTCCAAAAACAAATCCCTGCTGTCATGTCTCAAGTTTGTAGCCCCTCTTGTGTCTGTGTACGTGGAAGGCATGTGGGCCCTGGGATTGCACAGTCCACATCAGCCAATAATAAAGTGAGGCTTACCATCTCAGCGGTGAAAGTCATCAGGTGAGGGTCACCGCCATCCTGAGGACCATAGACTGGTTGTATGTTGATTTACAGGACTAAATATCTAGAGCAGGGACTGTTTTCCACCCTGATATTTTGTCAAATCAGTTTGAGATTATATCTTCTTTTTAAATACCAGCCTATTATTCACATCAAACAAATATGTATGGTTCAACAACTCTGAAATATGAAAGCCCACTTTCTTTGGTGCTCAAGGAACTGCTGGGCATGACATCATGATGAGATGTTTTATACACAATACATCATTATTCCTTAAAAGGACTTTCACTGGCCCCCCTTATTTGCAATCATACAATGGTGTTCCAATTTTATGCAATAGTTTGAAGAAAATTTCACTTTAGGAATATAAAGATATTAACCATTCCAAATATAATTCAGGATATGAATGATTTGATAAATACAAAAGAATGATGTCCCTGGGGCCACTTCTGCTTCTTCTAGAAGCTGTCAGGTGTTTTAAAGGTCATCAGTCTAGTTACAGACAGTTTCAGGTAAGGCTATGTGTTTTCTTTTCTTTTTGGTTTTAAATGTGTGAAGCTTTTTTAACCCTAATTAATTAATTATTAATTAACTTTACATTCCGGTTGAAACCTCCCCTTCCCCCTCTTCTCCACATCTACCCTTCTACCTTCTCCTCCCTTCTCCTTATTTCCCTGTTCCTTTCTTCTCAGAGAAGCGGAGTCCTCCCATCGATATTAGCCCACCTTGGCATTCAGGTAGGAGTGGGTGCATCTTCTGTTGAGGCTAGACAAGGCTGCCCAGTTAGGGGAAAGGGATCCAAAGGCTGACAACAGAGACAGAGGCAGCCCCAGCTCCTGCCTTTAGAGGTCCCACATGAGAACCAAGGTCTACATCTAGTACTTATGTGTTAGGGGCCTGGATCCATCCCATGCGTGCTCTCTGGTTGGAGGTCCAGCCTCTGAGCCCCTGTGGGTCCAGGTTAGTTGATTTTGTAGGATATTTTGTGGTGTGCTAGAGCTCTCTGGCTCATTCAGTCCTTCCTCCCCTTCTTTCATAAGATTCCCCATGCTCAGTTTAGTGTTTGGCTGTGGGTCTTTGCGTCTGTTTTCATCAGCTTCTGAGTGAAGCCTCTCAGAGGACAGTTATACTAGTCTTCTGTCTGTGACTGGTCAGCTTGTTACAAAAAAAAAAAAAGAAAACAAAAACAAAACAAACAAACAAAAAACAAATAAACCCAAAATATATTATCTACCCTTAAGTTAAGTCTTTGATTAGATAGTCATGATTTTAAGGACCTCGAACCCATAAAACAAATCCTGAAACTGTGACCTCTGAGATAGGGGCATCTTGTTTGGAGCAATTCAGAAACCCGGGTTTTCTCATTTGTAGATAAGCCAACTGGAACATTTACAGGGTATGCACACCTTCATACTTCTCTAGTTTTCTAGCCATGCACAGTGCTCTGCTGTGAGAAAGGTAACACTGAAGCAGGGCATGGTACGGGGAGGTGCACACCCTTAGTCCCAGTACCAGAGAGGCAGAGGCAGGCAGATTGCTGTGAGTTCAAAGCCAGCCCAGTCTACAAATCCACTCCATGACAGTCAGGGCTACACAGAGAAATTCCTTCCTGAAAAAAAAAATCACATTGAGATGTAAACATCTGAACTCTCTCAAAGAATTAAATCATTCAAAATTTATTCCAGTCACCATAATATTCCTTGTGTGGATGGGTAGCAGCCTGACTTAAAAACTTTAGCCAACAAACATGATAAACACTACATCTATTACTTCCTAAAAATATCCAGGTGGCTTCTGCCTGGAGAGGTATTGATTATCAGGAAAGAGAACACTGGATGGGTAGGTGAGGGTTGGCCAACTCATACTGTACTTTCAAGGTATGCATGTGAGAGTGTGTATGTGTGTGTGTGTGTGTGTGTGTGTGTTAGCAAAAGCATTTCACATCCATCCATTTGTTTGTTAGTAAAACACTGTAGAAGTTTTCACTAAATAGACATGGTATCAAAAACAAGCACTTGTTCTTGTCCTAACTTAAAACTAATCATAAAACCTCCCAAAGTTTAGCTCAGAGTGCCCTCTCCTGGTTACACACACACAAAAAAAACCTTACTCGATAGCCTGCTGTGCATCAAGGGGTTGCACTTGTTTCCCAATATTTTTATTTTTAAAATTTATTGTAGTTTATTAATTGTCACCTTTATTTTTTATACTCCAATGATACAGTGTGCTAATTCGGTGAATGTATTCAATACATAATTACTACAGAAGAGTATTTCTGTCTCCAAACATTTTTCCTAAAATTCTTTTCATGAGCTCATAATTGTAATCGCAATGAACATATTACAGAATGTCTAATAACTTCAACTGTATAATAATGTATAGCTGCTATATACAAGCTTCTCTGGAAGGTATTAGTTGCCAATAAGAACTCTCTCTGAAAAGTTGGCAAATTAGAGGAGAGACAGAGGAAAGAAGTCAGAGATTGGCTTTTCAATCAAGATACACTCAAGCTTGTTTCTCTGGCTCTTGACTCATACCGTCCCGTCCATTTTAGGACACTGTTGGATACTATAATGGATATAAAGATGTGGCCGGCATTCTGCCCAACCTTCACACCAGAAGTCCTATCTCTCATTACTGCAGGATGTGACCTCCTTTGAAGTTGGATTGGTGTAGACATTAGCTGAGATGAAGTCAGGCTGGCATGGGTGGCCCTAATCCAATAAGTCAGGAGACCTTAGAGAAAAGGAGGATTTGGACAGAGACACCCAGGAGAATCACAGGTAAAGGAGGAGTCGGGATGATGAAGATGTGCCTGCTCTGTGGTACATCAGTGATGGCAACTACACTCCAGCAGCCAGAGAGCAGCCTGACACCAAGTGTCCTTTATAACCTCATGAGAAGCAAACCAGCCCTGACAGCCTTGCTGGATGGAGGACTTCCATCCTATAGCACAACGTGGCCATGCTTCTGTGCTGATTACCGATAAATGTGTGGTGCATCGCTATGGCAACCCTGAAGGATGGGTCCAAACCAAGGTCAGAAGCCCAGTTTCTAGACTGTTGATATTGCAACGCCCAGGATCATAGTTCCATTATACCCATGCTAGACCACCAGCCTTGCAGGGCCAGTGCAGATGCCCCCACATTCCTGAAGTTTGCAGCACTGTGGCTACTTACCATGCGGGAAAAACAGTTGCTCAAAGGCATAGCAGCCAGGTCTTCCGGAGTTCAAACCTGGGTCTCTTACACTAATTTTAGCCTGGCTCTTTATGCTTGAGGTTGTTGTCTCACAGCTCATGGCAAGTGTTTGTTTGTGTGTGTGTGTGTGTGTGTGTGTGTGTGTGTGTGTGTGTGTGTCTGTGTGAGTATGTGACTGTGTTTATGTGTATGTACAGCTCAGGTAGGGTATTAATTTCTAGGAAACCCTTCAGACAGGGCTGGGCACCAGGGAATTCTGACTGAGCTTTAGGGAGTTGCAGTGAATGGCAACATGGTTGCCATCATGGTTCACAGTCTCCCAGCTCTTGTCTGTGTGGGACAATCATGGCTTTCAGTATCCTTCATATGCTTCCCAAGTCCTACTCTGCAGTGAAACATCTCAAACTCAGTATGAGCAAGACACATTTATTGCTCCCCTGGGCTCGACAAAGGGTCATCTATCTACCCAAAGCAAGAAGTCAAACAGTAGGGCACTACTTCCTTCCACCTTCCCCTGCTCATCTGCCTGTTGCCTAGGAACAACTTATCACTGGGTCCCTAGCATTTATGTTCTCCCTCCTGAGCTGGTTCTGCAGCCTGGTCCAGCCTGGTCACTTCTCTAGCTAGTGTCATGTTCTGTGCCATCTTACAGCCCTCAGTGACTATTGTCAACTCACCTACAGCCCTTTCCCCACGGGCCACACTTCCTCCATTGGGAGCTTTTGGACTTTCTCCCGTGGATTCTGTGATCTTTCTCACTTTAGCACCTTTTCAGTTTCCATGTCCTCTACCAAAAATGGAGAACCTGCTTACGCCACTTTGATCAGCCAAGTTGGCCACCAGGTTAGATTCAACAATTGTGCCATTCAAGACAAGATTGAAGCTGGGCCAGATGGTAAGTGAGTAGTGAGTAGTGAGGCTGAGGCAGGAAAATCACAAATCCAAGACCCGTTTGGGCAACAAAGTCAGTTCACGGCTAGCCTGGGCAACTGAGTAAGACCACGTACAAATTAATAGTAGAAAGAGGACTGGCAATGTAGCTCAGTGACAGAATACCAGTTTCTGCAAGGTCCTATATTTCATTACTCTGCCAAAAATAGAGAGTGTTCATGTTAGCTGTTACTGAGAGCCTTACTATCTAGATTATTTGATAAGGATTCTCTCCCCACCTCCAGTCCTAACTATGAATCATATGAGACCAACACACTTGTGTCTAAATGGTAGCTCCAATCTTTACTTGTTGTCTGACCTCCTGTGGATTTCTTTGTTATTATCTGCTAGATGATTCTATTTAGCTAAGGGGTCAGAGAGGAATATTTCCGTGGAAAGGCACTCTGATTGCTACAGTAAAACACCTCAGGCTGATAATTTTCTGATAATGAAAAACAGACTGTATCTCTCACAGCTCTCTGGTGGCCAAGTACAAAATCCAGGTGTCATAGATTTGGGGTTCTGTTACCAGTGGACTCTGGCTCACACACGGAGCCTCGTGCTGTGTCCCTGTGTGAGGCAGTTCTCTGGGTATCTTTTATAAAGGCGCCAACTTCATTCATGAGACCTCAACCATTGCAACCTCGTCACCTCCCAAAATTCCACCTCCCAGTATTTCTAATTAGGAGCTCAAGTGTCACCACATAAAACTTTGTAGACACAAACACTCAGACCATAGCCATGGCGTGGAATATGCCTGGTGCCATGACCTGACCAAACAAGGCTCTAGTTGTCAGATATTACTGTTCCCAGAGCAGTGATTTTCTTTTTTCTCTTAGGTTGGGTGGTGTGCTGGTTAGTTTTAGACCGTGATCTTCTGGGAAGAGTGAACATCAGCTGAGAAAAAAAAAAAAGTCTCTATCAGACTGGCTTGAAGGCAAAGCTATGGGGCATTTACTTACTTACTTACTTACTTACTTACTTACTTACTTACTTACTTACTTACTTACTTACTTTATTTATTTATTTATTTATTTATTTGGTTGATTGGTTGGTTGGTTGGTTAATGATTGATATGGGAGAGTTCAGAACCAGGCAGGCCCATGACTTGACTCCGGGGTTATTCACAAACATCTGGACTGACACAGAGCTAGCAAGAAGACATCTGTGCCCCAGCCAGCCAAGCGTCATGGGTGTTCCTGGGAGGGTAAAACCTCGAAAGGTGAAGTAGCTGAGTTCTAACTGAGCCCCCCCAGGCCTAAAGGTGCACCGTCCCTCCCCTGAGCCTGGAGGGAGTGCTCTGGAGCCAGATTAGCCAGCTGCCCTTTCATGTGATGTGTTAACCAATCTCACGAAGCCTGCAAATACATCCAAATAAAGGAACATGCTCCCTCCTTTCTTTGTTTCATTTAGTTCAATACAAACTAAAATAAGATAGAAGGCCAGGGAGTTATAGTTCCTGCTGCACAAGCCCCTGACCTCTTGAAATTAGTCACAGGAGCCCAGGATGGACAGAAAGAACTGGCTGTCTAAAATGTCTCTCTCACTGCCACATGGGAGCCCACAGTACAATAATAAGAAATGAGTAAGTTAACTGGAATTAGCTATAGGGCTAGGAGGATGGTTCTGCCAGCCAAGTGACAAGCATGAGGACCTGGGTTCAGATTCTCTGTACACAGCCAAAGAGCTGAGTGCAGTGGTATGTGCCTCTAACTGGGATGGTGTGTGTCTGTAAGAGCGTATCATGGGCTGTAACCAGGGTTCTTTGTGCCTGTGACTGGGCCATGTGTGCCAGTAACCAGGGTAGTGTGTGTGCATAACCCTAGCACGGCAGCAAAGATAAAGTCAAGAGAATCAAGGAAAGTCACCCACAGACCTCTGGCTCCCACACACAGAGGCACCCACATGCACACACACATATACACTACACATACATTATGCACACACACAAATAATAAATGTATTTTAACTGCATGCTATAATTAAAGGAGGAAAAATAAAACGAGCGAAACCTGTCTAACACATAGACTGTCAGTCAGTGGCTGCCCGCATTCCTTCTTGTACTTGGCTCTGTCCTAACAGAGTGATGTGACTCTGCTTTTTAAGCTGTATCTATTTAAATATAAGTGTTATTCGTAAGTGTTGTAAACAAGAAGATATTTAAAGCATACTTAAAACTCCCCCACCCCCAGCTATGAGTAGTGCCATTCAGGGCCAGTCCTCTACTTACCACCAGAGGGCACTGCTGAGCTAGGAAAGACTTTTTCCATTCACCGGACAAAAATTAGCGCAAGTATGTTGGGCGTCCCTGTGCCAGATGTCACTATCCCGATAACCAAGAAGAAAGCAGAACGGAGGGAGAGAAGTCGATATGGGAAGCAGCAGGGATGAGGCTGACTTCTATTCATTGAAAACTGTTTCCTCTTCAATGTACTTTGATCATGGTTTCCTGACTGAACACGGTCCAAGAATTAAATTGTCAGAGCAGAAGTCTGGTGACCTCGGTTTCCTCAGAAAGTACGGAACTGTTCTTGGAACGTGCTTTGGGCCTCTCCCCGGTGTAGCGGACAGGAGCGAGCTTGCTTTAGCCTGTTCATTGCAGGCGCCATTGTTATTTGCATGTGTCTATGGAAAGACATATCTTTGCCATAAGTGGCTGCCCACCCTGTGTGGCTTGTCCTTGTGATTAAACACCTTACGCAAGTGACTCCTCTTAACCCTCAGAGGTTAAGATGCCTGATGCTCTGAACAAAGTTGCCTGTTGTGTGAGATTTTAGTCTGCCTCGGTTTTAGGCGCCACTTTCCCAGTTTCACCCCACCAACTAGAGCGGTAAACGGTCTCACATTCCTCGTTTCCTCCCAGATCCTCCATACCTCCCCACCCATCTCAGGCCATCTCCTC
Organism: Psammomys obesus; assembly: GCF_907164565.1. NCBI lineage: Eukaryota > Metazoa > Chordata > Mammalia > Rodentia > Muridae > Psammomys > Psammomys obesus. The sequence continues at coordinate 2,755,869 of NW_026596440.1, read as the reverse complement.
TGTTTCTCTCTCTAAGACCTCCCCTATCAGTGGACTTGGGGAGGGGCATGCGTGAAGTAGGGGGAGGGAGGGTGGGTAGGGAGGGAGGATGAAGGGGCTTATAGGGAATACAAAGTGAATAAAGTGTAATTAATAATTTTAAAAAAACAATAAGACAAATTATCAATGAACAGACCATAATTTAAAGAAAACAAAAGCAATGAAAAAGCGTAAGAAACACAAGCACACACAAATCATAAAAAAACCACAAAACCAGAAACCATAAAATACAAGCAAAAGACTAGTAAGATTATTTTAAAATACCCAAACAAAGCAATATGAGACAAACCTATAAAAACATCACTGAGTTGGCTGTCTATTGCTGGGCATGAGGGCTGCCCTTCAGCGTGGTTTGTATGCCCAGGGAGACTCCATTGGGGAAAAACAATCTGTCCTTTGCAAGCAGTTGTCAGTTAGAGAGAACATCCCAGTTAAAGATGGGTGCGTGTGTCTGCTTGCCCCTTTCGGCACTGGGATCCCATCTGGCTTACACCTGTGCACGCCTCTGCACACTCCCACAGTGTCCATGAGTTCCTACATGCACCCGTTCTGTTGTGTCTGGGAGGCACTGCTTCCTTTGTGTCCTCCAGCCGCTATGACTCTTATCATCCTTCCACTGTCTTCTGCTCAGCTCTCTGAGCTTTGAGAGGAGAGATTTGATAAGAACATCCCGTCGAACACTGAGTTGCAACGTCTCATCTCCTCCTATGAGCAGTGTCCAGTGACTATTAGTTCTCACACATGCAGGATGAAGCTTCTCTGATGAGCGAAGAAGAAGAAGACCTGGATCTATGGGCACAGCAGAATGTTAGGAGTGATTTCATGGCTGTGTTCCCTTATGCATGGCCTACCCAGCCGCAGATTCTCTGCACAGCACAATGTTAGGAGTGATTTCATGGCTGTGTTCCCTTATGCGTGGCCGCAGATTCTCGACCTCCAGGAAAGTGCCAGGCCCTATCTCATGGGTCACACCTTCAGCCAGACAGTGGCTGGCCACTCCCGCCACATTTGGGTGGCTAATGTGTGAGCCTCTCAAGCAGGCCAGCCACTGCTGTAGATCATGGGACTTGCACAGTGGTGGTCTCCTTTCTCCTCTGGCAGCAAGCAGAACAACACTCCCAGAAGCATGAAGTCCAGACAGCAGGCATGAAGTGTCTAGTTAAGCACCAGCTTCACCTCTCCATTTTCAATGAGATATCAAGTATTATTTTCAGCAGCAGGGCCCTACCATCAGTTTGTGGAGAGCAACCGACAGCTCAGTCTAACTTCTAATCAAAAGCAAAGCTCTAATTTGGCGGAGCACTCATGCGTGAGTTAATCCTGTACGGTCCTAACTAACCATAAGTCTCTGGTGTAAAAGATGCATCTCACTGAGGCTCACCTGTGTAAATGGCCTGTAAGAAGAGTTCTCTTTGTAAAAATACTGTGATAGCTACATTCATGGACATCGAAGACCGATGAGGCCACTGTACATTCCTGTGAGATCAAAAGAAACACACATGCAATGGGGACTTTTTTTTTCTCATCCTCTCACATTGAGGACAGGGCAGACTTCCAGACCCAGGTGTGGCACAGCTTGGCTCTTACCTTCTGCTGCTCTTTCCTTTGAATTCAGGCTTCACTGGTGTTGTCCTCTGAACCAACTAGGAGTCTTGCTTTTCCACTAAATCTCATCTCTGAATCACAAGCTTTCCTTCTTTGCACTGCATTGTGAAAGGAGACAGGAACACCACAGCCATGGGGCAGGGACGAGACCTATCATGGAAGAGCACACCAAAGACCGCTGACCTTGGTCAAAGCCACCCACTGCATGCCGACCGTTTATCAGAGAGGCCACCCTGTAACACAGTGGTGCCTGGCTCTCTCCCTGCTTAGGCTGATGCGGTCGGAGTGAAGACCTATTTCATATTGATGGTGGGGAAACTGTCCCACCAGTTACTCTACCTCCTATTTGAACAGAAAGACCCTTCTGGGCCTCCTCCTCAGCACTCACAAGGTCTGTGAGAGCTTGCAGGAGGCACTAACCCACTGATTGGCTCTTTCCTTCTTGTCATAATGAAACCGGAACTTAATTGGCTTATACTCCCAGATTCTTCTCCCATTCCCACCGCTCGACCCAGAGGAATGAGGAAGCTAATCTGGTCAGATGTGGCTGTTTTCTTTCAGTTCTTGCCTCGATTGTTTGTATCTAAGTCAATGTTAGAGAGTCAGGGAGCAACCTACAGCTGGTCTGCCCCCAACAGGGATGCTTTAGGCCTTTTGGGTGCTAGGCACTCAGCATGGGCTTCTCCATGTGAGGGAGGCACCAAGCAGGAAGAGTGTCTATCATTAAGGGGACTGTGGCTCTGGAAGCCATTACCTTGGTCTATCCTGTGAGCTGCCATATGTTTCCATAGCTTCCACGTCATCCATCTTCTTGTGTCCTATCCGTTCCAATTCAGGTCCACACCATATTCCAAGCTTCCTCTTCATCGATGGCCAGAGTCACTCGAGCCTGACACTAGGCCAAGGAAGAGTACTCACAAAAACGAAGCTTTCATAAGTGTCGAGGAATCTGGGAGTCTGAGTCTCTGAAAGGTTTAAGCAAAGGTGAAGAGACCATTCAAGCCTCCTAGGAAGTGCCAGCCCTCTGCAGGCAGGGAGCTAAGCCACCATTACAGAGAGCTCGGAGTTCAACCCTGATGAGCTGCTATGTATAAACTAATTCTATCCTCTTCGTCTAAGTGGGGGTATGAGACTGAGAAAATTACCAGAGTGTTCAAATAGCAGACTGTTCTCACAGTTACTAACAACAAAGACTCGCTTCTGGTGTAGGGACCAGTGTGTGTGTGTGTGTGTGTGTGTGTGTGTGTGTGTGTGTGTGTGTG
>NW_026596440.1:2735764-2752953 GCF_907164565.1 Psammomys obesus | reverse complement strand
GTGTGTGTGTGTGTGTGTGTGTGTGTGTGTGTGTGTGTGTGTGTGTGTGTGAGAGAGAGAGTAGGGGTGGCTCTGAAGTTGCTAAGCTAAGTGACTTTAGACCTGTGATGCAGATCCTCAGCCATTGTGAGGTAGGGGTGGCTCAGAGTGTGCGCTTTACCAAAGCGGATGATGCGGTTAATGACAGCAGGCCAGCATTTCAGCTCTCCCTGAGCGGGAGTCAATAGCACCTCTAACTTCTGGTACTCAAACCCAGCTCTGCCACTAACTCTCACTCAGCAGGAGGAGTCATGGGTCATGAGAACTGGGGAGCTCCCCACAGGCCAACGGGCCCAGGTATATGCTCACAGGCCAGGTTCTCACATTCACACAGACAGGAGAGCTCACACTGCCAGTCCACCATCCCCACCCTGAGGCCGCAGCTACTCACAATGTTCAAGGAAACTGAAAGGAAATAGACATAAATACAAATGTATACCAAAAGGCTTAAAGTCTCAAGAACTGTGACAGTAAGAAGGGAAAGCGGCCTTCGGTTGCCCGCCATGGCAGCAGATGTCTTAGCTGATATTATGTTACATGTGTAGAAGAGCCTCAGCAGTGCCTCCATCTGTGTGTGTAAGCACGCACACACATACCTGCAGACAGGTGTGTGAGAGCCTGCTGTAACTTTTATTCCTGACAAATTACTTCTCCTGTCTTGAAAAAAAAAAAAAAAAAAAAAACTTTGATGCTTTTGTCTAGGGATTAGACAATGACACAGAAGGTTTTTGATCTATCCAATGCCTGGGAATCGAGCAAAAATTTTAGAGTCAGTTTGCTCAACGTTTATTTAACTACCTCAGTGTTTTGCTCTCTTTCTTGCCTTGTTTCGGGAGGCACACATTTCAGAATAGAGAGTGATGTCTGCTGCTGCTAAAAGCCAGCTCCTGATTCTTGGGGCCTGTTGCCCTGGCAACTGCCTGCTGGCTTGACCCAGTCACCTCGAGGCGGCAATTCACGGTCAGGACGGGTAAGTTTTCTTATCGATCTTTGACTTCACTTTTGTAAATATTTGCCTAGGTTTTGCTTTTTATGTTTTCAACTAAAAAAGTTTCCATTTGATAAAGAAGATTTGAAAAATGTTCTTTCACTTTAGAAGAATGGCCAGCACTCTCTCCCACAAGCTTCCTGGTGTAATTACTGATGCCATTCATCTGCCCAGGGGAACCCTTTGTGGGTTGTTACAGCGTCGGGTAAGGAATTCGTGGCTACAGAGCTTTCTGGGCTCTGTGGAGAGGTCAGAACCAGTGGCCAACAAAGGTGTTGGCTCTGGGCCCTGTACCTTCCTGGGAGTAAAGAAACCCAGGCAGCCCTTCCCTTGCCTGGCGCTTTCCCCAAGCTGTCTCACAGAGGTCCAGAGCTTGACTGGGAAGCTTTCGTGTTCTTTTCCTGACAGGTGCCCACATCAACCTTGATCGGTTGTCAGAGAATGGAAGGCTGTGGAAAGCAATTCCAAAGAGGGAATGGTGTCCCATGGATTTCCTTTTCTTCCAACCCTTATTTCTCCCTGACTAGTGCCAAGCTCTTCTCCTCTGAAAATGAGCCACATGGGTGTCATCCATCAACTCCCAAGATGATCCCAGAGAAAAGTCAGTAGTATGCAAGAGAGGTACCCTATATGTCTGATCAGGAGAATTCAGACTTCTATAAAAGCAATTTTGTCTCATGTTTTACTTTATAACATTCCCATCAGATAATGTTTTTGCTCATAGATCTTAGGAGACATTGGTGATCCAGCCTGGTTTTTATTGTTTGTTTTGTTTCCTCCTTTCAGCGGTGGCATTTGGTGGGAGGCCAAGCATGATCACTGACAATCGAAGAGCCATTCGGAGCTCACAGCTTTGCTGGTCACGAAATCACTGTCATCTGAGCAAGTGACCAACTGCACTGGAGCCCAGCTGCAGAGGGTGGGTAAGGATGCAATGAGGATGCTACCCTCTGTTCTAGTCCCTCTGGCCCCAGCAAATCACTGACTCACAGTGATTTGCCCCAAATTCCCTGATTTTGGTCCCAAGGACCCTGTGCATCTCAGACTACCCCCACACCCACACCATGAACACACACACACACCACAGATGCACACGAACACACACTCAGTCACAGGCAAGTGAGCCTCTTTATGAATAAAGGTCATCTTACTCAGGCACTTCAAGGCTTGGCCACCAGAGGGCAGCACAGGACTGTGGCTGGAAAGCAAATGCAAAGACGTTTCAGTTATGGGTACCCCAGGCCAGGAAGAATACCCACCCCTTTGCGTGTCCTTTGAAGAGAGTGGGGTGAGCTCTGTCCCATAAACCCTCTCTCTGCCCTGGGGATAAGAATGTGTACCATGCCTAAACTGTTACTCAGACTCAGATGGTTGCAAAGTCTTCATAACTTGCTTTTTATTGCATTTGAAATGAAAATTTCTATTTTGTAAAATTATTAAAATGAGCATTACACTATTTTTCCCCAGAAAGATTCAGACTGACATGTGACTTTGGTGTCTCCTCAGCTCATAACAGTGTGAAGAGACTGAAAGCAGCCCAAGGCCACCCTTCTACCTGGAGATGGTGGTGACAGCACAGGGACAGGGTCTCCATCCTGTGCTTGCTGATGTGACACCTTTGTCCTGAGGACATCAGGGAGGCTGCTGTACAGATATGGACAAGAAGGGAGGAGACCCACATTTCCTGGATCTTTTTGCCACCTGTGAGAGGGATGGAGCTTTCTGGCCCTGTCAGGACTTGGGGGTGCTACCCAGAGAGAAACACTCCTGCCAAGCTCAATCCCAGGGACCCACTCCATTCCAAGGATACAGCTGCTCTGTGGTGAGTGTGTTCTGGCATCAAGGGGCTATGTGAGCCAGTTGACAGTTGGGGGTCAGCAGGTTTTCTTCTGTGCTTAGCACAGCTGTGTGAGGCTCAGGGTGGACACTTTATACTTGCCTATTGACTGAGCCATGATCATAGCTGAAGGGCCTCCTTGGAAAGGCTCTCCAGATGCCTGTCTCTGTTTTCTTTGATCCATGAGTGCTCATGCTATGCTCTACTCCACTGCTTCGTAGCACAACCATGACAAATTACCATGAAATCGATAGCTTCCAACAGTATAAACTATTTCCTCAGAGATATGGAGCAAAAAAGACTGGAATCAAAGTGCTTACTCCAAAGATCACTAGGCTGGTTCCTCCCTGCCTCTGCCAGCTGCTCATCATTCTTGGCTTATAGTGACAACCTCCAATCTCTGTCTCCATCTGCACTGGGCCTCCTCTTCCCCATGTCCTGAGTCTCTCTGGAGTCTGTTTCTCCTTTGGTACACTTGCTCAGATATGCCCACCCTGCAACCCATGCACATTCTGTGGGAATACTGTTCAGCTTGCTAGGGGCTCAAACCATCAGTCATGAGAGTGCAGGATTCAGCTAGCAAATTCCACTCAGTAAACACTATGGAGGACTCGTGATTATCAGTCTGACATGCCACTGTCCAAGACATCAAGCAAAAAGGTGACAGATCTGGGCCTAAGATGCAAAAGGAGCCAATCCAAAGAACCCTCTGCAAAGCCGGGATGCCTTGGCAGTGAATTCCTACCCAGAAGGCCCCTCCTACACATCTCAGCTTCACCAAGGACTGCTCAGACTCCCTCAGCACCTTTAGTGAAGGAAGATTGATTGAAAAAATGTGTGTTTTCTAATTGTTGGAAGATTGTATGATACCAGAGAAAACACAGCTGTCCACGTGCAGACATCTATCTACTCACGTTCTTGGTCCAGCACATCCCAAAGGGAGTCTTTGCTGGTCCTCCTTCCTGGAAGTGAGAAGATGAGTCCTTCATAACTTTTCCTGAGGCTGAGGAGAAGCAGGCCAGGTGACCAGTGGGGCAGTGTGTCTCAGCATCACAGGCTTCCTGATGCAGAGGGCACCCTGCCAGGAAAATGCATGACAAGTGGGCCACACCCACCAAACCCTGGTCACAACCTTTCATAGAACCCAGCACAGTGCCCAGACCTTTACACTGTGTGTCTTTCACTGCAACAACCAGAGCATTCTAGAAAGGCCTGACAAAATCTCCTCCACAGTCTATCTCCTGCATCCTACATCACAGTGTATGGAATCTGCTTATTCTCGGATGGAGATCCGCAATCCCCCTTTGCCAGCCTGTGAACCACTCAAACAAGCTCACACTCCTCTTTAGGAGCCAGGTGTGCTGGCTTTCTTGGTTGTCACCTTGACCATACCTGGAATTAACCCAAGGCCAGATATGTAGGACACACCGGTGATAGTGTTTTGCTTAATTTAAAATGGGAAGATCCTACCTCCTTCTAATCCAGATCATTGCGGTGTGAAGACACTTTTAAGTTGGGCCTCACCTCTGCTGGAAGCCTGTATGAAGACATGGAAGAAGGAAGCATCTGCTCTTTGCCTGCTTGCTCTCACCATCACTGGCATTAGAGCCTTCTTCTTGGGGATTCCAGCATATACTGAAGATCAGCTGAGATACCCAGGCTCGAGGATTCGGAGACTGAGCAATTACTGGACTCTTGGGCCTTCCATTCATAGGTAGCCATTATTCGATTAGCTGGACTAGCTGCTACACAGCCTGTAAGTTATTCTAATGAACCCCGTGTGTGTGTGTGTGTGTGTGTGTGTGTGTGTGTGTGTGTGTAAAGAGAGTCAGACAGAGAGTGACAGAGAAAGATCTGTTCTATAAGTTCTGTTACTCTATTAAAACCCTGACTAATATACCAGAAAGCACCAACTTTCTTGCCGCCATGAAGCCACATCACAGTTTCCTTGTTCCCCCTGTCTTCAATAGCGACCCTGCATCACCCTGCATGTCGGATGATGTCTTCCAGCCTCAGGATGTGAGAATCTATGCTTAACAGATAAGATACCCATTGCATCTGACCAAGTTGGGTACAGTACCATTATCAAACCCACAATTCTGGGGCAAGAATCCCCCTGGTCTCAGAGGTGATTAGAATACTCTCTCAGTCAGTCTAGTCGAGACTGAGTCTCCAGGCACATGGCCTTGAGATGAAAAGCTTCTATGAACCTGGGCATATGAGCCCAGAGGCAGGTTATGGATGATGTGGGGACAACATGGCTCTTCCTGAGAAAATCCTAGAAGAGAGATCCTTGCTGACTGAGACGGGCTTGGTCCAACAGTCAGGATGTCACTGGGTAGACATGAGGCTGGAGGGCCTGGCTGCTGGATGCTCAGTTAGAAAAAATATATGCAGAAAGCTGAGGATGGCCACTGAGGTACCCTGAGCTGTGCATGCCCGGATCTGAATCCAGATGCAACTGTATCCAAGTAGACTTCACCCTCTTACCCTGTGCAGAGATCATCAGGGTTCAGAGTCACAACATGCACCACAGGGAGACTTAGATTCCCACATCATGACCAAGAACCACCCTGCCTGAGGTGTAGGGTTTCTGTGCAATGGGGTCTAGCCTCTCCTGGGGGTCTATCTCTAGGCATGCTGAACTGCAGTTTTCTTTAGATTTCTGTTATCTTCTCCCGGCCTTTGGTGAGGTGCGCGGTGACTCCTTCAGTATATCCAGGGCTCAGGATGGATAGAGCTGGAGAGGTACCGTCTAAAGTTCCACTTCGAGAACAAGCTCCACGGGAGGGAGTGTGTAGGCTGCCAAGTTTTGAGAAACAAACAGAGAGCAAGGCCATGAGGCCTTCAGAGAGGCAAACAAGATGGATCTGCAGTATGCAAGCTCAAGGGCATGCTGTTAGAACCACCAAAGAGACTGAGGTCAGGGGATCATATAACTGTCACCTCCAGAAAGGCAGAGCTTGATGCATGGATGAGTCAGGATGTGAGTCCTTGATTCATATTCAATTCATGACATTCACCGGCATCTCTGTGCCAATACGTTTAATTTAATAAGCCCGTGTGTCAGGGGCCACTTCAGATAGATCGCAGCTGCTGCCTTCCACACCCTTGGCCCTTGGAAAGATCTGTTCTCTGGCTCTTCTCCTTCCACTGTGCACACTGTGTCCAGAGATGCTGTATGTACGTTTGCAGTCAGTGTGTGCCCCTCTCCACTCTGGACACACTGGACAGGAGATTCCAGCTCTGAAGATAAACAGTGTTTGGGGGAACATTTAGAAATATTATGCATATACATGATTAAATACACACATAAAATGCACATATAAATACACACATACGATTTAACTTCGAGGACAAATGTGACTATTTCTCAAGTCTCACATTTAAAGGAAGTCTCGCCAGCGATTTTCATCACTAAGTACCTCACCCAAGAATAAGCAACAGAGAAAAAATATGTAGGCTGTTCTTCTGAAAGGAAAAAGCAAGCATAGCAGGGGATATTTCTCAGTGGTTAAGAGCACTTGGGGTGCTTCTGAACCACTCAATTTTGCTTCCTAGAACCCTCCCTCCATGGCATCCAAGGTCCTCTTCTGGCCTCTACAGATGCCTACATACCTGTAGCATGCACACACACAAAGAGAGAGAGAGAGAGATACACAAATATCTGTTAATAAAAATAAAAACACATTTAAAAATGAATAAGGAAAAAGAATTTAAAATTTCTTGTTGGATACATAGGTTAATTGGGGCTTATAGTTATACACAGGAAAGAAGAAGGGGCAATCCTTAAAGTACATATGACATGCATGTGTGCATATGTGCCTGCCTCTGTGCGTGTGTGTGTGTGTGTGTGTGTGTGTGTGTGTGTGTGCTCATACATTTGCATGCATTCGGCAGTCAGAAGAATGCATGCAGGGCCTTGCTCATGCCAGACAAGCACACCAACACTGAGCTGTATCCACAGCCTTAAAATATTTGTTTTCACTGCTCTCAGAAGGCCAGAAGTGCAGCCAGCTTAAGGGATAATATTTCCTCAAATTTCACAAAATCTCACTCTTACACAAACATATATAAAAATATCAGAAGAGGAGTAGAATCCTAGATGACTTTAAAAATGGGGTGCACACCGAGGAAGGATGCTGGGACCAGAGCTCCTTTGGCTGGGTGGGCTTGCTCAGCCCCGGCCTTTGATCTGTGGCAGCTTTATCAGAGGCTCTCAACATAACTGCTTCTGAACTAATCCTTTGCGTGGTGTTCCATGTTGTATTTTTACCCCCAGCCCACAGTTTAGGGGTGACAGAGCCTGCACTTCAAGGGAACTCTGCGTAAAGCAGTGAGGATGAAGAGGAGTCTGGAGCACTGGGTTCCAACACATCCTCACATCCTTACCCCCTCCCGACCTGTTATCTGCATGGTGTTTGCCACTGTCTCCCCATCTCTCTGCATTATTGATGCTACTTTTTATTCCTCAGAAATTTTCCACCTTTGAACACTCAGGTCCTCAGTGCGCTCCACAGAGCCTTTGGGATTTACTGCAGTGAGCTTGAACTGCCAGCATCTGCTGAATGGTTAATTACACTTTTCTTTTTTCTCTTTAGCTTCAACAATCTAAGCGTTGCTGGTTTTATTCATGGCAGGAAACATCATCAATGTCACTTACTAGGCACCCTGTCTTAGTTAGGGTTTTTATTACTGTGATGAAGCACCAGGACCAGCATGCAAGATGGGGAGGAAAGGGTTTATTTGTCTTACACTTCCACATCACTGTTCGTCATTGAAGGAAGGCAGGACAAGAACTCAAACAGAGCAGGAACCTTGAGGCAGTAGCGGATGCAGAGGCCATCGAGGGATGCTGCTGACTGGCTTGCTCCCAAGAGCTTGCTCAGCCTACATTCTTTTAGAACCCAGGCCCACCACCCCATGGAGAGCACCACCTGCAACCAACCGGCTGGTTCCTTCCCTATCAGTCGCTAATTAAGAAAATGCCTTACAATTGGATCTCTTGTTTTTAAATTTTTTATTTAACTTTTATTAATTACACTTTATTCACTTTGTATCCCCCCATAAGCCCCTCCCTCCTCCCCTCCTGATCCCATCCTCCCTCCCCTTTCTGCATGCATGCCCCTCCCCAAGTCCACTGATACGGGAGGTCCTCCTCTCCTTCTTTCTGATCTTAGTCTATCAGTTCTCATCAGAAGTGGCTGCATCGCATCGTCATCTTCTGTGGCCTGGAGGCTGCTCTCCCCTCAGGGGGAGGTGATCAAAGAGCAGGCCAATCAGATTATGTCAGAGGCAGTCCCTCTTCCCATTACTATGTAACCCACTTGGACGCTGAACTGCCATGGGCTACATCTGTGAAGGAATTCTAGGTTATCTCCATGAATAGTCCTTGGTTGGAGTATGAGTCTCTGGGAAGTTCCCTGTGTTCAAATTTTCTTGTTCTGTTGTTCTCCTAGTGGAGTTCCTGTCCTCTCCAGCTCCTACTATTTCCCACTTCTTAACATAAAATTCCATTCACTCTGCCCGACAGTTGGTCATCAGGCTCAGCATCTGCTTTGATAGTCTGTAGGGCAGAGACTTTCAGAGGCCCTCTGTGGCAGGTTCCTAGGTTGTTTCATGTTTTCTTCTTCTGGTTTTCAGAGGTACTCTGTAGCAGGTTCCTAGGTTGATCTTATGCAGGAATTTTTCAATTGAGGCTCCATTCTCTCAGATCACTCTAGTTTGTGTATCATGTTGATGTAAGATTAGCTTGCACACACTCAAAGCACATAGATTCTGATCTGATAGCTGCTTGGACCCCAAGCATTTCACAGGCGTTTGCCCCTGGATCTCCATTGTCTACTGGTTCTCCTATATTAGGTTCTTCTGCATAGCAGGTCAAACTGGAACACAAAGGGGTAGGTATACTGTGATGAGGGAGTGTTATGCCCAGTGTCCTACCAAGGAAGGCTGGCTGAAGAAATCTGAGGTAAAACACAATCTTGTCTAGGAAGTTAGGGCGAGGGAGAAAGAATTATATTTTAGACAAATCAAGGGGTGGGGTTAGCAATGCCACATGGAAAATAACACTAGTTCCATGTGTTAAAAGTATTGTTTTATGGAGAGAAAGAACAGCATGAAGAGGGGCAGAGGTGACAGATGGAAGCTCAGGGTGGTGCATGAGAGGATGTCCCTGGTTACTGAAGCACAGGGGCCCCTGTGGCCAGCAGAGAAGAGTCCATGTAAGATTACTTACACATAAGCAGCTGGAAAGAACTGCTGTGACCAACACCAGCTGGACCTAGGACATGTAGCTCTGGCCATGTCTGCAAAGACTTTTTAGACTGGTTAATTGGAAAGTCCCACCCTAAGAGTCCTCTGCAGCCTCACATGGGCTGGAGTCCCCAGACTGAATAACGAAGGAAGTGAGATGGGCACTCATCTCTGCTTCCTGACTGTGGTTCAGTGTGACCAGTGGCCTCTTGCTCCTGACACTGTGACTTTCCCGGGATAGACTGTCCCTTGGAACTGTGAGAAGTGTTAAGCCCTTACTTCCTTAAGTCGTTTTTGTCACAGTAATGAACTTGGCGAGTAGAACAAGACAGTAACTCTAGGATATCTCAGGCTGACCAGTCAGAGGGTCCTTTCTTGGCTTCAGCTATTTCAGTCATCTTCTGTGTGTCACACTGACCCAAAGAGGAAGAAGCAATGAACATCTATATGAAGGAGTACCCCGCTTGTGTCGACTCCCTAGGCTGATAGAGCATATCAGATATGTGAGTAGTAGGGTACCATGGATACAGGATACAGGAGAGGATACAGTGAGAAACTAATATAGGGAATGTACATGAATGATTGGCAGTCAGAATTGCTCCTAGCCAGTCAGTCACTAACGATAGAGACATAGAGAGAAGTTTAGGGGAGGTCCAGGGGAAAAGACTCCAATTAGAGAATGTGAAGAGCTGGAGATGGTAAAAGGGATTTTACATTGAGTTATGTGTGATGTACAGATAGATAGGAGAAAGAGGATATGCTTTGTTTTTGCTATTTGGAGTTTAAATTAATGTTGCAGATTCAAATTCCTAATAAATAAAGCCTCTTTCTACTTGGGTTTGGAATCAATTGAAATGTAAAAGGAGGCATCAAGATGTACCATTGAAATGACCTCTAAGGGAGAGGAGGCTTGGATATGTGGTAGATGTGTCTCCCTGGGTCCTGTGGCCCAGGGAGCAGCTGGGAACACAGAGGCTCCACCAACAAATCCATAAGGAAGACTGTTGGTACGATATTTTTTGTGAAATGCATACAATTTACTGTTGTTCATTCAAATGCTGATTTCAATCCGGACATTGCATTGTGATGTTTATTCTAAGAATCATCTGTCTCAAGTTTGTGTAAACATGCCACCCACCATTTGTTCTCTGTAATTTCAATTAAACAACCAGTCAGTGCTGAGCAATGGAAAGACTAGGGTGGGACATTCTGGTCCAGAGAGAAGGAGAAAGAACGAGTGGAAGGAGTCAGAGACCAGAGATCGGCAGGAGAGGACTAGGAACCGTGAGGAGAGATGAACCAGACCTAAGATATGACTAAAAGCAAGTATAATGTTGGAAATTCTGAATGGGAGGAAGCTATGCATGCTTAGAAGTTTAGGATGGAGTAATTATTGCTCAGCATTGTGCTCTAGGTTGATTAAATAAAATGTAGTCTCTTTGTGGTGATTTGGGTATACAGCTGGTTTAGAAATAACTGCCACTTAACGAAAAGAAAAATCATAATTAATATTAACCCACAACAGGGGACCTAGGAAAGGTAAAGATCAATGGAGATTTACAGAAGAGACAGAGAGACCAGGACAGGTACCCAGAAACACACAAAACAGAAACTGAGTTGGACACCCCCAAGTGCTAGAAGAGCAAAGTCCACGGGACATTTCCCAGTGTGCTTTGATGGGAAGTCCAAGCACAAAGACACACCACAGGCACACTTGTTGGCATGATGTTCTTGTGGGATGCATACAATTTACCTTGGGCATTCAAATGCTGATTTCCCTACCTCACTATCCAGTTTCAATCCAGAGACTGCATTGTGATGCTTATTCTAAGTATCACCTGTCTCAAGTTTGTGTAAACATGCCACCATTTGTTCTCTATATTGACAATTAAACAACCAGCCCCAATGCTGTGCAATGGAGAGGGTAGGTTGGGACATCCTGGTCCGGGAGGGGAGAGAGAAGGAAGCAGGAGGGAGGAGTGGAGAATCTACAGGAGAGGTCTTGGAACCATGTGGATGGATGAACCAGACCTAAGATATGACATAAAGCAAGTATAATGGGTGAAATCTGAATGGTAGGAAACTATGTGGGCTTGGAGGTTTATTGCCCAGCATTGTGCTCTAGGTTAATTAAATAATTCCCAGTGTCTATGTGGTGATTTGGGTATACAGCTGGTTTAGGAATAACCGCTGCTTAACTAAAAGATAAATCTATAGTAAATATTAATAACGCACAACACACACTGCAGGCTTACAGAGAAATAAATCTCAGAGGCCAAGGGCCCCCTGCAGGAGTATACAGAGAAGGGCAATCAATGTGGCAAAACCTACAAAACAGTGTGAGGACAACTGGGAAATTGAATCATGGAGATAAACCAGAAAGAGGGAGTAACAGAAAGCCCCAACAAATCTTATACACTCAAAGGCAAAACCTTACATGCTCATGGTCTGTGATGATGTAGACGGAATGCATAACATCCAGATAAAGAACCAGGGCAGGAGTCCCGTCCTTAAACATGCAACCAAGCTAAAGTGTGCTGTGTTTCTGTAAAGATGACCCCCACAGGCCCATAGGGCTTGGCACTATAAGGAAGTATGGCCTTGTGGCAATAGCTGTAGCCTTCCTGAAAAGTGTCACTGGGGGTGCACTTTGAGGTTTCAGAAGCTCAAGCCAGGGCCAGTGTCACTGTCTCTTCCTGTTGCTTGCATATCTGGTTGTACAGCTCTCAATCCTTCTCCAGCACCGTGTCTGCCTGTGTGCCAACATGCTTCCTGTGACAATAATGGACTAAATTTCTATACTGTATACCAGCCCCAATTAAATGTTTTTTTTTTCTTTATAAGAGCTGCCATGGCCATAGTGTCACTTTACAGCAATACAAACTCTAAGTAAGACAAGGAAGGATTTATGAAATACAGAAGTAGCCTGTCCCCTGTTAGAAAATACAAGCCAATCATCTAGAACAAGGCCATCTATTGTTGAGATCCAAAATGACATCTTTCCCATTTGATGTCCTCATGAACTGGGCCTCCCCCCCCCCGAGTATGTAACTATCACACCTTACACAGTGTTAGCCAGGAGTTTTCAGCCTTTGCTCTTGGGGTCTGAATAATGCAGGTTTCACTCAGGATCCACAAACTTCAAAAGTTCACCTCACTTCAATCAAAAGACAGAGAACAGAGAGGCTAGGCTTCTTGTTCTGTACCTGATGCTCCAGCAGAACAGAGATCCTAAGCTGTTGCTGAAAGTTTAAGGAATACTCACAGAGATTGGAGATTTTATCTGTGCAGAAGGCACTGAATAAATTAAGATTATATGTGTAATGATAATAGTTAAGGAATGAGAATTAATCAGACAGAGAGGGGAGGACATGGGAAAGAGTAGGGAGAAAGAGGGGTAAATGATATCATATATATTTATATATATATGTATGTATGTATATACTTGGCATTTTCTTTATTATTATTATTATTATTATTTATAATTTATTTAATTTATATACCAGTTGTAGTCCCCTCTATCTCCTCCTGATCCAATCCTCACTCTTCCTCCCCTACCCCCCTCTTCCCTAGTACACTGATAGGGGAGGTCCTCCCCCACTACTGTCTGACCCTAGCCTATCAGACTGTCTGGATTCTCTTCCTCTGTGGGCTGTCTAGGTCACCCCACCAGGGAGAAGTGATCAAGGAACAAGCAACTCATTATATTTTAGTTAAATGAAAATTTTGAAATGTTTTTCTGTTTATGTGGAAAACATAAATGAATTGAAAAAAATTAAATTTTTGTCTCATGTTGTCTTTAAAACTTAAATTTAACCAAGGTGAACTTACTATAGCTGAAATATATTTGAAAAAAATAACATTACATCCTGAAGAAAGTTAAATCAAAAGTAATTTATTTGAATATCATTTGACATTGAGTTAAATGAGCATAAGTTTGTCCCAGTAAAAACTTGTACAACCACTTTGGAAATCAATCTGGCGCTTTCTCAGAAAATTGGGAAGAGTGCTACCTCAAGATCCAGCAATACCACTCCTGGGCATATACCCAAAAAGATGCCCCACCATTCAATAATGACACTTACTCAACCATTTTGTAGCAGCTTTATTTGTAATAGCCAGAATCTGGAAACAACCCAGATGTCCCTCAATGGAGGAATGGATACAGAAATTGTGGGACATCTACACAATGGAATACTACTTGGCTATTAAAAACTTAGGAAATCATGAAATTTGCAGGCAAATGGATGGAACTAGAAGAGATTATTCTTCTAGTGATGTAACTGAGAAACATAAAGACAGGCAGCATGGTATATGCTCACTAATAAGCGGAAATTAGCTCTATAATATAGTACAGCCCTCTACAGAACTAAAAAACTAAACACTAAGGAGGATTCTAGGAAGGATGCCTAAATCTCATTCAGAATGGTAATCAAGATAGACACCAGAAGCTGTGGAAGAGAGGAAACAGGATGAGAGTCTACTATAGAGGGTCCTCTGAAAGGATTCACTCAACAGGGGATTGAAGCAGATGCTGAAAACGAGGGCCAAACTGTGCAAAGTGAAGGGAGTCTTATGGAGGAAGAGAGGTGTGGGATTAGAGGGATATGGAGGGCACAGGAGTCCCACAAGGAGACCAACAAAACAAAAGGATCTGAGCCCAGGGGGGTCCTGCAGAGACTGATGCACCAACAAAGGACCATGCATGGAGATGACATAGGCCCCCTGCTCAGATATGGCCAGTTGGCAGCCCAGTCTTCATGTGGATCTCTGAGCGAGGGGAGCAGGGGCTGCCTCTATCATGAACTCAGTTGACTGCTCTCTGATTACTCACACCTGATGAGGCCTTGCTAGGACACAGAGGAAGAGGATCCAAGCAGTCCTGATGAGACTTAACAAGCTATGGGCAGATGGCAATAGTGGGGAACTCCCCATTCAGTGGACTAGGGGAAGGGAATGAGGGTAAGAGGGAGGAAGGGTGGGGCTGGGAGATTGAGGGAGGGGGCTACAATTGGGATACATAATGAATAAATTGTGAAAAAAGTAAAGAGACAAGGAAAAAAAAAAGGAATAGGTTAGGATTGTCAGCTTCAAAAGTGGCTCTGGAGAAGTGACTGCAGGACATGTGATAGAAAATATAGATAAAAGGTAAACTTTAGGTAGAACATTTTTCCTTCAATCATGATTTATATGCCTGCAGAGTTTTATATTTAGCTATATAATGGTTGACTGATAACATTCTCTGCTACACAAGGTATGGGATCCTAATAGAGTTATCTTTCTAGAATTTTCCCTAGGTTATACAGCCATCCATTTCTGTCTCTGACACTGAGGAAGGAGCCCATGGGATGGAGTGCTGAGAGGGACAGGGAGTCAGCACTGAGAGTCGAAGGGGCTCAGAGCTTGCATCCCCAAGAAAGGAAGTTACACTGTTTAGCACCATTGATGACAGCGTTATGGATGAGCCCCAACCTTACTCATATTCCATCTGTTTATGGCATTTAGGAGAGTTTTCCTCATTGTCCTCATGTTGATTTTGGGGTTTTTTTGTTTGGTTGTTCTTTGTTGTATTTGTTTTAGTTTTTGAAATAATTTCTTTATCTGTTACATTTCCTCAGTTTTCATTTGTGTTTATTGATTAGCATCAAAAATATACATACTTTGTTTTTGTAGTTCCTCTTCCCCCATACCCTCTCTCACACCCTTAGTCTCTGCTCCTCCATCCCCTTCTCACCCCATCCCTTTTTCTGCTTTCATGTCACATACATTCTAACCCAAGCCATCCTTAGTTTTCACCCCTCTCTTTCCCTAACTTTTGCCAATATTAAATATTAAGAATACGCAAACAAGGTGATGCCACACCCATGCGACACCTTTGAGCCCCTCAGATGGGAAGGCTGGTGGATGAATTGCATTTCATATAGTTCTCTGAAGCTTAGTGTCTGAACAAATTAAGGAACAGTGAAGAGTTATGGGTAGGAAGAGCGTCTTCCAGAAGATTTCTTATTATGGTTTTATCCTGCTTCTTCCTACTCAACAACACTGCCAGTTTGCAGAGTGGAAGCAATACTATCCTCCTTGTCTTTTTTTGTCTAGTTCCTGAAAGTGCAATGTAATATGTACATGTTTCTCATCCCATTGTTGTTGATGTGGGCGGACAGGATGACTTCCAAGTGATTCTCATGGCTTCCCACTGTTTTAAACCCCAGAGGTGCACACT
Source organism: Psammomys obesus (assembly GCF_907164565.1). Lineage (NCBI taxonomy): Eukaryota > Metazoa > Chordata > Mammalia > Rodentia > Muridae > Psammomys > Psammomys obesus. The sequence continues at coordinate 2,737,614 of NW_026596440.1, read as the reverse complement.
GAACATCTTTAAAATGTTAGCAATGGAAACCAATATGTCTTAAGACAGGAATGATGATTTTATAACTATTCAAAGTGCAATCTCAAAACTCAGCATGAGTCCTGGGGAGTTCCATGGCTTGCTGAGCACTCCAGCAACTGCCTGTGGACTCTCAGGACTGTAAGTGCGCTGACGTTAAAGGCCCTGATTTCAAGGTAAGACAAATGGAAAGACTTTACACAGTTAAAATAAAAAATGTACCATGGAATGAAGGTGTGTCTTGCTAAGTTGTGAAGTGTAGAATCTAAAGAGAAGAGTGACAGCGTACATCCCGGTCCACAGGAAATACAGAGCAGGCAGCCTCCTTGACTACAGTGAAGCCTGCTTCCCAGGTAACCTCCCTTCATGAGAGGATGGCAAATCTGCTGACTTACATCAGGACCACATAACACCAATGGCTCCCAGGTCCTCTTTACATAAAAAAAAAGAAAATGCTCTCTGGGAACACTAGTAAATCCACAAAATACAGCTCCCTCATTTCCAATAAAGTTCGAGGTCTCTTGTTTCCCCCCTTTTAGCTTCTTTTGCTGTATCTGTAGGACAAAGAGACATGTGGATCCATGGCCATCCACCTCAGTGACTAAGGAACTCAGTAGGGATTTAAAAAACATACTTCTGGGCTCCAGACCAAGGGATGCTGACTGGTCAAGTAAGCACCTAAATACAACTAAGTTCTTCTCTCAGTCTAGGAGCCATCGATTCTCTTTTATGATTATCAAGTACTCCCTCTTTGTACCCCAAGGTGAGATTCAGCAGGCCAGCTCAACACATTCCCTCCATGATTCACCATCCAGATTCTGTTGGCTTTTGCTCATTAGACTTAACTTCACATCTGTTGATTACTTTTATCACTTTGAAGGAATATTCTCAAACTTCTATCCTGTTAGAAGGTGTAATTGTGAATGGTAACGTTTTCAGAGACAAATGCCATTATCATTCTGGTAGTATACACACACGCACATGCACACGCAAATGGCATGCGCGCGCACACACACACACACACACACACACACACACACACACACACACACATTTTCTAAATTATCTAGGTTAAATGAAGTAGCCCCAGGGAAATAAAACCAAGCTGTTTTCCCACTGACTCAATGGTGCTTTCACTACACCATTGTCTTTCCAGAAGTTTCTCTCTTCTTCATGAAGGCCCTGTGGGAAAAGTTTTGCTACAATATTGCCTGTCTGTGGGGTGGTTCCTATATTGAAAGAAATATATTTCAGAGCATTTGGAAATATACTGTACATCCCCATGAGAGGTATAAATTTCTGTAAATAATTTATTTTAGTTTCCCTTTCAGAACGGGATTAGTTCATCCTAAATGAAAATGACTGTCATGGGTCTATTGTTTCAGAACCACACTGTGGCGCACAGCCCTGTGAAAATGGTTATTAATTTACTTGGGAAATGCAATCACTGAACACAGATTATTTCAATTAAGCTTCACCTAGCCCTTGAATTGTATTCTGTTTTGCTAGGGAGCTGGGTAACTCAGTGCTGTTCCTACTGCTAAGTTTATTGGTGAGAGCTTAAGTGTGCCATCTCTAAGGGAATATTCTGGGTCATATGAATGCACCTGGTTGCAGCTGGGGAAAGGCTCATCCTCCAAAGGTAAAATACATCTAATGTCAACTCTAGACATTAGCAAACCAGCACAGAGAGGGCTCACAACAACTGGGGTCCCAGGAGCAGAACAATGTCCCATCATAAAACTAGGGCCCATGCTTTGAAAACCAGGCATGTTGATGTAATACTGTGTGTGTGTGTGTGTGTGTGTGTGTGTGTGTGTGTGTGTGTGTGT